>NC_138231.1:39787783-40262783 GCF_964197995.2 Scardinius erythrophthalmus
CAACGGCTAGAGAATACCCATAATGCACTGTGAGGGTTGTGCTGAATGAATTCCTGAAGATGGTGCCCACAGCTGAATCATCCATCCATTCATTTTCCAAACATCTGGTCCAATGTGGGTACAGTGTAATATAATACAGGTATAAATTCCTTTTTAATGTATTATTAAATTGTTTTATTAAGGTTTATACATGCTAGTTTCCATGACAGAGTTCAATATAAATCTTTTCATTACTATTGGAGCTACCAGTTTGCTAAGTTTAAATTATTATTAAACGGCAAGCACATACTATGCAAAAGCGGCAGCCCTTCCAGCACACTTAGTGTCCGAATTCACTCACTCGTTGTCATTCGCTCCATAATATAGTGGACTATATTATTAAAGTAAAGTAGGGAATAGTTAATGACGGTATAGGGGCAATTTCGAACACAGCTAGTGACTCTTTCTGCAGGTTACATCGATAGACCAGTAGGTGGCGCCAAGTAACTGTCTTTGTGTGTGAGTCATTTAATCATTCAAGATACGATAAAAATTAGTAATGGAAGTACTGGAATGCGGTTCTGAATTCAGCGGCTGTCTTTATGAGCGAGTCATTGAATCATTCATTCATTGATTCAAATGATTCGTTCATTAACAATGTTATTAAAATATAGTAAAATTAGTACACTTGAATACTGTTCCAAATTCAGCAACTTTCTATCATTATCAGTCATTGAGTCTGTCTCCTTCCATCATTGAATCATTCATTCAAACGATTTTTTCGGTAACACTGATTCATTCAGGAGCAAAACAAGTGATTGACTGAACTCGGATAAGCATACTAGCATACTACTTTATGATTTTTGCCTTTAAGTGGTAGAAAAAGTAAGAATAATATGTTTCTATTCTATTCTAAAGTAAATTCACTAATTTGATTCATTAAAAACTTTCCTGATTCATTCAGGAAAAAAAACTGACCTTTATGAGTGATTCATAGTGAATAGCTGTTTACTTGCTGTGTACTTCTGTTATAAATATAAGTGTTGTGTCTTTTCTTTTTTGTCAGATTCATAAATATTTTGTGTTTTGAATCTAAAATAATACTTTGAAGATTTTTTTTTTATAGAAATATTCTTCCGAAATACATATTCAGACATTTCCCTCTGCAGACCCCTTGGCCATTTGTGACAGACCTCATTGTTACACAAGTTTCTGATGTGCATCTATGCGATCTTAACCCATGTAACACGCCTTATGATAGAAAGGATCTCTTGATAATTACTAAGCGAGCCGCTTTTCCCGCTGGATGAATCCTGCAGTCAACACCCAGTAAATTTCCAATCTCGCCTCACTGTATCTCTTTATCATCCATATGATATCTCACGTAGATCTGAACCTGTGTGAATGGCAGCATTATGCCTCCGAACAACATGGCGAGATGTAAAGCCTCACTCCAGGGTCAGACTTCACGAGTCTCTCCGGTAAATTGAACCACCAAGGACATAATCACCGCAAACAGCCTCTCAGCATGTGTGGTAGTGTGATTGTGCGCTGTGTTTTTAGGCAGAGGGGGAACCGGGCTCCGCAGTGACAGAGAAGGCAACTGAGCCGCAGAGACAGAAAGAGCCCTGCAGAATGCACGACACCAGCACCTCCTTTGTTCTGCTTTTTGGGAGGGCGCAGAATGAAGGGAGGTTAGCTGGGAGATGTCTGTCAGGCACAGAATCACTGATCTCTCTCTCACTCTGTCTGTCTGCTCCTGAGGGGGAGATCACCATGGTGACAGCGCCTTGCCACGCATGCCTGTGGATGCTGCAGTGTAGGAGCGTAGAGCAGCCGCATGCTCCTATGGCGAGTCCAACACGAACAGCCAGCTGTAGCTGCTGAATTCGCCTCCACGGCCCAAAAGTTTCTACTCCGCAACAACACACCTGGTGCCAAGGCGGCTAATCGACCACAGCCTGAACGGCACGTGTGTATTCTTGGTATTCAGGCCAATTTAAATCAAAGAGCATTTCTATTGGCTAATCTGCGGTCGCTAATTGTAACAGAACGGCTATTTGAAGTCTTTTAATTAAAAAATAATCTCTTGTTTTTAGAAACAGACGGAGAAATTATTTTCGTTCATCATTCCTCCACTTTGAGACTAATATTTGCTCCATTATTATGACGGCTGCTGTGGAAATGATCAAACGGAGCTGGTCCGGGCTAATATTCTGGCCATTGCTGGTATTAGTCAAGTTCATCAGAGGATTTGTCCACCAGGAGCTGTCTGACTGAAGTCATTATTTCTCCCAGCAGTTCTGAAAGGCTCGCAGATATCTCTCTCTGTCTCTCTCTCTCTCTCTCTCTCTCTCTCGGCCGTAATTACCTTAGTCCCACTCAAAGCCTGCCTCCACCGCTCCCGTATTCAAATATGGTTTAATTACCTGTGGAATTTTAATTGGCGTGGCCTGCCAGTGGGAAACGCGAAGGTGTCCAAGGTCATTCCAAGTCGTTCGCGAAATGCTCTCACCCACACAGACGACGCTGGCTGCCTGCCCGCACAACACGGCATCGCATAGAAGCGCAGGCTCTATAACCAGCACCTGCTTTAACAATAAAACAATAAAGAGAAAATGGGCACCTCACACCAACAGGCCGACTGATGCATTGTAGGGTTATGAGGTTAAAAAATGTGATTTTATGGTGCACATATTTTTAGGACACAATGTGCCTAGCCTACCACAGTTGTTAGTGAAATCATAATTAATGATTATGACTTTAAAAGAACACATTTGTTTTGTTGTGCTTTAGTTGTGGCCATTATAGGTGTAATATAGCAATTCACTTTGCAAAAATAGCTTTTAATGTAAAATGTGTAATGTTTTATAATAATATCATTTTTTACCTTTTGCTTATAATCGTATTGCTATTAAAGTATTGACATTTAGGGTTTGACTTGGAAATTATCAAAGTGTCAAATATTATTTATTACTTAGGTTTTTTGTTTTTTTTTTATACTGATTTTTTACAACGATTTTTTTCCTCTGTACAGATGAAAACGTTATCAAAATGATTCCTGTTCTCACGGATGCCGTCACCGTTTTTACAGAGTCACGTTTTTGAAGTTTACACGGAGATTATAACGGTATCGGTTTCAAAACTCGTTTTACAAAATGTACACTTTGAAACCTATTTCAAAGTTTGTGTTCTTAGGCCACCAAAACACCGTTGTCATGTAAATAAATGGCCAGAACAGTTGAAAACGGTGTTGTGTAAGCGGCCCCTAAGTTAACGGGAATGAATCAATCAAATACTTACTTAAGCTAGACAATGACTTTCTTCTAGATATGCTGTACAGCCAATACAATATTTACATACATTTCCTATTATAACTGTAAATCTGCTTTGAAACGATCTGTATTGTAAAAAGCGCTATATAAATGAAGGTAAAAAACACACATTAAATGGTTACTGATACCAACCACATGTTTTGTTATAGTGTGAATAAGCGTAACAAGTATGGTATATTATTGTTTTAAACACTGGTTGGTTTCCATGTCATCTTTTAAGGCACAGCCCCCTCTTCAATTATATTATAAGTCACGCACAGATCCATATTGCCAGAAGTCCTTGGTCCGCTGGTGCTGATTTGTGCACGTTAAGGCAGAATCTGAGGATGAGGAAGATAACTGCCTGCAAAAGGGATTTAAATCTAACAGACGTTTCACAGTCCGTTGAGCCCTGACCAAGCGCAAGAGCCACAAAAACAGGTTATAAAAACACAGCTCACGTTTTTTATTGTCCTCTCGTCATTCAGAATGTGTGAGAGTGTGTGTGATGACGTGCTTTTCTGATTCTAGGCAACCCAGTTTATATCTACAAAGCCTCACTCTGATGTGAATCTCAACTCCCAGTTGTTAACTGAGCTGAAGGTTTGAGGTTATGACTTAAAGGAAGCTCGAGGATAAGGTTAAATGAATAAAAGTATTAGCAAGAAATATTCTTTGAAAATAGACTCTCTATGGTCTGTTCAAAAAATCCCATAGATGGGATAAAAAAATTATTATTATTTTTTTTGCTTTTTTGCTTTAGCAGAGGTCGGAAGCCAGATTATCTTTAGCAACACAGTGTTTACAGCACTTACACATTATCAGAGATAATTATCATCACATCATTGAATAAGTCAAAAGCTCACAATATTGGTAAAAAAATACAAATAAAACCACCTATAAACCTTTTTTGTATGAAGACTAAATAATTGATTCATTGGATGCCACATTCAAACCACATATGGTTTGCACATGCTGTTTTAGTGCAATTAAAATTGAATTTCTCAAAAACCCAATGATTATTATGGGATTTGTATAATTGAGGGCTAAGGCTAGAATGAGCTTTGCCTTGTTTATATTTTGGAGGATGAGTCTCATAAACGAGTCTTGGCGGTTTAGGAATAGCACTGTCTTGTGGGACCAGAGTTCAAGCAGCACACGCATTTACATGAATAAATGTGCCAGTGGTTATTAATGCTTTGTTAT
This sequence comes from Scardinius erythrophthalmus, assembly GCF_964197995.2. Lineage (NCBI taxonomy): Eukaryota > Metazoa > Chordata > Actinopteri > Cypriniformes > Leuciscidae > Scardinius > Scardinius erythrophthalmus. Next base: position 39,792,283 of record NC_138231.1, read on the forward strand.
GTCTTAAACAATTCTAATACTTCTTATCTCTGAGGGCTGAGCTTTGGCACAGACACTCTTCACACATTCAAGGTAATTTTTCAGAACTGTTGCGCATAATTCTCTGGGTTTTTGTTTTCTTTTTGTTGTGCAGTGTGTATGGATGCCCCTTGGCTAAGAAAAGGAAAACCCAAGAGAAACCTCTGCAGGAGCCAGCTTCCAAACGCCGTCCGTTTCTAACCATGGCTGATGGAGAGCCCGCCATGTATGAAAGCTATGAGCCGGAGGCCATGGAGGAGGGAGAAGAGAGGGAACAGGAAGTCGAGGAAGTGGAAGAAGAGGAGGAGGAAGGGGATGAGGACGGGGATGATGAAGAAGAAGAGTGCTCGGATGACAATGACGAACCAGGAGAGGAAGAAGAGGACGAGGAAGATGGAGAGGTGGAGAGAGGGGAGGCAGAGGAGATAGAGCAAATGGAGGAAGAGGTAGAAGAGGATGAGGAAGTGGTGGAGGAGGATGGGGATGATGAAGAGCAGGAAGACGACGAAGATGAGGACGATGAAGATGAGCACGAGGAAGAGGAAGAGGAATACTATGAAAATCAGAGTCATCAGCAAGGTAAGCCGATGTTGTCTGATTTATTGCATGTCCTGAATGTTCGTATAACCATGGAAAAACATGAATTGAAACTTAAAAGAGTTTTGATGACTTAAAGGTCCCATTCTTCGTGATCCCATGTTTCAAACTTTAGTTAGTGTGTAATGTTGTTGTTAGAGTATAAATAATATCTGTAAAATTATAAAGCTCAAAGTTCAATGCCAAGCGAGATATTTTATTTAACAGAAGTCGCCTACATCGAACGGCCCGTTTGGACTACATCCCTCTACTTCCTTCTTTAATGACGTCATTAAAACCGTTTTTTGACTAACCTCCGCCCACAGGAATGCTCCCTCAACTCTACCGAAATTCGTTTATGTACTTGCGCACTTCTAATAACTTACTGTGTTTACTCAGCTCTTACGGTGATTTTCTGAAGTAAAACTGACGCTTCATCTTTTGTGTGATGTACAATAAACTTTATTAAACTCATATGTTTGATCATCATTCAGACAGCAGACTTGTAGGCTATTAAATAATGGATAGGCCTACATACAAGCAGATGACAAATACGTTATAATAACCGTAATTAAACTACTAAACTATACCTGTTTCATCTCTATATAGCACTCTGACTCTGTAGGCATTATTGTCCGACTCGAACTGAACACCGTTACAGAGAGTTTCTGATATTATCATCATTCCGTGAGATGAAATTGTCCTGAGAGACTGAGCGTGAGCTCATGAAGCTCCGCCCCCTGGGTCGTCCAGCAGCAGCTTATTTGCATTTAAAGGGCACACACTAAAACAGCGCGTTTTTCTGAGCCCCAAAAAATGACAATTTAAACATGCTGTAAAAAATGATCTGTTGGGTATTTTGAGCTGAAACTTCACATACACACTCTGGGGACATCAGAGACTTATTTTACATCTTGTGAAAAGGGGCATAATACGGGACCTTTAAAGAGAATCTTAACAATACAGAATGTTCCCTGCCAGCTAGGACCAGGGAACACATTTATGTTCTAAGAATGTTTGGCAGTGTTCCCATTATGTTATGAAAATGTGTTTAAAATCCCATAAACGTTCAAAATGTCCATTTTTTTTTTTTCTTGGTTATATGAACATTCTGGAAAACGTTAGGAAATGTAATGTTTAGAATCTACAGAAAGACATGTAGTTGCTCTGGCACACAGAATGCTGCATGAAATACGAATCAAGGGCAGCTTATTGTAGGTCAACCAACATTTCAGAGTATAATTGACAGAGTATTCAGTCATTAAAGTCAATGTTTTATTTCCTAAATTGCCTGTTTTCGTTTCAAGTCATACAGCATATGTAATTTGCGGAATCACAATGAAATCTACATACACCCTGCAGAGAATGGCCGGCCCTCGCCATCCTAATTAATGTGGATTTTACAGCAAGGAACAATCCAACTCCCCTTACGAAATTGAGGGAAAGCAGATGTGACTGCTTCCTTAGTATGCGTCTCACCCTCATTCTCTGGTGTCCTCAATCGCTTGTGACAGTGCTTCCAGAGTAATAGAGAGAAGAGGCTCTCTGAGTTATTAACTTTGGCCCCCCTCCACACATGCACGCCGCCGTCCCGGAGGTGTCAAATACACTCACCCAGCCCCCCCAACCCCTCCCCGGTGAAAATGGGCTCCTCCTGAGGATATTTCTGGCTCTAGAAACAGAGCACCTCATCCTCTGCTTATCCCTGCAGTCTCATCCGCCTCTGTCCCAAATACTAGCAACACTAAAATCTTTTCAGTACAACTGAGAGGCTTTCAGAGCAGCCTGTGCTGCTTACATGTTATGAAACATACATATGTCTTGTGAAGCATTTAAAAGGCTGCCTGATGATTCATGTACAGTACAGCTTACCATATTGCAGTTTCTCTAAAATACATCCGTTTCTTTTCCGGAATACTCAAATATATTGCGGCATAGTGGCAGTTACCATCTTACTAAACTGCATTTGATTATTTAAATCAATTTGCACCTGTGTCATCGAGCTATACGTGAAACCCTGGCATGACATTTGTCTTAGATTTGCTGCATCAATGCTATCACTCATGAGACGTTACATTTTCATAATGATAGTGTTCAGGCGGCTTCAGATTATAGAGAGGACTGACATTTCGTTTGTGAATTTATCTTGCCGCACAAGCCGCTTGCTTCTGAAATAAATCGAAAGGCCCTAGTGCGCGACGTATTCGAGGGTGTATTTTTGGAGCGGTTTAGAAAATGTCTACAAATCTTCAAGCAAATTCCATGTATTGTTCTCCTTTGTCCACAGACGACAATTATTCCTGTGGTGGACAATCAAAATCCAATCAAATAGTTGAGAAGGACAATAATAATAACAACAGCATGAACAATGAGGAGTATGAGAATTATGATGAGCTTGTGGCCAAGTCCCTCCTCAACCTGGGTAAAATCGCAGAGGATGCCGCCTACCAGGCCATGACTGAGTCAGAGATGAACAGCAATTCCTCCAACAGCGCGGGCGAGGATGACGACGAGGACGAGGATGATGGGAGCGAACAAGGAGGCCATAAGGGAGAGTTGAGTGTCGACGTGAATAGCGATGTGGTACGTGAGACCGTGGACTCCCTGAAGCTTCTGGCCCAGGGACACGGGGCCGTGCTTCCCGACGAGGGGTACGCGGACGGCGGGTCTGGGGATACTTGCCCAGCTGGCCACGCTAACGGACGGGGCCACCCTGAGGAGAGCGAGGAGGAAGTGTGTCTCAGTAGCCTGGAGTGTCTACGAAACCAGTGCTTCGACTTGGCTCGTAAACTTAGCGAGACCCAAACGTCCGAGCGGCCCATGATGGAGCACCAAGGTCACCAGGCCATGCTGCACCATGTTGAGCAGCAGCATCTGCATCCACATCAGCCTCCAATGCATCACATGCCCAGGTATGACAGTTGCCAGATGGACCAGCACAGACCCCTTGAGAGGAACTACTCAGACATGGTCAATCTGATGAAACTGGAGGAGCAGCTCAGCCCCGCTTCAAGAGGCTACCCATCTAGCTGCGCTCAGGAAGGGGATGAGGACACTACGTCAGTGGCTTCCGAACGATCAGATGAAGCTTTCGACATGACTAAAGGCAACCTGTCCCTGCTGGAAAAGGCCATTGCTCTGGAATCCGAGCGTGCCAAGGTTATGCGAGACAGAATGGCATCAGAACAGATGGTGGCTCGGAGGGACAATCAGCGCCTTCATGGAGAGCACAGCCCAAGGCAGAGCAGCAGTGCAGAAGAACGCAAGGCCCGACTCCATCACGATGGCGCAAAAAGAGCATATTACCCTAAAGGTAAAAATAAAACTTCTAATTAGATTTTTGCATTTCTGCAGAGATTTCAGTAGCTAGGTCCCCTTCATTAATTTGGAAGCCATATTCTGCTACTGAGGAAACAAATAAAAATGGTTATTCTGGTAATTTCTGGCAAATAACTGAGAAATAAAGTCACAACTGTAAGATTTTTTCTGGTAATTGTACCTTTAAATCTCACAATATGACATTATATCTCACAATTGCAACTATACATCTCACAATGTGGCTTCATATCTCAAGATTGCGCCTTTATTTCTCCTAATTGTGGCTTTATTTCTCCTAATTGTGATATTATACTTCTTGATGTGACTTTATATATTCCAGTGTGACCTTTTATTTCTTATTTTAAACATTTTCTCACAATTGTTAGATATAAAGTCAGTATTTCCTTTTTTTATTTCTTTATTCCTGGTAATTGTGACTTTAAATCTCACAATGTGACCTTATATCTCATATTTGCAACTTTATATCTCCTAATTGTGATATATCTCACAATTCGACTTCATCCCTCATTTTCACAAACAAGGCTTAAACCTAGTCCCAGACTAAAATGCATATTTTAACTGTTTAAACTGAAGGCATCTTACACTGACTTATCTTAAAATATGTGTACCATTGTTTTGTCTCAAGATGCACACCAGTAATGTTTTTTTCTAAGGCTATTTAAATGTCCTAATTGAACTAAACCCTAATCCTGGCTTAATCTAAACCCTGTCTGTGGAGCCAGGTTCATATCTCACAATCTCACAATATTTTTCCTATTTGTGATATAATCTCACAATGCAAGTTTATTTCTCATAAATGTGAGACATATTCCATTGTGAATTTTTTTTACACTTTACAGATTTATTTTTTATTCCGATTGAAAGTGTATTTGTTTCCATAAATGAGCGTATTTGCACAAACAGTGATCTTTTGAATATGAAAATAATTTTCTCATCCTGAAAGCTGTTGCAGCATTTGTTCTCCAGTGTCTTGGGTCACTTAACATTCCGTCACACACTGCGCCAATGACATTGATGACTATGGGGTCACTTTGGTGAGACAGAAACATTTTTGGGGCTTGTTTTAAACATCCAGGTCTCTCTGGTAGCAACTTCCATAATGACAACAGCTTATGTTGCTAAAATAGGTTGACATGGTAACATCAGAGACTTACCTTGTCAGGCATGAGTAATGGCAATCTGCATGGCCTGTTTGGAAAGCAAATCTCATCCCTAGGATTCCATACATGGTTTATTACCACAAATCCTTCCCAATTCACACCCACTACTTTTTGGAGTGAGCCATCTTCTCTGATATATGCAGATATTAGCAATCAGAAACTACAGAGGCATTTAACAAACAGTGGTTATGTTATTGAGGATCCTCAGATTACCCGTAGTTACCCAACCTAACTGCTCTTCCTATCTAGTATTTCAAAAGGTTCATCATTTGTCTCCGCTCTGAAGGCGCTTCTTCATATGTTTCATTACCTCCCATTTGCTCAATTTGCTCTCTGTTTTCCATTAAAGATAGTGTCTCTGTGCTTCCTATCGCAGTTTGCTGTTGTTTTCAGTGCACGACCACAGCAAGTCAGAGGGTCGTGTAATTATAGAATTACACCACGATTTCACACCTCGTCTCCAGAAACTATTCTTGGCTCTAATTATTGGAGCGTCGTTATTAAACACGTCGAGTGATCTCACTGTTCTGACTGACAGGGTGCGTTATTATTGCATGCTTGTGGAGTTTTACAGCAGTTATTTTTGTCTAATAAAAGAGGGAAGTATATTACAAATGTGTTCTCTTAGCTAAACCGATTTGAACAACAGAGAATGCATGTATTGTATTCACAACTTTATTGATCAGCCAATGGGTGCTATGATGGTTCTCTGCTATCATTTGCTGGTTTTCCCTTTTTAGTCTCATGGTAGAGACTACGCACACCGCGAACCAGAACCAGTGAAAGATGAACATAAAAATAATGAGTGTAAAATCAGCTCTTTTTTCTCTGTGTACAATTGTATATTCCATCTTTATATAACCATTTAGGATGGTTGAGATTGTTATGATAATCACCCACACATACTGTATGTATGCATGTTGTAAGGGCTGATATTATATTATATTATATTATATTATATTATATTATATTATATTATATTATATTATATTATATTATATTATATTATATTATATATAATTAGTTGCAAATATATCTAGAATTGTTAATACATTCCGATTTTAAAGAGAATATTTGAAGAGTTCAGATGCAAAGCCTCTAAGTGCCATCTGAAATTTTCCTCTAGAATGATCATTTTTATAAAGCTTTTATATTTAAGTTAAGTAATTTCACTTAAATGACAATTAATAGGTCATTTGCATTGCCATTTAAGTGAAATTATTGAACTTAAATATTCGAGCTTGATAAAAATGATCATTCTAGAAGAAAATTTCAGATGGCACTTAGAGGCTTTTGCATCTAAACTCTTCATTTATTTTCTATTAAGTTATCTGTAATAATGTGGATATTTTGTCCTGCAAAATGTACAGCAAAATTCTAATGTTAAATATTTATTTTGACAATATTGAACTTAGTTTAGCGAAGTATTGCTTCAGTTATTCTTCATATTCTAAATTCTGCTGAGAATAAATAGACAAAATTCATTGAAATGAATGATGTAACTCTTTGTTTTATTGTCTGACTTAAGAAATTCCTCTGTGCTGTGACAGGTGGATTAATTTAATTACAATCCAGTAAATTCTGTCATTCTGATTCAAATCAGGGCAGTCAATTCATAAATTTCGATTTTTTTCGAGAACACTGGTCTCGTGCATCACTGTCCCTCCTTTCAGCCGCAAGTCTCATTCAGGCTATATCTTTCCAGTGTCCAATTTCAAAGCAAACAGCAAACAGACAGTGATGTTTGAACATAGCTGTAACAGGAGCATAACTGTTATCACAAGGAATCCAGCAGGTTAATGGGATTTGCTTACTGTGCCTGTAACAGGATATGCCAATAACCGTCTTTGCTTGCAGACTCAAGGGGAGAGAAAAAAGAAAGCAAGTGTCCGACCCCAGGTTGCGATGGCACGGGCCATGTCACGGGGCTGTATCCACACCATCGGAGCTTGTCCGGCTGCCCCCACAAAGACCGCGTGCCACCAGAAAGTAAGCCGAATTCAGATGGCCGTTTGCACTTGATAAACGTCCCCGTGCGTGTTTGCTACGTGCTGTCTGTGCTGTGGGCATGTTTTACCTCTCTTTTCTAGCATTTCTGTAATGCATACGAGTGCATTTCCTCCTCCACCCAAAGCGGTGGCGCTCTTTCTCATACAAACAACCTTTGCTTTTCTGAATGGTGATTGTGTAATTTTAGCCTGTTTTCTCAATATGGCTGCTCTGATCTCTTGGACGCAAAGCAGATTTTTCATCCCTACCTTTAGTCACACCTCTAATTGGATGAGGATCATGTCACAGTCAGTTTGCTGCAGGCCCAGAGACGTAGAGCTGCAGGATGTGTCATAGACAACCTAATGGCTAGACTCATTCAGTTCACCAAAAATAAATCTGCTATTATTGAAGAGAGATTTATTTTTCCTCTAATGCCAATGCTTTCACACAACGTGCATGCCATTAACACATTGCATGCCTAGAATCTTCTTTCACCATATGGTGATTAACTTTATGATTAACTGATATCAGCTGGAACGTTTCTTAGGAGCATGTGCATGCTGTTGTCACTGAGCCCGTTCAGCTTAATGGAACACAAGGCTTTCATACTCACTCTGGATCCTCCTAACCTTCTCTCGCCCTCTCCTCTCTGTTTGTCCAAGTTCTTGCTATGTATGAGAATGTTCTAAAGTGCCCCACGCCTGGCTGCTCGGGACGCGGCCATGTAAATAGCAACAGGAACTCCCACCGCAGGTGAGTGGCTGGAAGGGACGTGGAGAGAAGAAACTGGCGGCACTGTGGGGACTGATGTTCCAGTCTTTTTACACATTTTATACAGGGATTTAGATGGAGCCTTGCTTTCAGGAAGGAGAAGAGGGACTGACTTGTTTGTGTTGTGCTGAGCTTGACTGGATGATAGAAACACATAGCTCCAGGCTCAAATATTTTATTTGCACATTGGCATTTTGACATGCAGACTGGAGATTCAGGAATAAAATTCCCATCTGGAAGGAGGGACATGGTGAACTTTTGAAACCTACAAAAAAGCCTCTACAATTAATAAAATAAGCTAATATATCATATTTATTTAATTCTATTTAACTGACACTGTACATAATTCTAATATACAATTATGTATGTATTAGAAGCTGTTTGTTACACATTTATGCTCTCTTCATTTGTAAGTCGCTTTGGATAAAAGCGTTTGCTAAACGATTAAATGTAAATTTGAATGCTTCTAAAAATTCATAAAATAAATAACTTATTGATACTGTATATAATTCTAATCTAGAAGTATTATATATAATTGAATATATAATTTTTTTTGGTTTGTTATAAAACTGTAATGTTATAATGTTTTTACAATTACAAGATGAAACGGAGAATTTGGCCTTTCCAAATCTGAATTTTCTTAAGAATGAGAGCTCCACACATACAGTACAACACTTATGCAGTTAAGATGTGCCTCCATGTGCACATGGTGTACATTCAGACAGATGCAGTCTCCACCCGAAGTCGCTGCAGGCCATGTTATATGGAACAGCTCCTATGGGACACACACACTCACACACACATTATTAGAAGGGTTGAACTGAAGAAAACAAAATGTATAATAGGGGAATATAACAACCTTGTACATTACATATGGTTTGTCTACACATTCCTCATTGCATGGTTGTCATGGCAACTCAGCATAGTGACAGTCGTCCTTCTATCTGTCAGTCACCACTCACTCACTTTTTTCCCCCTTAAAATTCCATTCCTGTAAATGCACAAGTACCCTGTGCTTATACGCTTTATGTGTTTCTGAAATTGCAGAGCTTGTGTTTTTTTGTTTTGTCTCATTTGTTTATTTTTTATATTTTGAGAGTGACTGAATGGTTTCCGTATTACCCGAAGACAATAAGAAAATTGCAGACGATAAGAAGACAGTTTCCAACCATACAAAGGATTACAGAGAGAGAGAGATGACAGAAAAGTGTGAGAAAAAACAAACGGAGACGGAGATAGAGAGAGTAATGAGAGGAAGAAACAACAAGGGAGAAGGAGTGCGAGTGAGAAAGGAGAAAAAAGGAGAGCAAGGGAGCGTAGCTGGATGTTCTGAAGCTCAGTTTGCTGTAGTGTGTCTCTCTGAAATGACTGCGGTATCTCGCTGTGAGGAGCTTTCTGAAGCCAGCCAGCCAGAAATGCCCAGCAGATATCTGCAAAGCTTTGCCTTCATACTATAGAACTAGGCCACATGAAATGCATAATTCATACATAAATATCCCCATGTACCCCACACACGCATACCAGGATTTTGCAAACACGTTGGAAGTCTGTATTCAGAGAATGTCATAAAAAGCGGACTATTCTCTCTGACAGACTCGTCTCCATATGCTGGTATTATACATTCCCTCATATCTCACTTTGTTCTTCAACTTCTGCTATCTGCTAGGGCATGTGCGCGCGTTTGAGAGTGTGTGCACGTGTGTTTGTGTTTGTGTGTGTGTGTGTGTGTGTGTGTGTGTTTGTGTGTGTGTGTGTGTGTGTGTGTGTGTGTGTGTGTGTGTGTGTGTGTGTGTGTGTGTGTGTGTGTGTGTGTGTGTGTGTGTGTGTGTGTGTGTGTGTGTGTGTGTGTGTGTGTGTGTGTGTGTGTGTGTGTGTGTGTGCGTGTGCCCTTACATGCTGCTCTTAACGTAATGTTAACACTACATAAATTGCTCTGCTGCTGTTGCAGTCTCTCGGGATGTCCCATAGCCGCCGCCGAGAAGATGGCAAAGGTTCAGGAGAAACATCTCCCCTGCGACAGCTCCAAGTCCAACCAGGCATCAGACCGAGTCTTGAGGTACTGCGTGACCCTCTGTGACATAAATTTTTTTTTGGGAAAACCAAATGGGGGGAACAATCCATTTAAGATGAATCTGTTAATACAATGCTAATACAATTAATACAAAACAGGTTGCAAGCAGTAATTCATGTTGACTTTAAGTACAATATGTCGAGGCCTCTGATACCCAACCATGATTCCCTGTCTTTTTACTTGTTTCAGACCCATGTGCTTCGTGAAACAGCTGGAGATCCCACAGTATGGGTACAAAAATAATGTCCCAACCAGCACTCCACGATCCAACCTGGCCAAGGAGCTGGAGAAGTACTCCAAGGCCAGCTTCGACTACAGCAGCAGTTATGACAACCAACCTCATGCATACGGCAAGAGGTCCCTCACCCCAAAGAGCCATGGGCGGGACACTTCACCCAAAGGATATGATGGCAAGCCTGTCTTTATTCTTTCCTCTGTCATTGAAGTTGGCAAGGTAGCAAGAGTCAGAATTGATAAACTCTAGGGGATCAGATTGAAATAAGATTAGAGTTAGTTGTGTACTGCCTGACATCCTTGTGGTATTTTCCATTAAAAATATTACTTTCTGTATTCTATTTTGAAGTAAAGGCCTTCTCTTAATAAACGCATTAGTTTGGATTTTTTACATGCATTCGTCGAGTTCAGGGCTCCTTTATTGGAAATCCTACTTTACTTATTGGCTTCTGAAATGATTAATAACCTAGGTACACAAACCCAGTGAGGAGATTTCCCATTTGCATGCAGATCCTTTAATAGAATTATGGCTGGATGGATATTTTTGATCACCAAATGCATGTCTGTGAAGAATGTCAAAAATATATAGATATGTTAATATAATTTATCATTTTTCATGATATTCTATATGTGCATACTGTATTAATGCATATTGATATTGAAGGCAGTTATGTAACCTTTTTGCATGATGCCTAATGTCTGGGTGTATGTTTTTCAGTTTCAGTGAAAAAAAAAGTTTATTTTTATTTTTTTGGTTTTGTTTGGTAATGTTCAGCGCCGTAGCTCTCAACTGCAGCCCTGGTCTTGATAAATGAGTGCACTTACATTTGTGAAGGAATCAAATTAACTGGAACGATTTTGTTCAAAATGGTAGCAGTTGATTTCACGCCCAAGCCAGAAATCGTAGAGATTTCCTGTCAACAGAATTCGGCTGGATATTTTGGTACGGTTTCATTAGCTGTGCTTAAAATAACTCATTTTCATTATAACTCATGGTTATTACATCAGGACAGTCTTGATTGCCCATAAGGAGCATTACAGCATGCCCTGCAGTGATAATATAGACAATGTTATTGAAATCAGAACACATACCACATCTCTGAAATTAAAGAGCATTCTTGCAAGTGATGTTACTTGCCTGCATGCTTTAATCGTAGAAATTCTGTTTTTGATAAATGAGACAAATGAAGAAAATTAAACCTTGGGAAAAAAAAAATTATAATGAGAATAACATTCAATTAATGTTAGGAATTAACGGCACTTCATTTAGACTCAGTTGGCAACATCAATTAGTTACACCCAGTTTAGTTGGAATGGCAGCATTGCTATTTGTCTCAATGCAAAATGAGATGAAGAATAAGATCAAATGGGAGAGTAGTATACATCATGAATAAGTGATTATAACTGCATTTTAGCAGCTGATTTGTCAGCTTCCAGTATTTGAGGATACTCAGTTTCTTAATCAGTAACTGATTTTTTTTTCTCATATATTTTGTCTGGATGCAGACCAGAGTTTGTCTATGAATGTGGATTTATCTAAAAAAGAAATGCTGTTTTAAATGCTTTCCGTGCAGGTCTTAGATTTCATGTTAACAATGTGTAGCCCTCTGCATGAAACCTAGATACACTGTCAAACCATTTCTCCTCCTCTCCTCTCTCTCTCTCTCTCTCTCTCTCTCTCTCTCTCTCTCTCTCACATTCACTCACTCGCACTCAATTTCTCACAGCATTCATCATGAAACATCAGCTCATCTAATAAGCCTGTGTTTGTGTGTGTCATGTCTTTCTGACATCGTTTTGTCTGTCTATCTATCTGTCTGTCTATCTATCTATCTATCTATCTATCTATCTATCTATCTATCTATCTATCTATCTATCTATCTATCTATCTATCTGTCTGTCTGTCTGTCTGTCTGTCTGTCTGTCTGTCTGTCTGTCTGTCTGTCTGTCTGTCTGTCTGTCTGTCTGTCTGTCTGTCTGTCTGTCTGTCTGTCTGTCTGTCTGTCTATCTATCTATCTATCTTATTCTAGTATTCCATCTCTCTCTCTCTCTCTCTCTCATTCTATCTGTCTATTGCTCCATCCATCCATCCATCCATCCATCCATCCATCCATCCAAGTGCAAGCAGCCCGTCTGACCTGGTCTGTGTGTGTGTGTGTGTGCAGCCAAGCGCTACTGTAAGACCTCCAGCCCGGCCAGCAGCACCACGAGCAGCTACGCTCCCAGCAGCAGCAGCAGTCTGAGCTGTGGAGGAGGGGGAGGAGGAGGAGGAGGGGGAGGAGGAAGCAGCGCCAGCAGCACCTGCAGCAAGAGCAGCTTCGACTACACACACGACATGGAAGCCGCCCACATGGCTGCCACCGCCATCCTCAACCTGTCCACGCGCTGCAGAGAGATGCCCCAGAGCCTCACTGGGAAAGGCCCGGAGCTCCTGGCACAGGTGAGGATCGACAACTTTTTCCTGCCAGTTCCTCTCTCTCATGCTCACCCACTTGTACTGCTAATATATATTTCTTTCTCTCACTGGGGATTTCTTAGTTTCTCTGCACTGCCTTCCTGTATGACTGTGCTTTGTGCCGGTAAAGCCAGGTAGTGCGGCGAAATGAGGGCATGCCCATTTAGTGGGGCAAACCCCCTGGTCCTCTCGTACAAGCTACCAAGCTCATTTGCACAGGGTGTGATTTAATACATTGAGTGACAGCAGCACCTCTGTAAGCTCCTGCGGGTCCTCTCTGCTACAGTCAGGGTCATCATGTGAGCCTAATGGTCTGAGCGAGCTATGATTGCTTTAGTGACGCATCGATTTCAGGCATAATCTGTATGGGGATAAAGAGAGCAAGGGGATGGAGAGGACCAGAGGAAGCTGGCAGCTGCAGGAACGCTGGAGTAGTGGTGCCCATACCCTTTCTCACAGAGGCAAGTAGAAGTAATGTCGATTTCAGCTGTGGTCCAGGCCAAGCCAGCTCTCCCAGCATCCCTCCGGGTACATAGGAAAGACAATGACCTCTCTTTAAGGACAGTGAGGCAGCAGGCTGAAAATGAAAGAGAGAGAGAGAGAAAGAGGGACAGAGGTAGTGAGCTGCAGGGCTCTATATATTCACTAATAAGCAGCTGTACGTGGAGATGTAGGGCAGCGCAAAGAAGATGCTCGCACTCTCTTCTTTCATATCTTTTTTCCTCCAATCCTTTCCCACACTGTAAAAAATGGTGGTTGTAGAATTTATAAAAAATGAAGAAAAATGAAGGCTACTGTTTTAATGTTTTGTTTTTTTTCTCAGTTGAATTCATCTACTTTAAAATTGTCAAAATCTGCCATCATTGAAAATCTAGAAAGACGTCATTGTAATGTACTGTACAATACCATAATAGTTTGAGGTCGGTGAGACTTATCAGTGTTTTTAAAAGAAGTCTCTAATACTCACATGCATTTAAATGAACAAAAATAAAGTAAAAACAGTAATATTGAGAAATATCATTACAATTTAAAATAGTTTTTTTTTTTTAATTAGTTTAATATTTTTTTTAACAAAAATTAATTTAATGGAAAAGCTAAATTTTCAGTCTCCGGTGTCACATTAGCCTTCAAAAGTCATTCTAATATGATGATTTGCTGGTCAAGAAACATTTTTTTATTATCAATAATTGTGCTTCTTAATATTGTTGTGGAAATAAATTTTTTTTTCAGGATTCTTTGATGAATATAAAGTTTTACATAGTTTATTTGAAATATAATTTTTTTGTAACATGATAATTATCTTTGTCACTTCTGATCAATTTAATGTATCCTTGCTGAATAAAAGTATTAATTTAGTGTACATACCGAACAAAGTGTTTGTTGTCCAGAATATGCCACATACAGACCTTTGTGCAGTACGTTATACATGACAAGGGTAGCTAACAACTAACTAATCATTTTAAGGAGAGGTACAAACACAGCTTGACATCAACACAAAATCCGCTACAACAGTGTAAATAAAACTGGCAAATGGTCAAACAATGCAACCATATTAATTATTCATCCCCAATGCAGGGAAGGGGAAAGAAGCGAGAAACTTGTGCATGTTTAAACACACAATAAAAGCTACATTTGTTGGTTCAACTAGGTATATTATAGCAGAAAATCACCTTCGAGATCCTTTGCTTGTGTTCCTGTAAGTTGTTTAACAACTGTTTAAAGTCGGCATAAAACATTCGTCTTTTCTTCCCTATTGTGATGTATATCTGAGTGACATGGCTTCTCGAACGAGAAAACAATGTTTACTAATAAATAATTTCTATGATTTTTATGATTTCATAAGTAGAGTAAAAACAATAAATAAAAAATTACAATTTACAAATAATGTTTATTTTTACAAATAGTATTCATAATTTTTTACTTGATGAAAGAATCGATTTAACAGTGCGTATAAACCATGTACCCATCCTCATCTGTCATTCTTCCCTTCCATATCTTACTCTGCTTCTTTCTCATCCTTTTACCTCTTAATTATTCCCTTTACTCTTTATTCTCTTATCAATCCTCCTCCTTCCTCTTCTCTTTTTCATGGCAGAGCCCTGATGACAGAGATGGGGATGAGAACGGAACCCTGGATCTGAGCCGGGCTGGAGGGATGGGGGAGGGCAGTGGGGGTACAGTGCTGACCCCCCTGCAGCCCATGTCGCCCCAGCGGCAGGCCTTGCTCAACAGCCACTGCTATCAGATGAGCACAGCGGAGTGCTGGGACCTGCCTGTGGACTACACCAAGATCAAACGCCTGGACGAGGACCACAAGGAGGTACTGCCCCCCCCGACAGCCCTCGAGTCTGGCTGGAGACGGACCGCAGCACGCGCTTTACATAGTGAATTTAGATCATTGTCAGCAGCACTTTTTTATGGCAAGCCGTTTTAGCTTAAATTGTACCCAGCTTTACTGGTAATTTACAGGGTAAATTGCATTTTTACTAGTAAGAATTCAATTAGAGAGCTCTGTAATTGTATTATTATAAATTCTAGTAATAATTGAATTGTAGAGGTCTCTAATTGTAATTGTTACTAATAATAATTGAATTAGAGAGCTCTCTAATTGGAATTTTTACTAGTAACAATTCAATTGTAGAGTTCCGTAATTAAAAATTAATGGAAGTCAATGGAGACATATAGTAAAAATTCATTTGTAGAGCTCTCTAATTGGAATTGTCACTAATAAGAATTGAATTAGAGAGCTCTGTAAATGTAATTCTTACTAGTAATAATTGAATTAGAGAGCTCTCTAATTGTAATTGTTACTAGTAAAAATGCAATTACGACGAGTAACGCTGGGTACAATTTAAAGGACAATTCCGGTATTTAGCACTTTGAGTCTCTTTTCTGATTTGTTTTGGATGAACAAGAGTGGTGGACACAGAAATTTTGACGATGGGTCCTGTCTCGACTTTTTGACTCGTTTAGAATCACCTTTGACCGCTTCAGAGTGGCTGGCTACGGGCATGCGCGAATATGTCCTTAAAACAACCCTTAACATTCGTTTTCAAAACTGTGCAACTCACCGAGTGTTAGTGGTGTTCGTTGATGTTCCAAAACAAGTAGCGTAACGAAATACAGTTTCTGTCGTGTTTTATTTGGCATTTTGTAAAATCCCTTTGATTTCTGTTGGAGGACTCATTGCTCGTTGATATTACTGCGCTTCAGACTCAAATATCGAGCGGAAGTTTATACGCGGTTGTGAGGTATCTGAAAAAATAGTTCCACTATAGCAAATAACACGGATTGAAATCATACATTGCGCCGATATATTTGTTTTTAATCATCAACGAACACCACTAACCACTCGGTGAGTTGCACAGTTTTGAAAACGAACGTTAAGGGTTGTTTTAAGGACATGTTCGCGCATGCCCGTAGCCAGCCACTCTGAAGTGGTCAAAGGCGATTCTAAACGAGTCAAAATGTCGAGACAGGACCCATCGTCAAAATTTCTGTGTCCACCACTCTAGTTCATCCAAAACAAACCAGAAAATAGACTCAAAGTGCTAAATACCGGAATTTTCCTTTAAAAAATAACTAGAAGTTATTTTTATCAGTCCCTCCGGAAAAATGCGATTATGCAATCGCATAATTCAATGCATAATCAGCCAAAGTCCGCATATTTATGCGGCGGACACATTTTTTCAAATACGCCGCACTTTCGCCGCATAAATTGCTGATTTCCGATCGCGAAATATGCGGGGCTTGCATGATTTCATAATCCCTGCATTTTCGTTGCAAAAAAGTCACATATATCTTAGCAGAAAGTTGAAAAATGTTGCGTTTACTTCACACAAGAGCAGCCATTTTCCCCTGTTGCCATGGGAACGTTATGAAGTGACGTTATTACAATTGTAAGTATTAGTAGTATGTTAATTTACGTTACAGTAAGAGATTGCACTTTGTGCATTGGAAGCACAGAAGATGTCTGTTTCTATAGCTACCTGTGTAAAACAGGAAGCACCCATTTTATTATATTTTATTTTTTTTATTCATTTTTACAGAAGTTGTAGCATATTCCTTTTGTAAAGCTACAGAACTTGTTTGACTCATCAATGTTTTGTAAGTTTGAGCCATGTGTTTATTAAGGTCTGAAATAAAACAAGATGAGAACTTAAATATTCCCAGCACTTTCTGTAATGTAGTATGCTTGCTTATCATAGGAAGTAATAAAAAATTACTCCTTATAGCCTAGTGAGAACAGGGTGTTGGGGGAATCACTTTTTTTTCTCTTTTTCATCAAAGCGCAGTTTTTGCAAGTTCCTGCAATTTCATCGCATAAAATTGCATAAATATCCCGCATATTCCATTGCATTTTTTAAGAAAACGTGCCGCATAATCAAGGATTTTTGGCCGCAACAATCACAAAAAAACCCTGCATTATTCTGGAAGGACTGTTTTATGGTTGATTGTGTAACATAGTGTAAATACTATGGAACTAACTACACATTATTGTGTGTTTGCGCATCCCGAAACAGCAACGTTGACTTAGCCAATGGCGTAAGCTTAGGGTGGAGCTACAGTCTCTGTTTCTCTAACCAATAGCTGATGAGGAAGAGTGTTCAGGAAACCTGTTTGAAAGCAATCATTATTTGTGAAGTTCTGGTGATTCTAGTAGCAAAAGTAAGGAATTACACACTTCACATTTAAAAAAGAAACTTTCTAAATGTCAGTCACATTTTTATCGTGAAAGTTTAATACAATATTGTTGCAACAACTAATATTACAATTCCTATAAAACTATGACTTAAAATTATTAAGAGGAGACTTCTCTTTGGTTGTTCACATCTTTTTTCACCAGGCATTTGCTTTTTGTTAGCAACTAACTTGCTTGGTATGGGATTTCTGGGATTTTTCACCCAAAAATGAAAATGATCCCATAATTTACTCATCCTTAAGCCATCCTAGGTGTATATGACTTTCTTCTTTCAGCCGAACACAATCGGAGTTATATTAAATACAGTAATATCCAGGCTTTTCCTTGCTTTGTAATGGCATTGAATTGTGCCCGAGCTTTTGAAGCTCCAAAAAGTGCATCCATCCATCGTAACAGTAATCCATACGACCCCAGGGGGTTCATAAATGCCTTCTGGAGCGACGCAGTGGGTTTTTGTAAGAAAAATATCCATATCTAAAACTTTACTAGCTATAATCACTGGCTTCCGTGAATGTCCGTGCTCACGATCACAAGAGAGTCAAGTTCCGGCGGAAGAGTGACCTCTGACCCGACGTATGATGTAGGACGTAGCTCCTATTTTATTAAAATTAAAATTTTAAGAAATTTCTCATTTTAGAATTCTAATTCGTGACCTGTGTTTTGTTTTGCTCTATCCTCTGTGCTTCCGCGTTCTTCATTTCTCACCGCAGCTTACCTTACGCCTACGTCATGCATCGGGTCAGAGGTCACCCTTCCACTGGAATTCCTCTCTCGTGAATGCGCATACGGCGCACGTTGCCGGAAGCCAGTGATTATAGTTTATAAAGTTTTAAATATGTTAAAAGTAATAATATATAAAAAATATTTTCTTACAAAAACCGTTTGCGTTGCTCCGCATTTATTAACCCACTGGAGTCGTATGGATTATTGTCATGATGGATGGATGTACTTTTCACCATCAAAAATTCGGGCACAATTCAATGGCATTACAAAGCTGGGAAGAGCCTGGATATTGTTTAATATAACTCTGATTGTGTTCTGCTGAAAGAAGAAAGTCATATACACCTAGGATGGCTTGAGGGTGAGTAAATTATGGGATAATTTTCATTTTTGGGTGAACTATTCCTTTAAGAAAGCTGTATTTCCTCCTGTTGTAGTGATTTGAAGGACGGTAGGACTGTAAGGACATCTAGTGTACAGTACTGGTACTGCATGCCTTGAAATAGGGGAATTATTATTATTTCAAAAAGGATTCGATGTTTTTGCTAAATTGTTGGGGAATTTGAATTCATGTAAATTTGACTGTATGAGAGGTTTTTTTTATATATATGTAAACTGTATCGTATATTGTGAAATTACTATCAGGCCACTGTATTATTCTTCCTTCTTATTCTGCATCATAACATGCATTGAAATCTCTCTTCCTCATTTTCAGGATGACCTGGACCCCTTTCAGGATCTATTAGAAGAGCAGCAGTATTCAGGAGACGTGTCCCTCCCCAGCCCCAAACACAAATTTGCTCCCTGCAAGGAAAGCAAGAAGGAGCTCCTCACGTAAGCATAACATCTGCACTGGATAAGGACTATTCCCTGTTGTTTGCTGTAGCATGATTTTTTTAATATAATATTTAGTGTACACTATCAATGTTTTTTAAAGAATTTGATACTAATCAGCTAGGCTGAATTAAATGTGTGAAAACTAAACTAAGTTGAAAAAACGTTCTTCACAAAAATATTCAGCAGCACAACTGTTTTCAACATTGATAATAATACAAAATGTTTCTTAAGGCACCAAATAAGCATATTAGGAGGATTTCTGAAGGATCATGTGACACACATTACATACATTACATTTAAAAACATATTTAAAAAGAAAACTTCACAATATTACTTTACAATTTTATTGTATTATTGATCAAATAAATGCAGCCTTGGTGAGCATAAAAGGCTTATTTAAAAAAAATAATAATAATCTTTTAAACTATAGTGTCTACAACCTTAAACAACTGGTGCCATCATGACTAATATACATGATATATACTATTCGCAGTCAGTGATGATAATTTATTCAAGATAGTTAGTGTTCAACAGGTCATGTGACCTCAGCATTCATGTAAAATAAAACAGTTTTTATTAGGCTACTAATTCATTTGTTTGATTTTTTTTTTCACAGATTTTTATTTATTTGAATGTAAATCTTTTTGATGATAAATATGACCCTGAGTGCACGTTAGTAGCAGCTGTGCAAGTATACCATGTCTCATACCATATCCTCTCTCAAGGCTATCAAGCTGCCAACTGGCTGACAAGGGCATGCGTGGTATGATGACATCTAACTCCCAGGATCTGAAGTAAGCCCTCACGCTCTCATGTTTACACGCCACCTCAGTTGACCTTCAAAAATGAGGTCTATCTGAGGTTACACTAATCTTTTTCATGTTTTCATTGCTTGCAGGTGTCCTACTCCTGGCTGTGATGGCTCTGGGCATATCACAGGCAACTATGCCTCACATAGAAGGTGAAGACTCGCACATTATATGCACATTAAAAATTGTTTTGACCACCAGTTGATTAAAAAAAAGTTTTTCTTGCTCTGAAGTCTGTCAGGTTGTCCTCGGGCGAAGAAGAGTGGTATTAAAATAATGCACAGTAAGGAGGACAAGGATGACCAGGAACCAATCAGGTGCATTTCCTTTAAATTCCCTCATCTGTCCAAAGTAACGTGAAGTTGAATGTTACTTGCAGTAATTCACAGTTGTAAAGTTGAAATCGACAAATTTTACTGCAGTAGGAACTTCACTATGTGTGTCTGAGTGTGCATGGCCACTCGCTCTTGCTTGTGTGTGTGTGTGTGTGTGTGTGTGAACTCGTCCCTGCTGTGCCCAATGTCTGTAGGTGTCCTGTGCCAGGCTGTGATGGCCAGGGTCATGTGACTGGGAAGTATGCATCCCACCGCAGTGCATCCGGCTGCCCGCTGGCCGCCAAGCGTCAGAAAGACGGTTATGTGAACGGAGCGCCTTTCTCCTGGAAGTCTGGCAAGACAGACGGCATGACCTGCCCCACCCCAGGCTGCGATGGCTCTGGCCACGTCAGCGGCAGCTTCCTCACCCACCGGAGGTACACCAGTGTGGGACTGTTTCTCAGCAAGATAGCAAGAAATCTTTTCCTTAATCAGTGTTTTTGCATTGTTTTTCAATAAAAATATCTAAACTTCCTTAACTTCGTTAACTATTCAAATTGCTTTCGATAACTGGAATAAAGCTGAAATAAAATAAAATATAAATATTTGATGAACTTAAAACATATTAGAAATGTTGGTTTCGCAACTAACTAAAATAAATAAGATAAAGTTGAATTGCTAAAATTAGTAAATTTAAAACTTAAATTAAAATAAATTAAATCTAAATAGATTTTTTTTAACTAATAAAAATTACAAACAGAATTACACACAAAAAAACATTTTAATTTGAAAACTTAAAATTAAAAATAAAAGCTAATTAAAATTATTACTATAATAGTATATAAATAGTACTAAAATAACAATGGATTTTAAGACAAGTAATGTTTGTTTTTCTATTACCACATTGACATTCTTTTTCTTATTTTTATTATAAATAATAAAAACTTTTTTAAGTTTAAGGGATTTTGTATGTTTATGCTTAAAACAAGGGAAAAAGTGGTTTAAGAAGAATGCTGTTAATTTAAGATATATTCACTAAACATATTAATTTCATAATTATCATATAATAATTTGTATAAGTCAATTTATCTTGTTTATCTCATTTTAAAAATTGCTAATGGTTTAAGAAAAATAAATTTAATTTAAGATATATTCACTAAAAACTAAATTTCACATTATCATACAATAATTTGTATAAGTAAATTTATCTCGTTTTAAAAGACAAGACAAAGATGTTTCAGTAAATGTATGTGAATCAGTTAATGTTTTTCTTAGCCTTGGAAAACAATGTAACATTTGTTCATCATAGTGTTTAATCTTTCTTATGTTTTATTTGTCTGTCTGTAGTCTGTCTGGCTGTCCTCGTGCCACATCTGCTATGAAGAAAGCTAGGATGACAGGGGTTGAAATGCTCACAATCAAGCAGAGAGCAAGTAAAGGTACATAATTTTTCTTTTATTATATAATTACCAATGGAATTAAATTCATTTTACTCGCCATCAATGGCGTTTTTCACAGTGAATGTCTCCATGTTCCCTTCCAGGCATAGAAAATGATGAAGAGATAAAACAACTGGATGAGGAAATCAAAGACCTGAACGAATCAAACAATCAAGTAGAGTCAGACATGATCAAATTAAGAACTCAAGTAAGAACATTTGCCATCTCTCAAAATGGGCATTGGCCATGTGTTCAGTCACAGAGATGCCTTTGTCTCTCTCTCTCCCGCCAGATCACCACCATGGAGACTAACCTGAAGTCCATCGAGGAGGAAAACAAGGTTATAGAGCAGCAGAATGACTCGCTGCTGCATGAGCTCGCCAACCTCAGCCAGTCCCTCATCAACAGTCTCGCTAACATCCAGCTCCCTCATATGGTAAGAGCCAACGGACATGTGTCCTCAACTAGGGGTAAGAAAATATCAGTGATCAAGGGACTACAAAGTCAGGATTCAAATGTTTGATAATTATTCACAGGAAGGAAGTCCTGTGAATCTGAATAAATTCAAATGAGTTATTAAAGTTTCTTCATGTATGACCTACAATAAATGTTATATCTGCATAGAATAGTCTTTTAGATCATATAGACTGCCTCTTGTTGAAAGCCAGGGCCTGAGTCTGCATTTCAGACGCTACCAGTAGGGATGAAATTCCGGTTTCTATTGTTTCTCCCATCTGCTTCTTTATGTCTGTTGTTGAGTTCCTCGCAGTTCCATATGCTTCTGTGCTGAGGTCACTCCCCTTTACTGACCATTGTAGAAAAACAACCTCCACTCCAACGACTGCTTTTCAGTTGAGTAACAACATGGCCGCTGTGGATCAGATGGTCCAACGTGATGGAATCACAGAGCCTTCATATACGCATTGAGAAGGGGCGCGATTGGAAAAGCCTTGTTCAAATGTGGCAGCCATGTTAGTAAACAACTGAAACATGTCTTCTTGAATATGGCTCCTGAATTCTCCACCCCCACTGTTGATGGATGCTATTTAGAGTGCGCACGAGGGGTCCTCAAGCTGCACAAACATCAGACGACTGTTGCCTATTCATGTGTCATGCCGCTCAACCACTTGCACTGCAAAAAATAATGTTCTTCCCAAGCATTTTTGGCTTTTCTAGTACAAATATCGAAACTTTCTTAAATCAAGCTACATTTACTTGAGAAGCAAAATGACTATTGAAGTGATACCTTGCAAAAGGAAGGTATTAAGGGACAGATTTACGAAACGGGGCAAGTTAGCGTGAGAGCGCTATTCCAAAAAGAGTGCCGATGGGAGTGGAAAGTTCTGCGCATGATCTACTGATGACACGCAAATTAAAGAACGCAGACGCAACCTGATCATATCCATAATGACCAACGCAATACCAAGAGCAGCCCAAATTAGCATCTGGTTTAAAGGGATAGTTCACTTTGAAATTAAATTTTGGTATGTTTTAGCTTACCTCAAGGGCATCCAAGATGTAGGTGTCTTTTTTTCTGCAGTAGTTTCAATTTTGATATTTTTAGGTCAAACCATTCTTGTCTGTCAGTCATTTAATGCAGGTCTATGGTCACTGTCTCAAAGAGCATGCACAGAGTGCAAATTAAAACAATTCCCCATCGTAAGTACACATTGATGGCCTAAGACACGAAACGAGCGGTTTGTGTGAGAAAACGAACAGTATTTATATTGTTTTTACCTCTTATACACAGCCACGTCCAAGTGATCTGAGGGCATGCGCGCATCCTGGTGTGTGACGTGTACGCAGACTGGTGCATAGATATATACACTAGATGTCGCCTTGTCTACGGCAGTTCATTGGAACGAATGTCTTTAAGGCGGCATCTAGTGTATATATCTATGCACCAGTCTGCGTAAATTGTTTAATTTGGACTCTGTGCATGCTCTTTGAGACAGTGACCATAGACCTGCATTAAATGACTGACAGACAAGAACGGTTTGACCTAAAAATATAAAAATTTAAACTACTGCGGAAAAAAAGACACCTACATCTTGGATGCCCTTGAGGTAAGCTAAAACATACCAAAATTTAATTTCAAAGTGAACTATCCCTTTAAGACATGCTTTTTTGGGTGCTAAAGAATGGCTCAAATACCAGTAAATTGACTAGCGCAAACCTTAGTAAATCACCTTGCATGATTCATTTAAATACTCTCCACCCATACATTTTGCATCTGAAAAGGAAACTCCTACAAATGTATATGTAATAAGGTCAGCCGCAAAAATGACTGTCCACGCCATTTCAGCGCTAATTTTTTACTGCGTGTCTTTAGTAAATCCTGACAGTAGTTTTGTAGTAGTTCTGCCAATGGGGTCGGAAAAATAGTATTTTTCCCCTTTGAATTAAAGGGTTAGTTCACCCAAAATAAAAATAAAAATTGTCATGAGTTACTCACCCTCATGTTGTTCCAAACCCATAAGACTTTCGTTCATCTTTGAAACACAAATGAAGATCTTTTGAATGAAATCTGAGAGATTTCTGTCCCTCCATTGACAGCTACGCAACTACCACTTTGTCGCTTCTAAAAGTTCATAAAGAGATCGTAAAACTAATTCATATGAATTTAGTTCAAATTTCCTGAAAAGAGACACACTAGGCTTTTAGGCTTTTATTCACATAAACATTGATCAGCGAACATGAACAGAAGCTCAACCGTACGTGCTTAACGCACTGGAACAAACCGCTTATAGAAGCTCAAATGAATGAACCTCGTTGGTTCTTGCAAGTCAAGCGAACATGCTTGAGCTTCTGTTTATCATAACTGATGTGTGCGTTGATGAACGTTTATATGTAAGAAAATTTGGACTTAACCGCTCAATTCATATGGTTACTTTTACGTTCTCTTTATATCATTTTTAAAAGCATATAAGTGGTAGTTTCATGGACTTTCAGTGGAGGGACAGAAATTAAAATATCTTCATTTGTGTTTCGAAGATGCATGAAAGTCTTGCGGGTTTGGAACAACATATGGGTGAGTAAATGATGACAGACAATATTTATTTTTGGGTGAACTATGAACTAATTTAGCTTTTCTCACCCCATTGGCAGATATTTTGTCTTATTTTATGCTTAAATTCACTTTTTTTTTTTTTTTTTTTTTTTACATTTAGCTTCTTAAGTAAATGTATTTTTAGACATTTGTACTGGAAAACAAGACAAAAAAAGCTGAGGAATAGCAAATGTTTTGCGGTGTGGTGTTCTGTACTTCCACGTGTAAAGTCGAGTATGTCAGTTTTATTGAGACCACTGACCTCTGGCTTTCAGCCAGGCTAATAGTCTTTTCTCTACACCTCTCCCTTCTGTAGAAACCGATGCCACTGAAAGAGGCCCCTGTTAAAAATTACTGCTGTTTACAGATGCCCCACAGAGTAAGAGATTCATTTTCCATAGTCTAACTTTATCCTTCTCCTCACTATCATTTTCCTCCCCCTAGTCCTCCCCCTTTTGTAGCACACACTACGACGTGTATGCATCAAGGTCCATAAAGTGTATCAGTGCCACACATATTGACCACTTCGGGGTATAGCGATAAGAAAGCTGGGGTTGCAATATGAGCCATATTTATTTTTTGGTAGGAAACTCATGTAAAACACATTATTTTTATCAGGCACAGTGATGCTCATCGATATCTGTCTGCTACTCATGGCGATCTGTTTGACATCACTATAACTTACATACTCATGAGCATGAATCTCACACCAGTGCATGCATACATAATGTATGTGCATTAATTCTTTTGTTATCCATCAGATATATATATTTTTTTAGAAACATTGCAGTAGTTCTACGTTTGATTTCGACCAGCAAACAGTGACCATTTTAATGTGACTGGTCAAGCCCTGCATTTCCAGAGATGTATTTTCTATAAAACCCTAGCTGATATTTAGTTTTAAACGAGGCGTTGTGGGTTCATTCCTCCCTAAAATATCCTCTTTTCCCTTCCCTTTTATGTCTTAATTGTGTGTTTGGTTGAACATTTTATGATTGATTTTGTTTTCAACCGCCAATGATCCCGATCTGTTCCGCAGGAGCCGATGAACGAGCAAAACTTTGACACTTATGTGAGCACTTTGACAGATATGTATACTCACCAGGACCAGTACCAGAGTCCGGAGAACAAGGCCCTTTTGGAGAACATAAAGCAAGCGGTTCAAGGCATCCAAGTGTAGCTTTGCGATTGGCTGTCGGCCGAGTCATGGGGTCATGAGCGTTAAGAATCGATAAGAAACAAAAGAAACCCATCATGTAAAAAAGTATGGATAACTAGTATGATTTTTTTGCTGCTGTAATTTATTGTATTATTTGGCATTATTTATGATTCTGTTATGCTTTTGACAAACAAAAAAAATACATAACTTATTTGTTGCCTTGCTTTAAGATGACGACTACCAATGGCAAATGTTTTGAGGAACATTCATGTTTTGTACATTTTTCATATGACCTGACATAATGTGATGTACTGTTTATAGCTGCTAATGTATGCACATTTTATAGTGTATATGTATTTATTAATTGTAAACAAAAACCATCCATTATTTTAAATCTAAAGAGGTGCAGAGGGGATACACTGAGGGAATGTAAGGGCAATCAGCTTCGATCTGAGCTTCTCTTTATGGAACTAATGGGAACTAATGTGCTGTGCAAGGCTGTTCAATGGGTGTACAGTGGTACATTTTTGTGGTTCGATTTTGGGTACATTTTGTAACGATATTGAGAAACGTCTTTTGGTTTCGGAATCATATTTATAGTGGTCAGTGTGGGCACTCTAATGCAGTATGTGTATTGTTTCATTTTTTGCTTGTTTTATTTATTTATTTATTTATTTTTTAATTCCCAAAATAGATGGAAAAATAGAAAAAAAAAAAACTTGTGAAAGCAAACATCATGACACGGAAACTCACTGGTGTAAATCCCAAGAAATATTTCATAACTTCTCAAATATTTTCAAAGTCTGCTCTCTAAATGTAACGCCCGGCTGCTTGAGGCCAACAACCACAGAAAATTTCAAGGAGACAATCCAACATTAATTATTAATTTAATGAGCGTAAAATGTTAGTGGTAGTACGATAGAATATCAGCAATATATGACAACGAATCAATCATTTATTTAGATATGGGATGCAAAAGTTTGGGTATATGCAATTTCTTATTCTTACCATAGTAGAAAGCTGATGAATCTTTTTACTAAATGTAAAGTATTAAGTTTTATATAAATCTTTTAATACAGTCATGTTTTACGGTTTAAACATGGGTGATCAAGTCCAAAAGGATGAATGCATTATGATTTAACATTTCTCATGTTCGATTTTGCACAGGGACACCTTTGTTTCCATGTTTTGGTGTTTTTATTTGTTTCAGGAGACCAAGGAGGTGCCCAGACGTTTGAATTGTGGGAAGTTTTTTGGTTTTGTTTGGTTTTTTCTTTGAAGAAAGTAAATCTGTGTGTGAATGTTAGTTTACCAGTGTGCTGGATATACAGGGTTAATGTCACCATCCATACGTCATTGTGTCATAGTAATGGAGCACTTGTCTTGTAGATTTTGTCCAAGCAATCATGTAGAGATTTCATCTGGTCACCAGTGCACAACAAATACAGTCGTATTTCAGCAATGCAAACGATTAATGAACTCCAATCAGTTGTACACAGTATTAAGAGAGGTCAGCTTGCCTTCTGTGGTTACCTGCGATTCACTTTCATTGATTTTTTTGTTTTTGTTTTTTACGTTCATGAGAAATCAGCGGCACTTTAAGCTCTACGAATCAAGGAAATTGAAGCAGGATGCTTTTCATTTTTGATAACTAAACTATGAAGCGACGTGGCACGTGTCTAGATAACAGTGAGGGTCGTTTACTGACACGACCGGTTCATATTACTCCATCATATCTTAAGAACATGTACAGTTATAGTCTGGGAACCCCACGTTCGTCTTCATTCAGTCAAAGCCCGTTGAAAGCATCAAGCAAAGCCAGAAATAGGGATGATTTTCAGTGGTGGATTTTAAAGTTATTTGTATTTATCGAGCATGAGTCAAAGCTGTCACAGTGATTTTTTAGTGTGAAATGACTCTGGTTGATGCTGAACGTCTACGAAAATCTATTCTTTTCTATTAGCAAGACTAGCATTGTGTTTTCCGAGAGCTCATGCAAAAGGTGCTAGTCTTTCTTATTTATCATTCTGTAATATCCAGACATCTCCTCCCCAACAACAGCACATTTCTCTCTCCGAAAGCTTTGTGTATGCAGCTAATTTCCAAGATAGTAACGCTTTTAACACACTGATAGCAAAATACAATATCCTCTCATCCACTATCATAACTGATTTGACAGGAAAAGGGATTTTAAGCACAATTCCGCTGCTCATTTTCAGTTGGCACATATTGTACTATCTACTTCAAAAGGTTATCTGTGACTATTTAAATAGAAACTATCTATGGTGTCACATGCTTGAATGCAGAATACTTTTCTTATTAATAATTGTGAAATCATCAGGTTACAAGTTTCCATTTCAAATGGATTTTAATTAACCATTTTAAACCAGGATTTTTCTATTAAAAAATAAAGAAGCATAGCTTTCTTAATGTCTCTTGCTCTCTTCCTCTATCCAGCTCTTTAGCTATATCTTTTTCTCTCTTATTTTAATTTTCAACCACATGGCATGATTTCTGTTGGTATGATACTTTTTTTGCTCTAAGTGTTTAAGATCACAAGTTGCAGTGATATTTCATTTTGAAATTGTGAACTTTGTACAATTTTTATCATGCTGGTGTTGACATCTCTTACTCAATAAAAATTGTGTTGCCACATTACATGTCCCTTTTATTCAACATACCGGTATAAGTTTGTAATGACTTTTTTGAATTATGTTATTTAACCCTTGTGTGGTGTTCACATTTGTGTCCTCATACACACACAATAACAGAAAGCCCTGACCTAAAATTTCCACACTTTTATTAAACCCGGGTCCAGTGGACCCGAACATCCTGTGTGTAATATGGAGGTGTACTGTGTGTGGTCATCGAAAATGTGCTCTGATTTATGTTCTTAACAGAAAGTGAGCCAAGCCCAATGAGTCTGAGGTTGAAAAAATAATTAATCGTATCATTTTTCTATTGATAAATAATGAAAACGGGTCCCACAGACCCCGAACACCATACAAGGGTTAAATCATTACTTAGTTTGCATCAAGGAGGTAGCCTATATGGAGCAAACAATCCGTCTCAGTGGCAGTTGCTTGACTTGCAGAATCAGATCCCCCAAAAATATACTTTTGTGTAAATAAGCTATCATTAATAGTCACCGTGCCACAGCTTAAGCGAAACGTATTTCTAGCATAACTTTTATACCTTTTTTAATTTATAAATATTTATTTATAAATAAATGACAACACTGTAATATTCGTTTTCAGTTACACAGAAAGACCTATGAGAATGACCCATACAGGAAATAAAAGGAATAACCCATATATAGGAGTAACTTTTCCCTAATTTGTTGTGAAATGGTAAATACTATGTGTGTCAAACATGTTCAGTAACTTCCATTTTTTGTCATGACAAAAAAAGTCAGCAATTTCACTTCCATTTCAATGCCAGCTGATGTACAGAACTGCTGACTCTAAAACAATCCTTAAACTCCTGGTTGGAACATACACAGCACAAAGTGTGACTGCACAAGCACGTCCACAAAAAAAAAAAAAAAAAATATATATATATATATATATATATATATATATATATATATATATATATATATATATATATATATATATATATATATATATATATATACTATAAATAAGTCACTGAATACGCTTGACACAAGTAATTCTATTAAACTAGCAGTTGGAAGAACCTGGAGGTGAATTACAACCATGTTGTATGGCAAGCCGTTTTTACATTTAATCCTTAAAACCTACTAGTCTATATTTTCATGCCTAAAGAAGAAGCACTAGTATCTAATGAATAAGCAGGCCAACTAGAATTTAATGGAAAAGAGTAGTATCTAAAAAATAAGTAGGCTACTAGTAGCATGAAAATAGATACTAGTAGGTTTTAAGGATTAAATGTTTGCTTGCCATACTTGTATTTTGGTGATATTTGTAACAATAACAAATACAAAACAAGACAACAATAAACAAAGAACAATACACAATACAAAGGGTTACATTACATAAACATAAAAAATATTAAACTAGCTTAAATGATTGACACCATTGCAGAGTCTTACACGCAGCAGAGTTTTTAAGAGTACCTCAAAGAATTTAAATATATATCAAAATCTTTCTTAAAAATGAAAAAAGAAGGAGTTTTCTTTGAAAATTTGCACTTGTGAATATAAAATTTGGCAAGAAAAAGTAGCAAGTTGAAAATAAATTTAACATGATAAGAGTCTAGTTTCAGAGACTCACCAAAAAACAAAAAATTTTGGCTTATACAGAAGTTTAAAGATAGATACCTTTTAACAAAGTTTGAAAAGTCAACTCAAAAGATTTTGCAATATATACATTCCCAAAATAAATGAATAATTGTCTCATCAACCTGATGACAAAGGGAGCACAAGGGGGAAATACTATTATTAAATTTAGCAAATTTATAATTAAGCTTGCCATACTTGTTGCGGGTTTGAATATTAATTGGAGAACATACCTTGTTAATATTCATGAGCTACGGCGAGTCCCAGCCAATGAGGTCTTATTTATATCTGCAGAGCGCTATCTGTATGATTCCATCCATCCCATTTCAATGGCAGCTGATGTATAGAACCGCTGACTCTAAAACAATCCTGGAACACCTGGTTGGAACCTATTTTTTACAGTCTATGGTTGGAACATACACAGCTGAACTGTGACTGCACCTTACAGTCTATGGACTGCACACATGTCCACTATGAACCCATTTGCAATACCATTGACAGCCGCCAAGGTGCGCAGGTTTCCAGCATGAGCCAGTCTGTCACATGACGCAAACTAAAGATGTCTGCGACGGAGGAGGACACGGAACTCAGAGATCTACTGATCCAAAACTTGGAAAACAGTGGTGTTTTGAATAAAATCAAGGTACTTTTTCTGTCTATTTCGAAACACGCTTAAAGTCTTTATGAGGCCGGAATAATCCCTGTCTCATACGGGACATATTTCGTTTTCTAAGCACAATGTTTGTTAGCAGCATAGCATAGGGATGCTAAAGTTGTTATGGGAACAAATGGACAACAGCCACTGTTGTGATAACATTGCGTTATGGCAGTGCGCCCTTGTTCAATTTCCCCTCATATCACTAAAGATGAGACCTAACGTTACAGTGTCATTGTTGTTCTTGGCTGTTTTAATATTAGTGCTAAACTAATCATGATTCTTATTTAACCGGCAAGTGTGCAAAAGTTTCTTGATTTATCTTATTTGGCCAAGGTGAGGAAGTCATCTGAAATGATCAGGCCGCAAATAATCTGGTTTAACCTGTATTATAATTCCTTTACCCCGCTATGGATAAAACCACCCTTTTAAATCTTGTAATTATACCGTATTTGTACATAATAGTGTTTCTTTATTGACTCTGCAGCTACAGTAACATCTCTGCAGTTTGAGCTGTACTGATCCCGGGTCTGTTTGGTGCTGTACTTTTATAAATATGTCTGATTAAAGGACATATGGACTGATGATAAGTCTCTCTGGTTTACAGGCAGAGTTGCGTGCAGCTGTTTTTCTTGCCTTGGAGGAGCAGGACAAAGTTGAGGTAATTAGAAGTAGATTATCTTGCTGATTAAATGCTGTTACATTCATTGTATTTTTTTGCATGAGCGATCTGCAAGATTCAATGTGTCATTTAGATGTCAACTCTTTTAAATAGAATAAAACGCCTCTTGTGAATGAAAACCTGAAAAAGTCCCTCAACACGAAGGATGGTAAGTTTGGATTCCAAAAAGTTTTGCTTTGATGAGATTACTTACAGGTGGAATACATACATTATACAACTTTTATATGAAGGTAAAAGAGTAGCAAAACTCGAGAGCACGTCGTAGATGTAAATTTGAGAACTTGTACAATAAATATTCTTACTTGTACGTGAACATTTACACTCACAGCTCCAATGTGAAAACCTGTAAAATAAAAATCTGAAGTTGAATGTTGAAATTTGCACTCGCAGACAATAGTCACAGACCTGTATTCTGAATTTGAAGCTGCAGACTAGTAGTCACAAATGTGTAAAATGCCATTCACAGAAATACAATGACAGACACAAACTTGTAATATTTGCATTTATTCTTACATTCGCAGTACAACCTCAATTAGGCACTTGCAACTTCTCAAATCTGTCACTGCAATTTCAGATTTCGCGCCTTGACTTTTGCTACTCTTTTCGCGATATATCAGGTGCAAAACTAACTTGTGCACTTGAAACTCAGTAGCGGCGAGAGAGAAAGGGGGGCGGGAGCGGGGGTGTTCAAAGGAGCCGTTTTATTGGTTGGCGCCTAGCCAATGAAATAGGACTTATATTGTACGCGATGATGTCACGAAACCAGCGTCCTCAGGGACTCTCTGAAACGCTAACATGGCTCAATCAGAGCCCGTGTACGGAGAGCCTGGCCACTCCCTATTAAGTCCTATTGTACCGAATTTTGGTTGTAGTTCCACCAGAGTTCCACTGGGGGCGATCACCCATGAGTGCAAAATGAATAGGAGTCTATGGAGCTAGACGGCTAAATTTGTCTCTTTGACCCGATTGCCGTTGAGAAATGTCAGATTTGATTGTAGGTTTTGCAAGTTCAACATGGGTTATAGGTCGAAAGTTGAATGAACGAGTACTTATGTCCTTTCGATTTCTTACAGGTTGAGTTGTTGTTGCCCATAACACGCTAGCATTCTGCTAATGAACGCTGATTGGTCAGTGAAGGACTGATTACGACCAGAGATATAGCTTGATGGCATCGTGTGTGTGTGTGTATTTTCGGCATGGTCTTTTAAAACAACAAAACAAAAACTCTTCTAGCACGTGTATTTATCTGTGTCAGCTGTGTTGTCGATGCCTCGAGAGAAAAGAAAGTGCAGAGCGGGAAAGCACCAAAGTGACTGAAGGATTGCCGTAAAGCAGTATCTCTGGTCGTACGATGTGTATGACGTCATTGACTTTTTAAAGCAAATAAGTGACTCTAAAAAATCTAACACCCAGCAATGTGTAATTTCTTTCCATCTCCTTTCGAATACAACATTCAAATTACTAGACAAAAAATTATATCCTGAGAATAGTGGATTTTGAGGGGTATAGTATGGAGCGAAATATGTGCCATAATTTAACAAACAAATCCAGCATTTTGCAAACAAACTCAATCTACTTTGCAAAGGAAAACTCGACTCGCAAACAAACTCAATCTACTTCGCAAAGGAAAACTCGACTCGCAAACAAACTCGATCCGCTTTGCAAAGGAAATCTCGACTCGCAAACAAACAGAAAGAAATGTGCAAGCACAAAGGTCACAAATGCGTCCAGGCAGATTTTCTCACAAATGCGTGCAGGCAGATTTTCTCACAAATGCGTCCAAGCAGATTTTCTCACAAATGCGTCCAGGCAGATTTTCTCACAAATGCGCCCAGGCAGATTTTCTCACAAATGCAGTTGAGCAACTTCCTCCTCTAAAACAGTAGATGGCGCTAAACTATAGGCTAATTTAGCGCTAGTCTCCCAGGAGAAGCTCTGATTTGAAACTTGCATTTGCCTACAGCTGAGGAAAATGACCGGTGAACGGGTGTGTTTCTGTCTTATTTGATCTATAATTAACCTTTTTGAGGTTTTCTCTTGCCAAACGTTTATTGCATATCTAGACAGAAATCCACATTAGCACCATAAATTAGTGATTATGTCTACACTTGAACGAATCTATTTCTTTCGTTCTCCATAAATGAATGAGAACATTTCATTTAATTGAGCAG
The DNA here is from genome assembly GCF_964197995.2 of Scardinius erythrophthalmus. NCBI lineage: Eukaryota > Metazoa > Chordata > Actinopteri > Cypriniformes > Leuciscidae > Scardinius > Scardinius erythrophthalmus. The sequence goes on from NC_138231.1 coordinate 39,825,698, forward strand.
CGGGTTTCATTTGTGTGTCCAAAATAATAATTTGGGCACTGCATAGGCTACGTCACAGGCAAGATAAGAAACAATTGTATATATTTTTTTTTTTTTTTTTTTTTTTTTTTGCATTAATTATTTTTTTACATTAATTGTTAAGCTGACTGAATTCCAACTAGGCTAAATAAATAAATAAGTGGGAGCCTCCTTTCAATTAAATTAAATGTTCTCATTACTTTATAGAGAACGAAAGAAATAGATTCATTCAAGTGTAGACATAATCACTAATTTAGTAATTTCGCATGAGTCCGATGCAGAAAAAAATGACAAAAAGCAACAAGATGGCAGAGCTTTCAGCTTATAGATTCCCCGATCCTAGAGAGTGAAGTGCTACTAAGTGCTAATGTGGATTTCTGTCTAGATATGCAATAAACGTTTGGCAAGAGAAAACCTCAAAAAGGTTAATTATAGATCAAATAAGACAGAAACACCCCCTTTCCCCGGTCATTTTCCTCAGCTGTAGGCAAAGGCAATTTTCAAATCAGTGCTTCTCCTGGGAGACTAGCGCTAAATTAGCCTATAGTTTAGCGCCATCTACTGTTTTAGAAGAGGAAGTTGCTCAACTGCATTTGTGAGAAAATCTGCCAGGACGCATTTGTGAGAAAATCTGCCTGGACACATTTGTGAGAAAATCTGCCTGCACGCATTTGTGAGAAAATCTGCCTGGACGTATTTGTGAGAAAATCTGCCTGGACGCATTTGTGACCTTTGTGCTTACACATTGGTTTCTTTTTGTTTGCGAGTTGAGATTTCCTTTGCAAAGTGGATCGAGTTTGTTTGCGAGTCGAGTTTTCCTTTGCGAAGTAGATTGAGTTTGTTTGCGAGTCGAGTTTTCCTTTGCAAAGTAGATTGAGTTTGTTTGCAAAATGCTGGATTTGTTTGTTAAATTATGGCACATATTTCGCTCCATAGTATAGCTCCATAGACCTCCATTCATTCTGCACTCGTCCTGTGAGCGCCCTCATATGGAACCAGAGTGGAACTGCAACCAGTTCAGAAGCCGGAAGATTACTGAGAGTGGAAGTTCTCCCCTTATTAGACATTCTCTGGCTCAATGCATTATTCTGATATTAAAATATATAAATGATATTATCAAACTCAGTAAACACCATACTAATAATGCATACTACAGAAAAGCAGATGAGCACAGATGACGAAAGAAATCAAATTTGTGTTCAGTGCAAATAAACCTGCTGCCTGTGTTTTATTAAAAATTGTATAACGAATTTAAAAAAATATATATATTTATTTTTTTATAACTGTTGGTCCATTAAGCCTCATTAAGCGTTTTCTTGGTTTTCTATGGGAGGAAAATGCTTAACGTACAATGAAACGCGTTGCGTTCATATTCTGTGCACAGTTGCTTTTCTGTACGCTTTATTTGTATGGTGTTTCTTGAGTTTGGTCTTTTAATACCACTGTCTTAATTAAACGCGTTGCGTTCATATTCTGTGCTCATCTGCTTTTCTGTAGTATGCATTATTAGTATGGTGTTTACTGACTTTGATAATATCATTTATTTCTTTTAATATCAGTCTAATGCATTAAGCCATGTTAGCGTTTCAGAGAGTCCCTGAGGACGCTGGTTTCGTGACATCATCGTGTACAATAGAAGTCCTATTTCATTGGCTAGGCGCCAACCAATAAAACGGCTCCTTTGAACACCCCCGCTCCTGCCCCCCTTTCTCTCTCGCCATCACTGAGTTTCAAGTGCACAAGTTAGTTTTGCACCTGCACGTGAAATTTGAAATTGCAGTGACAGATTTGAGAAGTTGCAAGTGCCTAATTGAGGTTGTACTGCGAATGTAATAATAAATGCAAATATATATTAAAAGTTTGTGTCTGTCATTGTATTTCTGTGAATGGCATTTTACACATTTGTGACTACTAGTCTGCAGCTTCAAATTCAGAATACAGGTTTGTGACTATTGTCTGCAAGTGCAAATTTCAACATTCAACTTCAGATTTTTATTTTACAGGTTTTCACATTGGAGCTGTGAGTTTAAATGTTCATGTAAAAGTACGAATATTTATTGTACAAGTTCTCAAATTCACATCTACGACGTGCTCGAGTTTTGCTACTCTTTTACCTTGTAAAAATGTGTGTGTGTGTATGTATATGTATATATATATATATATATATATATATATATATATATATATATATGTATATGTATGTGTGTGTGTGTGTGTGTGTATAGAGAGAGAGAGAGAGATATTATACACTACCATTCAAAAGTTTTAGATTGGTAAGATTTTTTTTTTTTTTTTTTTAAATGTTAATGTTTCTGCTCACCAAGACTGCATTTATTTGATAAAAAAAAAACAACAAAAAAAAAGTTATTTTAAATTATAAAATATTTCACAATATTTTATAATTTAAAATAACTGTTTTCTATTTAAATATATTTTAAAATGTAATTTATTCCTGTATTGGCAAAGCTGAATTTTCAGCATCATTACTCCAGTGTCCAGTGTCACATGATCCTTCAGAAATCATTCTAATATGTTGATTTAATGCTCAAGAAACATTTATTATTATCCTCAATGTTGAAAACAGTTGTGTAAAAAATAGTCAGTATTTTCTGATGAATATAAAGTTCAAAAGAACAGCATTTATCTGAAATAGAAGTATTTTGTAACATTATACACTACCGTTCAAAAGTTTGGGATCAGTAAGATTTCTATTTTGTTTTTAAAGAAATTAATACTTTTACTCAGCAAGGATGCATTAAATTGATCAAAAGTGACAGTAAAGACATTTATAATGTCACATAAGTTTTCTATTTCAGATGCTGTATTTTGGGTCAAATAAATGCAACAATGTGTCCAACAATTTATCTTTCTGCTTAAATGTATCTACTTATCTTATGGTGTTTTATTGCCAGCCAATTAAAGGCCCGGGATGAACAGTGTTTATAAAATGATGAGAAAACTGAATAAATTCAGAAAAATAAATAAATAATCTAGTGCTTGTTAAAACTTTAGGCAAGGCATTACACGATTTAGACTTTTTAACAATATTTAACAATATCTTTTATTTAATAAATATGCAAATTCTGCATTTTCAGCTTGTCTTACTCTTCTTGCAGGGCGCTTGGTAGCAGGTCTTATCACTGACTTCCTGCAAGTCTTCAATTTAGACTTCACTCTCGCTGTGTTTCAACCTGAAATCAGCACGGTACGTCAGTGTCACATAATACGCAACACTGTCATATATACGCAGTAAGGTTTGAGTTGTCTTTCAGAAATTCATGCATGCATTCATTGATTTGAATGTGATATACTGTATCCTCTGTGATCCCACATCTCTTTCATCTAAAACTAACGTACTCTATTATGTGTTGTTTAGCTGAATGGGCTCGACAGTCGTGAAACTCTGTCTAAAGAGCTTGGCATCTCCGAATCGGAGGTGAATAAAAACACCCCTCTCCTGCTAGAGTTGGTGAAGAGGGGCCGGCATAAGGACAAGACCTCCATTTTCACCGAGGTGATTTTTGATGCTCTTCATTTCAGCCAGTCTGATCAACCCATGCCTTTCAGATTGAGTGACTCTCTCACTTTCCCTCCTGTCTTCTTTACTCAGGGAGATCGGGTGACTGAGAGAACTTTTCCCAAGGTACTTTACCACCGCTATCTGGTCCAGTCCATACGTTATCTCTCTAGATCTCTTTGTAACCTGTTTTTGCACCCACACGTACAGTAAGCACAGGTAGGGTTGATGCACTCGCAGGAGAAGATCCAGTCTCAGACTAGTAATAGTGCTAACCCACTTATTTCACTTGTGGTTGGAGAAGCACATCTTGGGTTGATTCATATCACCGGTTTACCCCCACATCACAAACCCCAGCCGATTTATTCAGGTCACACAAGGGAAGCATGATGTAAATGAACATCTTTAGGTGGTGCTGCAAAAAAAGGTTTTCCTGTTAAGATACTTGTGCAAAACAAGCTTGTCCTACTTCTAGACTTTTTGTCTTGTTTTGCGGGCGCTTTACGTGCATTTGTTTAATCATGCCACTTGCGCTGCGTGACTTCTGTCGTGTCAGACGAGACTTTAAATACTATAGTCTCATGATTGTGCATTGTGATATTGTGTCTTGTTTTTAGGTGCTCAATGTGATTACCCCAAACATGTGATTTATATGAAAAATGTGTATGAAAATAACAAATATACAATTTTATATATTTAAATATCAATTTTAAATGATGTTTAATAGATATTCTTTAGAGTGCAATCTGCAATGATTGTATTAATGTGTTTAGGAATTATTGCCACGTCAAATTGCTGATGCCCGCAAGAAATTTGACAGTCATGACAAGGTAACTTTTTTTTTTTAAATTACTTTATAATTAATACAATGTACCCATTTATAAAATAATAAGTATTCATTACTTTTTAGTTATTTTATTATTCATTTGGTAATAAGAAATCATTATAATTTATATAGTAATAATAACTATAATTTGGTAATTAATAACCATAGGATTAAATGAATATAAAAACATTAGTGAGTGATTTTATTTTTAATCTTTTGATTTGATTTTACAGAACAGAAGTGGGGAGATCAACAGAGATGCGGTTATTGGCATTTTCGCTGATCTTTTCCCACAGTTCAGCAGGTTTGTTCAGCATTGTGGACTCTGAATGCCACGAACTCTAGGAAATATCTGAACTTACTGGTACTGAAACCGTCATTTATGTAACGACTGAGAGTGTTGACATCTTCCCACATTGTTGGTTTGCTCTTCTGTAATCATGTCTGATTGAGGTTCTTGTCGTTGTGGTCATGGCCTTTCTCATGACTTTGGAACAGAGTGTATTTCAGAACAGGGTTTTCTGTTAGAACGGTGTCGTGTTAGCGGCCCCTAAGATAATGACTAATGATCTTTGCAACGGAAGTGAATCAATCAAAACTAACTTTAGCTGGACAATAACTTTATTCTAGAGCTGCTATAAAGCCAAAACAATCTCTGTTACTTTAATTTCCTATTATCACTGTAAAGATGCTTTGAAACAATCTATACTGTTAAAAGCGCTGTATAAATGAAGGTGAATTTGTTTATACAGCACAAATATTATACAGCACTTTATTCAGATTTGTGTATTCACAAATCTGAATAAAGGTCTCTTAAATGAATAGTTCACTTAAAAATGAAAATTCTGTCATTATTTACTCACCCTCAAGTTGTTTCAAACCTGTATGAATTTCTTTCTTCTGTTGAACACAAAAGAAGATATTTTGAAGAATGTTGATGGACCCCATTGACTTCCATAGTAGGAAAAAAAATACTATGGAGGTCCATCTACTGTCTGGTTATCTTCAAAATATAGTGTTCAACAGAAGAAAGAAATTCATACAGGTTTGAAACAACTTGAGGGTGAGTAAATAATGACAGAATTTTCATTTTTAAGTGAACTATTCATTTAATGTGAAGGCATTATAAAAGATCAATTCATAGTATTTATTGTTCTGTAGTGTTAACCTAATGCATTTCTGTTGCGATTGCTATAAATTGCCACATATTTCACTAATTTGATTCTTTTCATATTTGCACATAAAAAGAAACATGCTGGACAGTTACGTCACTGAGGAACTCAAAGCCAAAGGCAAGGACACAAACGATAGTAAGTTTTTATGATCGTGTTTATTTGTCCACCATTTTAGGGTTTCTTGTCATTCATTGTAATAGTTGCTAATGGAGTTTTGTCTTCCACTTCTTTCTGTTTTCTATAACTTTACATAGCTATAGACTTTCAGGACTTCCTAGGAATGTACAAATGCTTCTTCATACAGTGTCGAAGTGTGGTAAGCAACCTTAAATGCGTTCTTTTTTGTGATGTCTGTTGTGTACCAATATAATGAGGTCAGTAATATCCTTTATAGGTTACCAGTGACAGTAGCGATGCACTTAACTCCTCAAGTAAAACTGCTGAAGATAGAATCATTTCATCTTCCGCCAGCAAGGTAAACTGACTTCCTGTCCTTCTGTGTTTGTTTTTCTGTCTCTGCTTATCTTTCTCTCACACACTTTCCTCTCACCTTCTGACTAGATTATAATCTTTGTTGAATATCAAATATGAGTTGCTTTTTGTCGCGTCTAATATCACTTTTGGTTGGCTGTTTACGTGCAGATCCCACAATGTGTTATCAAACGTTTCTGTTTTATAGCATGCACAATTTTCATCTCTTTTTAATTTTCATTTCATCCAGCCCATTAAGTTTAACCCTAAAACGTCATTTGTTTTATGAATAGAAGATGCGTGTAGTGATAGGTAGCAGTGTTTCCTGTGTGTGATTCATCAGCAGATCTTATATCGTTCATCTAGATGGTGGGTGATGGACAATAGTAATTTCATGCAGTCATTGTATTTTGACTCACAAAGGGCAAAGGGGTTTTACCACAGCACTTGTGACCTGCACAGAATGTAGTCTCACACAACAAGGTGATCGTTTTAAATTAAGATTTATACACACATATGCCCTCGCTAGATTTTATTTATTTTTATTCATTTTCGACCATAATCTAAAAATATATATCTGCATATACAGTGCCGGTCAAAGGTTTGGAAGCATTTATTTGATCAAAAATACAGTAAAAAAAAACACAGTAATAGTGTGAAATATTATTACAATTTAAAATATTTTAAATAATCGCTTTTATTTTTTAACTTTAAATTCATCAAAGAATCCTGAAAAAACTATCAGAGGTTTTAAATAATAATATTAAGCAGCACAACTGTTTCCAACTTTGATAATAAATCAGCATATTAGAATGATATCTGAAGGATCATGTGATACTGAAGACTGGAGTGATGGCTGATGAAAATTCAGCTTTGCATCACAGAAATAAATGATGTTTTAAAATATATTAAAATAGAAAAAAAAAATCTGTATTTTTGATTAAATAAATGCAGGCTTGATGTGCATAAGAGACTTCTTTCAAAAACATAAAAAATAGTAATTTTTTCCAAACTTTTGACAGGTACTGTGTGTCTGTTTTTTTTTTTAATAATTCCAATTGTGTTTAATATGGCCCTAAATGAAAGAAAATGAAAATAAATACAAAAAGCTTATTCATTGTTAGAGATTAATTATTTCTTCCCAAATTTCATGCCAGTGAACGTGCTGTGAATAGATATAGGTCTTGTGTCATCAACTTTTGCCTGCATTTTTTTTTTTGTTGCTTGCAGTCATCTGTGCATGTTCAGTTTTCTGTGCATTTGTAATTCTGTAGCAGGTCATCCTGTTTGTTTTGTTTTTTAACACGTCTCCTTCCAAATCTGTGTATGATTTAGTGAGGCTAGCATGTCATTGTTGTATAAGGGAAGCTGATGGTTGTATTCTGGTGCTCAGATACCCAGGTATAAAGGATTTGTTAAACACAGTTCAGCGCAGGAAGAAAATGCTGGCCCAAAGGTAAAGCACACGCGCGTCAACTCTGATACAGGAGCTTTTGATCAGCTCAACCATGTGGCTTTCTTTAGGTCACATAAATGATTCATAAATGGATGGTGTCTGCACACATTTAGCTGTTACTTGGTAGAAGTAACCAGGTAGATTTGTGCCTCTTTCCATTATTGTTATCACATGTTCAAGTGAAATTCATGTCTCAAGACACAATTACTGCTTAGTAGTCAAGATGGAGATGCAGAAAGCGCTTATGATGTGTAATGGTGCTAAACGTAGCCCATGGTTGAATTGAAACCATCTTAGCACTTGATATAGTAAACTGGCTATTGCAGAGCAGATTTAAGCTAATACACAATAAAAACGAGATCAGTCTTAAAAAAAAAAACACTTTAAGGGCAAAGGTACTGACCAGGCTTCTGCTAGTCACCCAGTACTAGTGTGAAAATATTTTAACACTTACTAACACAGATTATTTACCAGATTATCTGCATGTGTCGTCGACTCGTCTAATCACTTACTTTTAGATAATGTACACTAATTCTGAAACATTTCATCTCAAGTAAAAACCCTCTTTTGAAGTTGTCCTATACAAACTAATCGATCAATTTGTGAGTGGGTTGAATGACGCTGCGTTTTTTTTCAGCATAAGTTGAAAGGTTAACATTGATGTGGGACAGTTTCAGAATGGGCATTTTGACAACCCACTTTTCTTGTAACTTAAGTCAAATATTCTTCTAATCTTTTAATCCTCTATTAACAGGAAGTTCCAGGCAATTTTACTTGAGAATGTCATGTTTTAAAACTACGCGGGTGAATGGGGACTTTTTCTTCTTTGATTTTTTTTTTTTTTTTTTTTTTTTTTTGCTCATAATACACCACTTGTAAACACAACACTCAAATTAATTATGGGATACCGTTGGTTCCAAACCTGTAGTTACTTTACATGAGCATAGCAGATGGTGCTCATTGTTCATGTTGATCAGATGAAATCTGTAGCTTGTGGCCTTTTGATGACGTTATTATTACAGTATGTTGATTAAATTGCGTCTTTGCCATAGGCTGGAGAAAGAAGACCTGGTGAAACACTGGGGTCTCAGAAGAACAGAGGGTCTGTTCAAGTGTTTGAAGGGTCGGAGGAGGGATTAGGGAATGGGAAAAACCTTCCCACCCCACTGAGGAGAGCACTGGAATTTGGACTGGAGGATGATGATGAGGAAGGAGACTCATTCTTTGATGATCCTCTTCCTAAACCTCAGAAGACCTATGGCTGGTAAGGATACCTTCACTAGGAGAAATAACAATCATGGCTTCTCATGTAGAACATTCACACTGACAAAGTATCAAGAAGTCATTCATTTTAAATGAAAGTTGGGAATTATAGGTGACAAACTGTTGGTATTGACTGCAACTTAAAAGACATAAATTATGTTTAATTCAGAAATGTCATTGTAAATGTAAATATATAAATCTCTGTTCAAATTGACAAATAATAAACAAACTGTTTATTTAGGTCATAGTTAAAATGTTAGTTAAATGTAACAATAAAATAAATGTAAAAAAATAAATAATATTCCCAAGTTCCCAAGTGTAAACTGTCCAACGGAATGTTATTTTGCTCAGATGGCAGAAAGAAAAGCATTTGGCAAAGGCATAAAGAAGAGCAATTTCTAAATACTATATATAAAAATTAAATTAATATGTTAATCAATTTATATGTTTATTGTTACATACAACTGCATTTAAAAAAAAACATGAATTAAATTAACCGTTTCAAATACATATTTAATTGTCAGTTTGAAAACTGATTTATTTTTCAAAGAAATTTTAACGAATACATTGATAATTACCCTACTAATCCTCTACATGTTGGAAACTTGACAGCTTGAGGCCATCTACTACACTGGACGCGACTAATCGACATTTGCAAATCCATTTGTGCGTTGTGTCAGAAGTAGCACGAGCACTTGAAGTACGTCAGAAATAGAGCGGGGCATCAGTTAACTGTTGGGAATTTGTCGTGTCGCATTGTATCTAGTGTAGACTGCATCACTTCTTATAATGGATTCTATTTGCTTTTGTCTGCTATAGCCGCTCGCGTTCAGTGTAGACACCATGTAAGGCTTTTGAATACTGCGTGTGGGTAGAAATGCCTACTAGCAACCATCCTCAAGCCATTTAATCCTGGTTTGAGTGTCGTTGTGGGAGCAGATTTCCACTCAGCTTTGAACAAGGACTGTTTCAGTGCCCACATGTTCTACTTAAACTGAAAAAGCAAATAAAATTGAAATGATCTAAACCACTGACACCTTTGATTGCAATTTCAGAAACATTCATCTGGGTTCTTTTTGTTTTTGAAGCACATAACTGTAGTTCATGTTTTACTGTTTAAATATGATGGGGCCCCCACCCATCAGTTACAATTATAAACAAAGACCTCAAATAACTGCTCTTAGATGAGATACAGAGAAGTGTTTTTGTTTTTCTGACCTGTATCTTCTCCTTTTCACTCTTGCCTCTTAATCCTGCACATGAAAACAGCGGTTTATCTTCGGCAGATAAGCTTTATTCAGGACAGAGGCTTTCTGAAAAAAGCTATAGTCAAAAAGAGTAAGTACTTCCTGTTTTCTGAGTATATTTGCATTTTTACTATGATTTTTGACTGACAACATAACGGGTAGATCTTGGAACTTTGTTGTATGTTGCACCTTTTCCCTCTTTTGCTTTTTGTTTCCTGTCGCTCTTTCTCTCGCCCTCTTTCTGTAACTGTGTCTGTGCTCTGTCTGTGTTTTTCCCCTCCTGAGAAGTCAGCCCTGGCAGAGGGAAGGAAGCCTGTCAGGGCGATCCTTATCCCAAATGAGGAGGGGCACTAGCCTCAATGAGTGAGTGTGCATGGTGTGATCACACTGCCATTCAAGCCCACTGCATCCATCTTAACCCATGGTTGCAAAATCAGGTTGTTTACCCCCACTGGGGTTGTGTGTTTGTTAAGTTTGATCTTAAAGCAGCAGAATACAGTGGTCAGTTCAGTTTTAGAGAGCTAAATAAGCTTACACACAGAGTAACAATTGCATTCAATAACTGAACCGCCTCCTTTAAATGACTCACAAATATGTTTTATGAGCTTTACTAATTAAATAATGTCTCGTTTATTAAATAACATCATGTTAACTGTGATAAGACTTTCCAATATTATAAAATTGCCACCTTTTGATTTTTACTTTCATTACAAGTGTTGTTTGCGGCTATCACAATTTTGTGATATACACTCACCTAAAGGATTATTAGGAACACCATACTAATACTGTGTTTGACCCCCTTTCGCCTTAAGAACTGACATTTTGGTGAGATCGTGCAAATTGTAGTCTCTTTTTCCTATTTGTAGTGGAGATGAGTGGTACCTGGTGGAGTCTTCTGCTGTTGTAGCCCATCCGCCTCAAGGTTGTGCGTGTTGTGGCTTCACAAATGCTTTGCTGCATACCTCGGTTGTAACGAGTGGTTATTTCAGTCAAAGTTGCTCTTCTATCAGCTTGAATCAGTCGGCCCATTCTCCTCTGACCTCTAACATCAACAAGGCATTTTCGCCCACAGGACTGCCGCATACTGACGGCACATCTTTCCCTTTTCACACCATTCTTTTTAAACCCTAGAAATGGTTGTGCGTGAAAATCCCAGTAACTGAGCAGATTGAGAAATACTCAGACCGGCCTGTCTGGCACCAACAACCATACCATGCTCAAAATTGCTTAAAGGACAAGTTCGGTATTTTACACTTAAAGCCCTGTTTACAGATCGTATCTGATGAAATAGAACGGGTATGATTAAAATTTGGACACATGCTGCTGTTCCGAGAATTTTAGGTTTATTTCGCTTTCCCCCCCACCCCCACAATGGATGTCTATGTGCACTCGAACATTCATTCCTAAAACACATTAAACTTTCGTTTACAAAGACGTGAAACTCACCGAGTGGTCAGGGGTGTTCACTGGTATGTTCACTCAAAAATCGCTGAAAATGATGCATTCCAACAGGTGTTTTACCATTCGTTGTAAAACTGTGGATCTATTTTTCCAAACGTCTCACACCCGTAGATTCTTCCGTTGAGAGCTTGAATAATAGACACTCCAGCCCAGTTGGTGGCGATAATGCACCTTTGCCAATTGCAAGCAAACCACTGGCATTTCATTGAATACACAGAAGAAGCAGAAGAAGAAGTGGCGGAGTAATACCGTACCTCACACAGCTCACCCAATACAAGTCAATGGAGTTGGACAAAAACTATGATAAAACCTGTTGGAATGCATCATTTTCAGCGATTTTTGAGTGAACATACCAGTGAACACCCCTGACCACTCGGTGAGTTTCACGTCTTTGTAAATGAAAGTTTAATGTGTTTTAGGAATGAATGTTCGAGTGCACATAGACATCCATTGTGGGGGTGGGGGGGAAAGCGAAATAAACCTAAAATTCTCGGAACAGCAGCATGTGTCCAAATTTTAATCTTACCCGTTCTATTTCATCAGATACGATCTGTAAACAGGGCTTTAAGTGTAAAATACCGAACTTGTCCTTTAAATCACCTTTCTTTCCCATTCTGACATTCAGTTTGGAGTTCAGGAGATTGTCTTGACCAGGACCACACCCCTAAATGCATTGAAGCAACTGCCATGTGATTGGTTGATTAGATAATTGCATTAATGAGAAATTGAACAGGTGTTCCTAATAATCCTTTAGGTGAGTGTAGTTCATACCATAACGCCATTAGCCAATACTGTCAAAAAGAAACTCCAGTAACTGGTACCAAAATAACTGGCGTACTGCAGTGGCTACAGTCATAATTGTTTTATTAAAAACCTTTTATCCTTTTCGTTTCTTTCCTTGTCTGCATTTGTTCTGCATGTTTCCTATGTATCTCTCTCTCTTAATATCCCTGACCTTGTTCTTCTGGCTATCATGTGTATGTGTATGTGTATGTGTGGATGAACATACAATGTTGCTCTGTCTGGCCTCAGCCTGTCTGCTATAGGCAGTGATAAAGAGGGAGATGGAGAGGACATGCTCTCTGACTGTGATAACAGGCCCAGAGCTGACTTTAAACCCAGGTGAGCTGGGATAATTCCTGTCTGTCTCCTGCCATATAACTTCCCTCTCCGTCCACTTCTCATATGGATGTCAGCTCGCTTTACAGAGTGCATGCAGTCTCATCCTGTCTGTTTTTCAGGAGAGAAGGCTCGGGCAGCAGTTTAGGAAAAGCTTTCACCACAGACGCGCAGCTAAAGAGCGTGGGAGGATCCATCTCTGCCGAGAGCAGCCAAAAAGATCATTCATCTGACAAGAATGGTAGAAAGCCAGTTGTGAAATCGATCACGATTCCTTCTCAGATGATTCTGGATCGATAGAATTGAACGCTAAATATGATTATTTAAAAGTGCAAATGAAGTTGTGCTCTGCAGCAACATCCACCGTGCATATAAAAACTGTGGCTAGTTCAGAGGTGGAAAAAATGCTTTATTTTACATCTTAAAAAAAACAATATGAAAGGAAAGGATGAAAAGTTCAAAATATTTAAAGGGAATGAACGTATTTGCACAGAAATTAGGTCAGTCTGAACCATTTCCATTACACAAAATGAAAGCTGCGGAGCTGCTTCTGATTTTTAAACCCACTATTTCTATTTGTGGGCGGAGCTGACATATTTTAGAATGCCATTTAATCTTTACACAGAATTTACCCCATCCAAAATTCATGAATCATCTGAGTCAGATCCTGACTCTTTGAATTGAAATTGAATCAACTCACAAAGTGCATAAAGATTCCCCTGACTGAAATGATTTTGACAGTAATATCTTTTCTCTTTGATTGTTGTCTTAGGTACATCTAGTTCTAAAGATAAGGGCATCAAAGACTTTCCCACACCAAATGAGAAAACCAGATCCCTTTTGCAGGGTAGGAAATATCATCATATATAGTTTTCAATGACTTAAACATCAAACAACCCGTCTAAACGTCACATCTCGTTTCTTTTTGAAAAACGTGCTTTGCAGATGAAGATGACTATGACGATGACTTCAACAGGTAAAGACTGTGCCCATGAGGTGTTTCACAGGTCTCATGTTATTTTGCTCCGTCTGAATCTAACGAAGTGTTCTGATCTCTCTCGTTTCTCTTCAGTCATCGTTCTGAAAACTCTAAGAGTGAAGTGAGCATCGACGAGGAAATAGAGGAAGTCTCGATAGAGGGGCCTGACATCAGTGATAAGGTATCGTTGTCTCCATCCTCAATATTTGTGTTGACATTGCATCTTAAACCTTGTTTCAAAAGGATTTTAAATGATTATGGATCTTGATTGTTTTTGAGGTAAACTATTCCAATAATAAAGCTTGTAAAGAATGTCATTTAATTATGGTCCCACTTCACCATTCTATGTGAAGAAGGACAAATGTTAACAGTGGCCTTATTGATAAGCGTGCATTGTGTAAATGTCAAGAAGTGAGAGTGGGATGTTTTGGAAATGGAAAAGATGGGTGGTTAAAGAGGCCCGATGAGGAAGTGACTTTTGAAAAGTTTGACCTTGACTCTGATTTAGCATCTTATTGATTTGGTTTCTCTCGCTTTTTTTTCTTGTAGCTTGATGAAACCACTCAGGATGTGAGCGTTTCACAGATAAGTTTGGGTGCAGACTACATGGAAGATGTTGCTTGACATCTAACTAATCAGTTCCTTATTTTGTACTTTATGTATTTATGTATTTAGTTGACAATAAATAATGAATTACCGTCTGACTGTTGCCTCTTCCTGTTTTTTTTTTTTTTTTGGAATGGAAGAACAAAAATGAAAGGATAGAAAATGTAGTTCTCATTTAAAAAACAACAACAGATCATTAAGTTGTGTAACTGTTTTAAAGTCTGAGAGTGCTGTAGAATTGGCTCTGAAATAAGACTTTGAACTGTGCATAAAACATCTGTTGGATGGCTCTTTTTGAAACCATAATCTTTAGTACTACACATGTATCAGACAGCTTTGATGGTCTGACATTCACACCTACACCGACATGTTCCTGTAAAGCAGCGGTGAAGCGCCGCCTCCTGCTTACAGGTCAGATAATTGTCATTCTTATGTAACGTGGCCCTGCCCAAGTTGTCTTTCCTCATCAGAAAACAGAAGGAAGAGAAGTCTGAAAACTCGTTCTGCATTCCTTTAGACTTGTTGGTGTAGATACGGGTAAGTCGCTTCTTTTTTTTTTGTTTCAGTCACATGCTACATTTTTATTTGGAAATGCAAGTTTTACATATTTCTGCATATTTAATTATGCAGACTGGAGATTTATGTTAGTCTTGAGTTGTGGGCAACAAATTAGAATCAATTTATATTTAAATTGGAAGGTTTTAGTGTGCAGGATGTGTATTCAAGTGAGACACTTAACTTTATTGACCCATTAGGGGAAAGACTTAAGTGCTTTTGTCTCTGAAAATATATATATAATATTTTTTTTTTTTGTCTTTTGAAATACTTTTTTCCACGCAATGAATAGATCTGCATAATTTTGTAAGTCATGAACAACATTATTAACATTATAAAAAAAAAACAGCAACCCTGTAAAGACTTAAAATATTTGTATGCCTTAGTTCCTCTGAGTTTTTTTCCATGTGCACAAAGCTCTTTCTGTATGTGTTCTTGAATTAACATTGCCCCTGTTAAACAACTATGACATGCAAACATAGAAAGATGCTTTTATGTTTATTGTTTGGATCTATGATAAGCGCAGGGTTTTTTTCAGTTTCTTTTAACTTTTTATGTTTCCTGGAACCTGCATGACATGACAGGTATCAGATGTCCGGCTTTCCGTGTTTGATGCTTGCTGTAAAACTTATGAATGCATGGAAAGTAGTAATTTGGTTGAGAAATGCTACGCAGATGAACATCCTCTCCAGGGCTAATGGCCACTAAATAGGTCGTATGCATTGAATCTCTTGCTGTGTACGTGACCTGATTTTATGCAGATATCCTCTTTCTGCAAAGATAAAATGTCAAACTACAAAGCCATGTTTGCACATGAGCTTTTTTGTGGTCTTGAGGGAATAGTTGGATTTAACATAAGTTGTCATATAATTCACACTCGCATATTAAAAATGTATATGACAGCGACAAAACAATGACAAACTTCTGCCTCTGCATTCTTAGAAAAACTATTTAATAACAAAACCATGTTAATTTTTTTGATTTTTTAATATCAATCACTCATATTTTAGTTCAATAATATTATTATTATTTGCCTTTTTTGATTTGATTTTATTGAGATAGGATAGTATAGAGAACTGACAGTAAGTGAAGTGAGAGAGCGAGGGGGACGGGATTGATAAATATACCCATGCGGGGACTCAAACTCGCCCGAACTGTGCTACATGTCAGATCACTGCTATCACCTTGGACTTCCACTATTTTTATTAAGCTATTAAACAAGCATCTTATTCAGTTATATTCAGAAATCTGGTTGAATATACCATCTTTAAACTTCGTTCCACTTTAGATTTCAGTCAAGTGGTTTTATCTTGACACGTGAGCTCGATTTCAACTGATGTTCTTATTCTTTTCTTTCCTAACAGTCTCAAAAGATAAAAATGGATTCTTTTTCTATGAACTATGAAGACTCCAACGACACTGATTATTCAGGCTTTTATATTGATATCGTGGAGCCGTGTTCGACAGAGCGCAGTGTCAGCGTTGAGAACTTCCTCCAGTTGTTTATTCACCCCATCATTTGTTTAGCTGGTTTCATCGGCAACACCCTCGTGATCGTGACGTATGCCTTCTACAAGCGAACCAAGTCCATGACTGATGTGTACCTGCTGAACGTGGCCATCGCTGACATCCTGTTTGTGGTGGCCCTGCCTTTGATTATCTACAGCGAGCAGTACGGGTGGACCATGGGGAACTTGTCCTGCAAGCTGCTGCGTGGCATCTACAGTGTGAACCTGTACAGCGGCATACTGCTCCTGGCTTGCATCAGTGGAGACCGCTACCTCGCCATCGTGCAAGCCCGCCGCTCTTACCGGCTGCGTTCGAGCACTCTGCTTTACAGTCACCTGGTCTGTGCAGCCGTCTGGATCATGGCCTTGCTCCTCTCCCTTCCCACCTTTGTGTTTTATGAGCGTTACCTACCTGGCCCAAGCGAAACCAGCATCGCTAACAGTACGGACGGCGACGACATGCAGTACGTGTGCTTCTTCTGGTTTAAGTCGAACGAGACGGCGCGTGCGATGAAAACCGTGGTGCCCAGCTCTCAGGTGGCGATAGGTTTCTTCTTGCCGCTGCTGATCATGGGATTCTGTTACTCCAGCGTCATCGTCACTCTCCTTCGGGCCAAGAACTTTCAGAGACACAAGGCAGTGCGTGTGGTCCTCACCGTGGTCTTTGTGTTTGTGGTCTGCCATATGCCTTACAATATAGCGCTGTTGTATTACACCATCAACATGTTTGAACTGCAGGAATGCAGCCACGAGGAGGCCGTCTCATTGACCATGGCCATCACGAGAAGCCTGGCGTACCTGCACTCTTGTCTCAACCCCCTGCTGTACGCCTTCATCGGAGTGAATTTCAGAAACCACTTCCGTAAGATCCTACGGGACATCTGGTGCTTGGGGAAGAACTACATGTCAGCGAGACGGTCCTCGCGCGTCACCACTGAAATGTACCTTTCCACGCGGCGCTCTATGGACGGCTCGACCAATGACAACGGCACTTCGTTTACCATGTGATTGGGTGCTGATTAAGGGCGGCGTACCCAGCATTGTAACTGACAGACTGATTAGCATCAGTCAAAAATGATCATCATGTTGTTCCAAACCTGTATGACTTTGTCTTTTGTGTTCATGTTTTGACTGGAACATGATGGTGAGTAGGAAATGATGACAGCATTTTTCAAGGAATGTATTTTTCCTTTGATGTTTTTGATTTTGAGAAAAGTGACAACAACATACAAACCATTTGCAGATGAGATCAGTGTGGTCGTTCCTTCTTTGCAATGTGTAAAAATAGCGAAGTGTAAAAAGTCCTCTGTATTTTTCAATTGAAGTGCACTATATGTAGTACTAATGCAGAATATTTTTATTTTTCTATTTGTACTGTACTATTTACCTGTTGTACACATTGTCTTTGTACCTGAGATATAAACACTGTTTTATCTAAATAAATTAGGCAAAGAATTAAAATACAAATATAATGAAGGGTGACATTCTGAAATGAGAACAAGTGCTTCTTTCATAATTCACCAAGCCCATCTCTGTAACAAATAGATCAAATGAGTCAACCACTTTTTTTTTTCTTTTTTTCTCTTTTTATAGTTTGTCTCTGCTGCAATAATGCATGAATATTATTTCTGATCTGGTTAACATTTAACATTTTTTGAAACTCACATAGGTTTGGGTGTTATTGTTTCTACTAGAAGTCAAGCACATAAAAGACTTGCACATTATGCCATGACTTTTGAGACTTTTACCTGGATACACCTTTGCATACCCATTTACATTACTGTCCTCTACAAAAATGATTCCCCCGCTGGTTACAGTGAAGTTACAGATAGTGTTGATTGTCTATTTCGCTCAAGCTCAAAATAGCAGGTTGATGTTTTCTTTGCGTATCTTCACGTTTTTGCCTCTAGGGTTACAGGTTAACATATTCCTTTTCCCAAAAAATCAAGCTTACAGGTTAACTGCTTTGATTCAGAATGAACTTCTCCATTACGGAGAGAACACAGAAGTACTTTTATTTGTTTTGTCGTGAACCAAAGCTCACTTCTACAATCTATATAGTGCATGTTTAGAAGTGCATGAATAACACCTTTCCACCATTTAGTCCTAATTTGTGTCTGTGTGATTTATAGACAGAACTCACACAGCTCTTACTGTCCTTCACAGAAAATCAAGCTTTGGAGCTGCATGAGGGTAAGTACATGATGACTGAATTATTTCATTATTTTTTTTAGGTGAACCATCCCAAAAACTTAGTTAGGATCCTGTGATCATCAACATGTTTTCTGTGTAACACTGTCCTTGTCAAAATGAGAGACTGTGTTTCTAGTCCAACTTCATTTGAGTGCTGAGTAAAAGCATCCTCTGTTGCCCCCTATTGATGTTGAACATAAGAGCACAGAGAGCTCCAATATAATTGCCGCTCAACACTAGACATAACAAAGACAAACATAACCAAAATTTCAAGGAAGCTGCTATTTTATTAAAATTAAAATAAATCCTATCGTGACAGATAGATAGCTGTTGCTATGTGAAAATCATCATTAATCAACATCTTTATTCTCAGTATGGGATTTTACAGCCCATTTTAGTTCAGGGGCTGGCTTGCAAAACTAAGTTCAAAACAATGCATGAAGAGATTTATAGAGTGTGGGGAAATATACAAAATTATTATAAATAAGTTGCACAAAAAAAAATTGTTTAGCCTAGTACAACGCTTGTCGTTGAGATTATGGTTCTTGTGTTTATAGGACTGACGATGCTTACCGTTGAGTAACGTTAGTTGATAACTCTCTGTGATGTTTTATACCCGGTCACGCGGTGCATTAAAACTACATTTACACGGTAAATTAGTTTACATTTACATAAACATTATTCAAAGCGCAAAAAAATTTTTACAAATGCCAACGAAAAATAAGCTATTCTCACATGTAGGCTAATCCACTCAAAACTGCAGATGAATAAAGCGTCGACTCATCAATAGCGTAAATAAATGATGAATCCTTGTTCTTTAGTCCAGAGTCCAGACAGATAGTTGTACAAATAAGCTACTTTAACTAGGCGTTAGCATTCGCTACTTCACGGCGGCGAAGTTAGTTTAACGTTAGACATTCTTTATACCCATAAACGTTTTCAGGTAAATGTTTTCAGCCATAGTAATGGGAATTTCGGATCATCTTACTGAATGGCATAATCTCGCTCGTTCATTTCAGCAGAATATAATTAAAATGTTAAATGTTATTAGCCAAATTCCCCAGACAAATTGCGTATCCCTCTCCCCAAGAAAAAAAAAAAAATAAATTATATATATATATATATATATATATATATATATATATATATATATATATATATATATATATATATATATATATAATAAAAATAGGCCTACCAAACAAACAAAAACATTGTTCATTCACATACTTTTTGGAACCTAAAAATAACCATAATACCTCATATCCTACCAAAATACCACACACCCCTTCATAAATATATAATGTACCTCTGGCCTCCATTATTGGACAGTTTCTAGTTGTATGTTACATGATGTTCTTCTAAATCATTTATTATTTTATTTATTTATATTTTAATTAATTTATTTATTTAATTTTAAATGTGTTTTGTCATCTCTTTAGTGCCTCAGACAATCAAATATTAAATTACAGCCAACATTAACATTATTAGCCAAAGTATATTTATTTGTTTATTTGTTTAATGTTTATTTATTTATTTCCTCTTATTATAATGATATATATGTGGTTCTTTTCTCATTAACATATGTATATTGACCAAACAAAGTGTATATTCATAATATACAATTCCATACACTTTAACTGATTAAATATAAATGTGGAAGGCCTATACATTACGTTCAAAAACAGCTCTTTTCCCTTTACTTTTATGCAAAACACTACAATATTGTTAAGTCCCGTATAAAGCGAAACATTTTTTTGGGACTGAGACTTTTTATTTTATGTAATTCTTAATATTAATAAATGCAGAATAATTTTGAAGCTCTTGTAGTCGAACATTTCTACGTCATGCTGCCGGAAGTTCCGGCGGAGCAGGGCGGAAGTAGGTACGTGGCTGCTTCAGCTGACATTCTGCACGATGGCGACAGAGGTTCAGAGCGGCGACCTCAACAGTGCAAATTCAAGCCGGCTCGAAGTTTCTATCGACGGTTTGACTCTAAGCCCGGATTCCGAGGGCGAGCAGGAACAGGCCGAGACGCCCGCCGCCCGCTCGGCGGACCAGAGCGCTGACAACCCTGTGAGTGTCGATGGAGAGGAGGGCGAACCTCCCATCGAGAAGAAATGGGGCTTTGATTTAGTCGAGCTCTACGGGCTGGCGCTCAGGTTCTTTAAAGGTATTCTAGAATATACACTAATATGGACATTGATTGAACACAAATATTCGTTAGCACGGTGCTACAGATTGAATTCGCACATTTGTTTAGATCTAGTGAGGTCGTGGTTTTCTTATTAGGGTCCTTTTCATTCTTAGTATTTGGTTTGAACAAAAGTTCTGCTTACACGGGTCTTGTAGTTCACTTCTATCGCAGTGTTCAAGGGTTGAGGTCCTCTAGAGGAACTGCCCTAACCAGTGACAGCACCACTGTGTGTCTGTGTCATGTGCCTGACTGATGGCTCAAACTCATAAAGACTGAAAGAAATAGACAAGTGAACTACAAGTGCTGAACTTGGTTGATCTGTTTGTCAGTGAGGTGTTTGTTCAGCACTTTTAGGTTTTGTCCATTAAAATGTTTAGTCCGTTTTGCAGGTCTACACTCTGTGGGCTGGTGATGAATGAAGTATGATTGTGTCCATCAGCTGTATAGTCTAAGTGCTGCAGCTCTCTAATTATGCACATTAATGCACAACTGATGTCCCAATCAAGATGTTGCATTTCCAGCTGAGGACTAATGCCACTAATGTATCTTGCTCTTGACTTTCAAAGCATGCACAAAAAAGTCTTTTACACAATTTACAGAAAAAACATGATAATCTTTTCATGATCTGTATTAAATGTGCATTAGCTGACATTCTAAACTGGGGTTCGTGTAAAGCTAATAATTAATTAGATCGTAAATAATTTAAAACTGAATTAAATCATTTAGTGTAAAAGCAATCGAATTCGAAACACTTGCAGGTAAACATAAAATATATTATTTTTTTTAGCAAATCATGTGACCAACAATCGACATCAGAGAACCGTGAACGTGCAAATGAGTACTTCAAGTAAATATTTTTTTTATCCAAGGCATTCCGCTGCCAAAAAAAGTTTGGAAATCCCTGTTCTAATGAACCATTTGCACTTTTAAAGCCACATATTTGTGATGTTTCTTTCCTCAGAGAAAGATGGGAAAGCCTTCCACCCGACCTATGAGGATAAGCTTCGTCTGGTAGCCCTCCACAAGCAGGTGTTGCAGGGCCCTTACAACCCAGACGCTTCCCCTGAGGTGGGCTTCTTCGATGTGCTGGGAAATGACCGCAGGTAAGAGTGATGATTTGAACTTTGACCTTAAAGGATAATTCCGGTATTTAGCACTTTGAGTCTCTTTTCTGGTTTGTTTTGGATGAACTAGAGTGGTGGACACAGACATTTTTTTGACGATGGGTCCTGTCTCGACTTTTTGACTCGTTTAGAATCGCCTTTGACCGCTTCAGAGTGGCTGTCTACGGGCATGCACGAACACTTCCTTAAAACAACCCTTAACGTTCGTTTTCAAAACTGTGCAACTCACCGAGTGGTTAATGTTGTTCGTTGATGATTAATAACA
The DNA here is from genome assembly GCF_964197995.2 of Scardinius erythrophthalmus. Lineage (NCBI taxonomy): Eukaryota > Metazoa > Chordata > Actinopteri > Cypriniformes > Leuciscidae > Scardinius > Scardinius erythrophthalmus. Next base: position 39,847,678 of record NC_138231.1, read on the forward strand.
AATACAGTGCTATGCATAAGTTTAGACACCCATACTAAAGTTGACTAAAAAGAGGAATAAAAAATCATTTTTTGGAAACTGAACTTAATGCCTTAATTTAAAAAATTAGGAAAAATCCAACCTTTAAGGACACCAATTTTCTTTGTGAATGAATAATGTATCGTAAATAAATAAATGTTCTTCCTTAAAATACAGGGTGCATAAGTTTGGACACCCCTACGTTAAATTCCCATAGAGGCAGGCAGATTTTTATTTTTAAGTATTTTTTATTATTATTTTTTTAGGATACTATGCATCCTGATAAAGTTCCCTTGGCCTTTGGAATTAAAATAGCCCCACATCATCACATAGCCTTCACCATACCTAGAGATTGGCATGGTTTTATTTCAGTTAGCCTAATAGCTAGTTTGATTTGCATTGAGAGATGATCTTATGGAAAGTACTCCATTCCAATCTCTAGGTATGGTGAAGGCTGTGTGATGATGTGGGTCTATTTTAATTCCAAAGGCCAAGGGAACTTTATCAGGATGCATAGTATCCTAAAAAAAAAACAACTTAAAAATAAAAATCTGCCTGCCTCTATGGGAATTTAACGTAGGGGTGTCCAAACTTATGCACCCTGTATTTTAAGGAAGAACATTTATTTATTTACGATACATTATTCATTCAAAAAAGAAAATTGGTGTCCTTAAAGGTTGGATTTTTCCTAATTTTTTAAATTAAGGCATTAAGTTCAATTTCCAAAAGATGATTTTTTATTCTTCTTTTTAGTCAACTTTAGCATGGGTGTCTAAACTTATGCATAGCACTGTATATCGGCGGAATGTATGATTTCAATCCGTGTTATTTGCTATAGTGGAACTATTTTTTCAGATACCTCACAACCGCGTATAAACTTCCGCTCGATATTTGAGTCTGAAGCGCAGTAATATTAACGAGCAATGAGTCCTCCAACAGAAATCAATGGGATTTTACAAAATGGCAAATAAAACACGACAGAAACTGTATTTCGCTACGCCATTTGTTTTGGAACATCAACGAACACCACTAACCACTCGGTGAGTTGCACAGTTTTGAAAACGAACGTTAAGGGTTGTTTTAAGGACGTTGTTTCTAAACGAGTCAAAAAGTCGAGACAGGACCCATCGTCAAAATTTCTGTGTCCACCACTCTAGTTCATCCAAAACAAACCAGAAAAGAGACTCAAAATCATCCTTTAATGTGCCTCCCTGCTATTAGTCACATTAGCATTTTTAACGAACATGCTTTATTTTAAATCAATTTTTCAGAAGAGAATGGGCATCTCTGGGCAACATGGAGAAGGACGAGGCCATGCTTGAGTTTGTAAAGCTGTTGAATAAATGTTGCAATTTATTTGCACCTTTCGTCGCGTCACACAAGATTGAAAAGGAGGAGCAAGAGAGAAAGAGGTCAGACTTGCAGATAAAGATAATTGATATTCTTTCTTTATCTTTTTGCTGTCCCACACTTTTGTTTTGGACTTACACTTTAACCAGGTGGGTCTCTTGAGATATAGGCTTCTCTCAGAGAGATCCACCGTGTCCTCAAAAAGTAATTGGTCTCCAATAAAGAATTGATCACCCTAAACAACGTTTAAAACCTGAACACTCTGTAACCTCACGGATGTCTCTCACAGTGTGTGTGTTGTCTTGTTTTTGCCGAGAAGGCAGGAGGAAGAGGAGCAGCGGCGCAGAGAGGAAGAAGAGCGTGAGCGACTGCGGCAAGAGGAGGAGAGGCGCAGGCGTGAGGAAGAAGAGAGGCTGAGGAGAGAAGAAGAAGAAAGAAGACAAGTTGAGGAAGAACGACTCCGTGTAGAGCAGCAGAAGTGAGTCACACCGGTTTAATTATTCCAGAACTGAACTAAAACACCATAGTTCAGTACACTTCCCCACTTTTGCCAAGAGTTTTCCCCTGATCGCAGTCTGGAGGAGTTGCGGTGGGCAAGTCATGTGATCGGCGTCCGGCTGAACATCACTAACTTCAACTATGATTCCATTCAGTCTGAGAATATCAAACATGTTTTGATATTTTGAGCCGATTCTGGAATATTGATTTCATTTCTCATGCGTCTCTGGCGTGTGTTTCTGCATGAGTTTGTTGTGTTTGGAATGATTTGAAAGTCTGGTAGTGTGTGTGATCCTCAGTTGTTTAGTGTATGATGCCCAGTTTAACCATTTACAAAGTCGGCAAGTGTATGATGCCTAGTGTTTGTAGTAATGTCGTTTATTCCAGCCTTTAGAGTAAAGCCCAGTTTTGCCATTGGTATGTCTCTTTGATACTAAATTGATACCATAAGCAACAAATAAATGGTATTGGGCATCATGTTTAGGAAGGGCATTACTGAAAAGAGTGAAAATCTGTTGTTTATACAAAACCAGATTTATTTATTAATTTATTTCAGATGATGATGATATTTTGATGTGCTCTTAATGGTAAATATGTGCAATCCTAATGCCAATAGTCAATGAGGGAGCATGGCATCCCTATGGCATTTAGTTGTAGGTGTAGTCCGAATTGTAGTCTGACTGATAAAATTAATTTACTAGGACTGTCAACACCACTTTTAATAATTCAAAAAGTATCCGCTAGCTCATGACTGATGAAAAGGCGAGAAAGTCTTTAGCTCCACCTTCTTGGTAGCTTGGAAATCCAGACCTAAATCTAAAAGATTAATGGTCTGGCGTCGACTAATGAAAATCGGCCAGCTCGAGGGGCGGCACCAAGCGTGCATTTGAAAATCTCACTGCACGCAATTGGATAACAGTACGACCAATCACAACAATAAACCCCATACGCTTAGCTACCAGCGGAGCTAACTGGTAAATTAGACTCTTGCTGTATCCGGTCCGCAAAACAGCAAAGACGTCCTTCTTGCAAAGGAACGATTCGAGCGGCATCTTCTGTTCTTTCTTTTAGATAAAAAGCCAAGTCTAACTCGTACATTGTAGCGGCCAAAGCCGTTTCAAACAACTGGTGTTCATCCATTCCATAGCCATCTTGCAATGTTAACTAATGACTTCGACGTCACAGCGCTGTCGTCATCTCGCCTCTGCCCCGCCTATATCAGATAACCCGATGTGATTGGTGCAGCTCGGATAGAGGGGCATATTTAATGAGCATCATTACTCAACACCAGAGTAACTCGCTGAGCAAATTCAACTTGTGCTCTCGCGCAGGCCCGTCGCGACAAGACAGGCAAACCAAGCAATTGCTTGGGGCCCCGAGCTGGCCTGGGGCCCCAAGACAACGACTGGTTAAGAATAAAATGCAACGACAAACTGTGTGAGCGCCCCTTTGATAGTCAATGCAGTAAAGTGCAATGACACTGTTATCGGGATCCCCCTCAAGGGGGCCCCCCTCAGTAGTCGCTGACAGCAGCCAGCCAATCACGCGATCTCTGCTGCCGGCAAAATACAAAAACTCCTCGGCAGTCATCATGTAGCGGAATTATGCTTCAGGAAGCCAGAAAATAATGAAGATAAAGGAATAAGAGGATAAGAAAAAAACAAGATAGTGGTAAGTAGGGGTGTAACGATACACGTACTCGTATTGAACCGTTCGGTACGAGGCTTTCGGTTCGGTGTTCGGTACGCGTTTTCAAACCGAACGGTTCGTTGGACTTGGATCATTTTTCCTGCCGACCAAAATTTCGTTATTTCAAATGTAGGCGCGTGGCAAGCGCGCTCATAATGTAGAGACGCCGGCGCGACCACAACATTGCCCAACATCAAATGGCAAACGTAATGTAAGCGGAACGAAACTGCTCGTTATTGTGTGGTTGAAGGACCGTTGTTTATCAGTTTGGACCAGTGCAGCGCGAGCCAATCATGATCATGCGACACTGTTACTGTTACTACACAGCGCTAATAAGAGATCCAGTAAAGAAAGCATTTGAATTCGCCACAGAAGTAATAACATCGCTGCGAGATCTAGTGAGAAACATTCTCATAGTTTGGCAGGAATAGTAGACTATAATGCCTTCAAGTAACATTACGTCGGTTTTATTTTGACATTATGAATACAATGCAAATGTTAATCTTAACTAAAATAAACATTTGTTTATAACTACTACAATACATAAATACAATTACATTTAATTTTTTCCAAGGAGCTGTTTTGTTTTATATGCTCCTAAGAAGAGTCAATTATAGCTCCAGAATTGCTCAAAGTAAAAATAAATCATATTTTATGATGCTAGTTTTAATTAAAAAAAGAAGAAAAATAAATAAATCAAGGAAATTGGCATTTCTTTTTTTTTTGCTGTATCGAAAACATACCAAACCGTAACACATGAGTATCGTATTGAACCGAACTGTGAATTTTGTTCCACCCCTAAAGATAGTGGTAAGTGATAAATTACAGTGGACAAATTAGCTCCACTTGTCTTGTACAAATAGTGTAATTTTGCAGCAAGTAGGCTAGAAAAAATATGTTTATGTTAGCTACCTGCCTGACGGCAAATGCTGCTTGTAACAAACAGTTAGGCTAGTGCAACTCTTTTTTTTTGAACGGACGGAATATGGTTACATATTATGATGTGTTTTTTTTGGGGGGGGGGGGGCTCCATGTCCATGTCCATGTCCATGTCCATGTCCATGTCCATGTCCATTTTGCTTGGGGCCCCCAAATTCCTTCAAACGGCCCTGCTGTCTCGCGAGAACTCTGGATTACCAGGGTACCTTCTTGGTAGGATGACCACCACAATCTTTCAACCATCTGAAGTAATGGGTGTTGATTTCAACTGACATTTACATGATTTAAAATAAAAATAAAATGAAATGGGGTGAAAAACTTTTGTGGTACTTTTATAGTACCGCTATGCTATGTGACCCTAGTGAGGTGCCACATACTTTATTGTGCGCATTTTTTTTCTCACTTTCTCTGGTGTGTTAGGCAGCAGATCATGGCCGCGCTCAATGCGCAGACAGCGGTGCAGTTCCAGCAGTATGCAGCGCAGCAGTACCCCGACAGTCCAGAGCAGCAGCTCATCCTCATCCGGCAGCTGCAGGAGCAGCACTATCAGCAGTACATGCAGCAGCTGTATCAGGTGCAGCTCGCTCAGCAGCAGGTGACGGCCCAGCACTCATCCTCCCAGTCACAGACATCACACTGCTTTTGTGATCCATGATTACATTTTCAAAATCCACACTACCGTTCAAAAGTTTGTGGTTAGTAAAAAATGTTTTACTAAATTGAAATAGTGTAACAAAAGATTCCTGTTTAAAATAAAGGGTGTTCTTTTTAACGTTCTATTCATCAACAAATCGTGAATTTTTTTTATCATGTTTTCCACAAAAATATTAATTAGCACAACTGTTTTCAACATGTAATAACAAGAAATGATTCTCAAACAACAAATCAGCATATTAGAATGATTTCTGAAGGATCATGTGACTGATGGCTGAAGTAATGACTGCTGAAAATCTTTTTTGCCACAGGAATAAAGTACATTTTAAAATATATATTCAAATAGAAAACATTTGTTTTTAAATATTCAGATTGTTAATTGTAATACTATTTCACAGTATTACTGATTTTACTGTATTTTTTTAAATCAAATGAACGCAGCCTTGGTGAGCATTGGCTTCTTACTGATCCCAAACTTTTGAGTGGTAGTGTGTATGTGCTGATTTTCATTCTATTGATATTCATGTCTATTTTGCTGTGCACTACTATGTAATTAGTTACATTTTATTCACATTCAGAACAGACCTGCAATCCACCAGTTAAAGGGATAGTTCACCCAAAAATGAAAATTGTCATCATTTACTCTCCCTCAAGTTGTTCCAAACCTGTATGACTTTCTTTCTTCTGCTGAACACAAAATAAGATATTTTGAAGAAAGTCGGTAACCAAAATTGACTTCCATAGTAGAAAAAAAAAATACTATGGATGACAATGGGGACAAGCAACTGTTTAATTACCAACCTTCTTTAAAATATGTTCTTTTGTGTTTAGCAGAAGAAAGAAAGTCATACAGGTTTGGAACAACTTGAGGGAGAGTAAATGATGACAGAATTTTCATTTTTGGGTGAACTATCCCTTTAAGAACGACTGGTATAAAGAACAAAATTGCACTGGTAGCATTTGTTTTGCAGGTGTACAATTATCATGGTATACTGTTTAATGTGTTTTGCACACCTGTCACTGCAAGCTTAACAGGTTTTATTGTCATGTGATAGACTTTGACTCACTGATGCTATTTATTTTGGTTTCTGTTGTCTCGTTCCAATGTCATATTGCTCTGATTTCTTCAGGCTGCTTTGCAGAAACAGCAGGAGGATGCTATAGTGCTGTCTACATTAGAGGCCAGTGAGGTGTCAGTGCCTTTTGCTGGAGAGGAGGTTCCCACACTGAATGGACAGGCAGAGTCCACTGCTGACAGCTTAGAGCGAGAGCCAGACCTGGAGCCTGCAGACGAGGTCACGGAGAATGGACCCACCGGTGAGTTGTTTGAGCAGTTTTGTTTATTTCTACAACTTTGTTTGAGATGCACAATATATCGGCCACCATATTGGTATCGGCTGATATATGTTCATTTGATATATTAAAGCAGATAAATAATGGATTTTTCCTTCAGCTTGTTCACCATGATGGTTTTGAATTGCTTGAAATAATATAATTGGAATCACTTTAAAAAGAAAAATACAGCATATAGGCTATATAAAATTATAATGAGAACATCATTATAACAGTATGCTTGGGACATGGACTTTTGTTTTTTAATCAGGATCTCAAAAATGATATAAAAATTTGGATTTAGATTTATCGGCCAATATATTGGTTATCTGCTTTCAAATATAAAGAATAATCGGTATCGGCCAAAATGTTCAAATCGCTGTTAGCTGTTAATGTCAACTTGAAATCAAATTGGATTTACCTTTTTAATATGTGTATTGTGAATCATTCATCAATTTGCATCATTTTAGAAAAAATTATATGTACTAATTACGAAGCAGTCAATTACCAATGGATAAAATCAAGTCATGCCTAACATTTTTGTCATGCTGAATATCCAGTTTTACTTGTGAATGTCCGGTTACGGAAGCAAATGAGTTTCAAATGCTGTTAAAAATTATGCTTAATTATGAGGAATTTGTGAACTTGTGTCTGAAATCACTTTTCATGCTGTAGTGTTTCATAATTTTATGCATTTCAATTTAAAATAGGGCTGGGTTTTTATTGTTTATCTTAACTGTACCTGATATATCCAAATGAATCAATATTAAATTGAATCAAGATCGAAATTGATTCGAATCCCAAGCTTGTGAATTGAAATCAAATCATGACGTTGACACACTGGCACATCATCTGTGTCAATACCCAGCCCTAATTTAAAATACAAACAAAACCATCCATTATTTACCCATATCCCATATTCCTGGTTCTCAGACTCTCCCCCTGTAATAGCAGCCCCCTCAATGTGGACCCGGCCACAGATAAAAGACTTTAAAGAGAAGATCCGTCAGGATGTGGACTCTGTGATCACGGTGGGCCGGGGGGAAGTGGTGACCGTCCGGGTCCCCACCCATGAGGAGGGCTCCTATCTCTTCTGGGAGTTTGCCACCGACTACTACGATGTTGGCTTTGGAGTCTTCTTTGAATGGACTGACTCTACTAACGCGGCGGTCAGCGTGCACGTCAGCGAGTCTAGTGACGAAGATGAGGATGAAGAAGGTGAGGAACGTACGCATGTGTCTGTAGCATAATGGTTATCGGACGATATTTAATTCCGCTCATTTCTTTTATTTTTACATTTAGATGATCTAAATTACCTATCTAATGCTCTCTTGAAGTATTTATTTAAAATGCCGGTAATACACTTTTAAATGTATCTTTAGCAAATCTCAAAATTAATATTCATTATGCAACGTGTTCCAGTTACACTCCATTTTCACATATGAATAATTGGCAACATTTTTGTGGACCGATTATTACAACAGTTCACGCTTTTATGTAGATTTGTAATAATAAGAGTCTGTAAACCTGTAATCATAGAAACTTAGAGGACTCACTGCGGCTTTCTGCCAAAATAAAAGCTCTAAGCTTTAACTTTTGCAAGTGAAGAAATTAAGTCAAATTAACCCCTATAATGCGTGTTCGCATTATTTTGTCCAACCCCCCCCTGTATATTGTTATTTAGGTATTTTAGTTTGTAGAATTTTTGGCAAAATTGTGTAGAATTTTAATATCAGCTTATTGGTATCAGCCATAATTTTAATATTGGTGAGCTCTCGAAATCAGAAGGCTGGTTGCACTTTATTTTTCTGGTTGCACTTTATTTTACTGTATGTGTAATTACAGTGTACTAACCTCAGAAAGTACTGGTTAATATAAGGTAACTACATGGGTTAAGGTTAGTTTTAGGTGTAGGCTCATGTTTAGTACCTAGTTATTACCCAGTTATTGTAATTACTATAATAAATACATAGGATATGCATGCGGAACAGGACTGTAAAATAAAGTGCGACCCATTTTCTGTAAATTACGTCCTGCTCTCTTTCTCTCAGGTGAAGGGCAGTCTGAGGAAGAGAAAGCCAAGAAGGAGGCTGGGAAACCACAGGTGGATGAGATAGTGCCGGTGTACCGGCGGGACTGTCACGAGGAGGTGTACGCTGGGAGTCACCAGTATCCCGGCCGTGGTATATACTTGCTCAAGTTCGACAACTCCTACTCGCTCTGGAGGTCTAAAACCGTCTACTACAGAGTATACTACACCAGATAAGCCTGGAGTCAAGACTGTGGGACAGGAATATGTGCGTGCGTGTGTGTTAAGAGATAGTTGGAAAGAAAGATCGATCAAAACAAGGAAATGTCTACTACTGGGAGAGGGACAAAGAGATTTAATATTGAGTGTGTGTGTGTGTGCGTGTTTCGATGTGTATGCAAACTTTATGAGTGTGTCCGTCATGCTGTTTGAGTCCAGGAAGAATGGGCCACGTACATGGCTCCTCTGTTTTGCACTCTTAAAGATATACTCTAGGAATTTGTGCTTGATGTCACTGTCCTCTATACCCAATGTGACTAATTTCAGCCTCTCTTCTAATTTCATCCAAAGAGGTGCAGGATAAATGTGTGTATCCTAATTAAAACGGCCTACAAACGTCATGTTTAGGTAATAAACAATGGAGCAAACGCCTTTCTCTTGGAGAACTTCCTTATTTAGGTCAACACAAGCAGTAGCGTGTGTCTATACTCGTGTTTCTCCCCCTATCAGCACACGGGACCGGAGTGCATCGGCGAGTGCGAGATAAAACGAACGGACGGGACTTTTCTAACGATGCAAAGACGGATCTGAAGGCCTTTACGAAAGAAGATTTTGCAGCATTTTCTAAACCGGATGGATTGTGTCTAAAACATTGAATATTTATTAATCTCTGTGGTAGAGTAGGGTCATGTACGTGTCTGTAAGTTCTCTAACATTTATCTCATCCATCCATCATTCGCTTCTTTGCTTCCACAGAGCCCCAGATTTATTGTGTTCTTTCTTTTGTATTTTTCCCTCTTTATCATCAATGTGAGATTTATCAGTGTTCTTTTAATGTGGCACAGCTAGTAGTTCTTGCCTTTCAGTTTGGTCATTTCTTTGTTTTATGCATGTAGTTACAGACAGCCATGTCAGAACTTAAAACTTAAATGTATATTGATTTAAATTTCTACTTGTCACACTTATACTTTGTTCTCTATGACAGAAAATAACAAGCATCTCTCATCGTCCTTTCTAATAATAATGAAGTGTTTGTATAGCTGATGAGACTAACCATCAGAAGCAGCATTGCTGATTAACATTTCCTGTTATTTATTCGACTGTTCAGTGCATTGAAGATTATCGCAGTGAAGTTGCTGAGAACTTTTTTTTTTGCTTCAAATATCTGCTCTAGCCACTCTGAATTCGTGACTGACTGCATTGGCGAGTGAAATGTTTCGCTTTCATGATTGTATGTCAAAGATGCCTGTGTAACGCAGGGCACTGCTGTCCAACTGTGATCAAACATCATATATACAGATACTGTTACACTGTTTTCACACGATGAATAAAGGAGGTGCAGTGTGTTCGAGTGTGAAGAGCTGTGATGATTCAGTGTTCATTGGTAATGTCATGCTAAAGCTGTCCAAAGACTACATTGTCACACGTACAGTCGATCGGTTACAATAGATCCTGTGTTTATCCTTTCCTTGTATTTTTCTTTTTCACTTTTTTAATGCTGACTTCAGGCCTTTGTATAGTGAAATGTAACATTTGGGCATGGTATTCAAAGTACTGCTTTTGGGGAAAAGACCACGAGCAATAGGGTTATTGATATAAAAGATTGTCTTCATATTTAAAGTGGAACCTCCAGGGATTTTCTGACCATAAAGGCATGAAGAAGTGATTTTGTATCGGTTCTGCTAGCGTGATCTGATCTGTATGCATTCGAGGATGAGTGTCCTGAAGCGTATCTTTGATTAAACTTGTGTTCCTCTGTATGAACTGCCTGGTTCTTTTCTGATGCCTGTCTATTCATGTGCATTGTTTACATACTCATACGGTGTGTTGCAAATAAAATAGAGCAAAGTAGACTATTAGAATCTTTTAAAAGGGTCCTTGATTATGATTTCACTTTTTTAACTTCAGTTAATGTGTAATGTTGTTGTTTGAGCATAAACAACATCTGCAAAGGGAGATGTTACAACCAAGGTTTGCAGATGAGCATCTTTGAACACACAACACGACGAAACTTGAAGATCACAAGAAGACCACACCGGTCGGGTGCCACTCCTGTCAGCCAAGAACAGAACTCAGGCTACAATTCACATAGGCTCACCAAAATGCTTAGGAAGCCTTATAAGCGTATTATTAAGCGCCAGGGTCCATGGGGTGAACATCTTTTCCATTATATTATCTCAGGTGCGACTGACTGCATTATAAGCGAGCAGATGCTACGTTCTTAACCCAGAGAATGAAGATTTATTGAAACATTGGCATTCTGTAGACATGGCAGTCTGTTTAAAACATTTATTCCTTAAAAAGATCATAAAACTAGGTAATCGAATAGATACAAGTGTTTTTTAAGTCTCAATAATAATTGAAGAGTTCAGATGCAAAAGCCTATAAGTGCCATCTGAAATTTTCTTCTAGAATGATCATTTTTATCAAGCTTGTATATTTAAGTTCAGTAATTTCACTTAAATGACAATTCATAGGTAATTTTTATTGCCATTTAAGTGAAATTACTGAACTTAAATATACGAGCTTGATAAAAATGATAATTCTAGAAGAAAATTTCAGATGGCACTTAGAGGCTTTTGCATCTGAACTCTTCAATTATAGTATCTGTAAATTTAGTCACTTATCTATTTAGTAACCATGGTAATTTCACATAGGAAATGGAACTTTTTCAAATCTAAGTCAAAAATTAAGATAGGAAGTGTGTAAATTTTATTTTTATACAATGTAAAAATAAATGCTAACAGTTCTACAGATATTGTCAGGGTTATATCTATGTCTGTTTAGTTTCATCGAGTTTTGGTTTAGTTGGTCATTAGTTTCTGATTAACCTGTCTCTGTTAATTAAATCTCCCTGTGTACTTTCCTTAGTTCTTTGTCTCAGATAAGTTTTTTGATTGCAGCATTTTTTGTCCTTTTTTTTTCTTATGGACTTGCCGGCTGCCCAACTGCTTTGCCTAGAGCAGAAGGAGGAAACACTAGAGGACCACACCAAGGACTTATTAAATCTGGCATGCCTCACACAGCGGAGCACCCACTCAACAAACGCAGCAAAATCTCACCGGGACTAACACCGGGCAGGCGTGCCTTCACGCTCGCTGAGACTGGTGTAATAAAACACACAAAGCAAGCAATAAGGTCTATCCGGCTGTATATATATATATATATATATATATATATATATAGAGAGAGAGAGAGAGAGAGAGAGAGAGAGAGAGAGAGAGAGAGAGAGAGAGAGAGAGAGAGAGAGAGAGAGGGAGAGAGAGAGAGAGAGAGAGAGAGAGAGGGAGAGAGAGAGAGAGAGGGAGCAATGCTTTTTTAAATAAATGTATCAATTCATTTTAAGAAAAGTAGCGGTTCTTTATAAGGAGAGTAGCAAATTTTTTGAAAATGTAGCTTTTTAAGAAATGAATCGTTTTGAATAAATGTCTTGATTCTTTATTAGAAAAGTAGCGGTTCTTTTTAAGGAAAGTAGCGATTCTTTTTAGGAAAAGTAGCGATTCTTTTTAATGAAAAGTATCGATTCTTTTCGAAAAAGTAGTGATTCTTTTTGAAGAAGTATCGATCCTTTTTGAATAAGTATTGATTCTTTTTAAGGAAAAGTATACTTTTTTTAAGGAGAGTATCGATTCTTTAAGGAAAGTATCTAATCTTTTTAAGGAAAAGTATAGATTCTTTTTGAAAAAGTTGCGATTCTTTTTAAGGAAACTATCTATTCTTTTTGAAAAAGTAGCAATTCTTTTTAAAGAAAGTATCATTTTTTTTAAAACAGTAGCTTTTCTTTTTAAGGAAAAGTATCAATTCTTTTTAAGGAAAGTATCACTTCTTTTTAAGGAAAAGTAGTGATTCTTTTTAAAGAAAGTATCTATTCTTTTTGAAAAAGTATTGATTCTTTTTAAGAAAAGTTGTGATTCTTCATAAGGAAAGTATCAAATCTTTGTTAAGGAAAGTATTGATTCTTTTTAAAAAAATAAAATATATATTTTTGTAAAAGTAGCGTTTTTTTTGAGAAATGTAGCGATTCTTTTTTTGAGACTGTAATTATACATTTATTACAGTGTAATTATACATTTTTTACAGTGTAATTATATATTTAATACAATATAATTATACACATTTGTTAGAGTGTAATAACACATTTTATATAGTGCATTTATATATATATATTATTCTTTCCGAGAAATTTAGCAATTCATTTGAAGAAATGTTGCGATTCTTTTCAAGAAATGTATCAATTCGAAGAAATATATTGATTCTTTTCGAGAAATGTAGCGATTAATTTGAAGAGCGAATCTTTTGAAGAAATGTATCGATTCATTTAGATAAATGTAGCGATTCTTTTGAAGAAATATATCAATTAATTTGAAGAAATGTAGCGATTCTTTTCGAGAAACGTAGTGATTCTTTTGAAGAAATGTAGTGATTCTTTTTGAGAAATGTAGCGATTCTTTTGAAGAAATGTATAAATTCTTTTTGGAAAAAAGTGATTATTTTTAAGGAAAGTATCAATTCTTTGTAAGGAGAGTATCGATCCTTTTTGAAAAAGTAATGATTCTTTTTAAGGAAAGTATCGATTCTTTTTGAAAAAGTAGCAGAAAAGAAACGATATTTTCCTTAAAAAGAATCATTACTTATTCTTTCTAAGGAGAGTATTGAGTCTTTTTAAGGAAAGTTGCGATTCTTATTAAGGAAAGTATTGATTCTTTTTAAAGAAATTAAAAAATTATTTTTGAAAAAGTAGCGATTCTTTTGAAGAAATGTAGCGATTCTTTTTGAGAAATGTAACGATTTCTTTTTGTTGAGATTGTAATTATACATTTATTACAGTGTAATTATACATTTATTACAGTGTAATTATATATTTTTTTAAATGTAATTATACATTTATTACAGTGTAATTATACACGTTTGTTAGAGTGTAATAACACATTTTATACAGTGTAATTACATATATATATACATACATACATATATTTATATATATATATATATATTTTTTTTTTTTTTATTATTCTTTCTGAGAAATTCAGCAAATCATTTGAAGAAATGTATAGCGATTCTTTCTGAGAAATGTAGCGATTATTTTCGAGAAATGTATCAATTCATTACTCCAGAGCTTGAGTTTGGACTCTGGCATGACATAACTCAGAAAAAAAGTGCTCAGCACTGAAGGGTTGAAACTTTAAAACATCAATAGTGAAAAACAGACCCACCCACTCACACACACACACATACACAATTATAAACACAAATGAACTGGTAGGGTTATTACCATAAAGCATAATTGAGTCAGAAGACTGAAATAAGAGGTTGAAATGAGATCAGATCCAGATGGATTAAGCTGTAATAGTTGTCCTATCATAATACAAGGCAAGTTAAGCTCCTGATGCACACACAGAAATAAAATCAGCATTTTTTAAGCCATTACATCAACACCTCTCATAATGGGAGTGGGGGAACGGATTCTGACAGCTGTTTTTTTGCCGTCGGAATCTGTTCGCCCTATGTTCCTTAAACAATGAGGTTCTAATATTTATCACATTGCAGCTAATTACTAAATCCAATATCCTAGTGGCCAGTACACTATTCAAAGGCATCCCTGGTTTTTCAGCTTATTGCGACATGAGTTCAAGTCCCGTTTCGTCAAACTTTCATGACAATCTACTGTTCTATCATAATAAACGACAAAAAAATATATTCTTTAAACTGATGCAAGTTAAGCTCCATCCACACACAAAAATAAAATCAGCATTTTTTAAGCCATTACATCGACATCTCTCATCATTGGGGTGGGGGAACGGATTTCGACAGCTGAGCTATTTGCCGTCAGATTCTGTTCCCCCTATGTTCCTTACACAATGAGGTTCTAATATTTATCACATTGCAGTGGATTACTAAACCCAACAGCCTAGTGGTCAGTACATTATGCAATGGCATTCATTGATTTTCAGCTTATTGCGACATGAGTTCAAGCTCCGGTTCGTCAAACTTTCTTGATACTATACTGTCCTATCATAATTAAAGGCAAAAAAATATATTCTTTAAACTGATGCAGGTTAAGCTCCATCCACACACAAAAATAAAATCAGCATTTTTTAAGCCATTACATCAACACCTCTCATAATGGGAGTGGGGGAACGGATTCTGACAGCTGTTGTTTTTGCCGTCGGATTCTGTTTCCCCTATGTTTCGTACACAATGAGGTTCTAATATTTATCACATTGCAGCTCCTTACTAAACCCAATAGCCTAGTGGTCAGTACACTATGCACTGGCATTCGTTGTTTTTCAGATTATTGAGACTCGAGTTCAAGTCCCAGTTCGTCAAACTTTCTTGATACTATATTGTCCTATCATAATAAAAGGCAAAAAAATATATTCTTTAAACTGGTGCAAGTTAAGCTCCATCCACACACAAAAATAAAATCAGCATTTTTTAAGCCATTACATCAACACCTCTCATAATGGGAGTGGGGGAACGGATTCCGACAGCTGTTTTTTTTTTGCCGTCGGATTCTGTTCCCCCCATATTTCTGACACACTGAGGTTCTAATATTTATCAAATTGATGCTGTTTAAGCTCCATCCACACACAGAATAGAATAAGCATATTTTAAGCCGATACATCAACATCTCTCATCATTGGGGTGGGGGAACGGATTTCGACAGCTGAACTATTTGCCGTCGGATTCTGTTCCCCCTATGTTTCTTACACAATGAGGTTCTAATATTTAGCACATTGCAAATTTTTGCTTAACCCAATAGTCTAGTGGTCAGTACACTCTGCTCTGGCATTCGTTGTTTTTCAGATTATTGCGATCCGAGTTCAAGTCCCGGTTCGTCAAACTTTCTTGATACTATATTGTCCTATCATAATAAAAGGCAAAAAAATATATTCTTTAAACTGATGCAAGTTAAGCCCCATCCACACACAAAAATAAAATCAGCATTTTTTAAGCCATTACATCAACACCTCTCATAATGGGAGTGGGGGAACGGATTCCGACAGCTGTTTTTTTTTTTGCCGTCGGATTCTGTTCCCCCCATATTTCTGACACACTGAGGTTCTAATATTTATCAAATTGATGCTGTTTAAGCTCCATCCACACACAGAATAGAATAAGCATATTTTAAGCCGATACATCAACATCTCTCATCATTGGGGTGGGGGAACGGATTTCGACAGCTGAACTATTTGCCGTCGGATTCTGTTCCCCCTATGTTTCTTACACAATGAGGTTCTAATATTTAGCACATTGCAGCTCTTTGCTAAACCAATAGTCTAGTGGTCAGTACACTCTGCTCTGCCATTCGTTGTTTTTCAGATTATTGCGACCCGAGTTCAAGTCCCGGTTCGTCAAACTTTCTTGATACTATATTGTCCTATCATAATAAAAGGCAAAAAAATATATTCTTTAAACTGATGCAAGTTAAGCTCCATCCACACACAAAAATAAAATCAGCATTTTTTAAGCCATTACATCAACACCTCTCATAATGGGAGTGGGGGAACGGATTCCGACAGCTGTTTTTTTTTTTTGCCGTCGGATTCTGTTCCCCCCATATTTCTGACACACTGAGGTTCTAATATTTATCAAATTGATGCTGTTTAAGCTCCATCCACACACAGAATAGAATAAGCATATTTTAAGCCGATACATCAACATCTCTCATCATTGGGTTGGGGGAACGGATTTTGACAGCTGAACTATTTGCCGTCGGATTCTGTTCCCCCTATGTTTCTTACACAATGAGGTTCTAATATTTAGCACATTGCAGCTCTTTGTTAAACCAATAGTCTAGTGGTCAGTACACTCTGCTCTGGCATTCATTGTTTTTCAGATTATTGCGACCCGAGTTCAAGTCCCGGTTCGTCAAACTTTCTTGATACTATATTGTCCTATCATAATAAAAGGCAAAAAAATATATTCTTTAAACTGATGCAAGTTAAGCTCCATCCACACACAAAAATAAAATCAGCATTTTTTAAGCCATTACATCAACACCTCTCATAATGGGAGTGGGGGAACGGATTCCGACAGCTGTTTTTTTTTTGCCGTCGGATTCTGTTCCCCCCATATTTCTGACACACTGAGGTTCTAATATTTATCAAATTGATGCTGTTTAAGCTCCATCCACACACAGAATAGAATAAGCATATTTTAAGCCGATACATCAACATCTCTCATCATTGGGGTGGGGGAACGGATTTCGACAGCTGAACTATTTGCCGTCGGATTCTGTTCCCCCTATGTTTCTTACACAATGAGGTTCTAATATTTAGCACATTGCAGCTCTTTGCTAAACCAATAGTCTAGTGGTCAGTACACTCTGCTCTGGCATTCGTTGTTTTTCAGATTATTGCGACCCGAGTTCAAGTCCCGCTTCGTCAAACTTTCTTAATAATATACTGTCCTATCATAATAAAAGGCAAAAAAATATATTTTTTAAACTGATGCAAGTTAAGCTCCATCCACACAAAAAAATAAAATCAGCATTTTTTAAGCCATTACATCAACACCTCTCATAATGGGAGTGGGGGAACGGATTCTGACAGCTGTTGTTTTTGCCGTCGGATTCTGTTCCCCCCATATTTCTGACACACTGAGGTTCTAATATTTATCAAATTGATGCTGTTTAAGCTCCATCCACACACATAATAGAATAAGCATATTTTAAGCCGATACATCAACATCTCTCATCATTGGGGTGGGGGAACGGATTTCGACAGCTGAACTATTTGCCGTCGGATTCTGTTCCCCCTATGTTTCTTACACAATGAGGTTCTAATATTTAGCACATTGCAGATCTTTGCTAAACCCAATAGTCTAGTGGTCAGTACACTCTGCTCTGGCATTCGTTGTTTTTCAGATTATTGCGACCCGAGTTCAAGTCCCGGTTCGTAAAGCTTTCTTAATAATATACTGTCCTATCATATTAAAAAGCAAAAAAATATATTCTTTAAACTGATGCAAGTTAAGCTCCATCCACACACAAAAATAAAATCAGCATTTTTTAAGCCATTACATCAACACCTCTCATAATGGGAGTGGCGGAACGGATTCCGACAGCTGTTTTTTTGCCGTCGGATTCTGTTCCCCCCATATTTCTGACACACTGAGGTTCTAATATTTATCAAATTGATGCTGTTTAAGCTCCATCCACACACATAATAGAATAAGCATATTTTCAGCCGATACATCAACATCTCTCATCATTGGGGTGGGGGAACGGATTTCGACAGCTGAACTATTTGCCGTCGGATTCTGTTCCCCCTATGTTTCTTACACGATGAGGTTCTAATATTTAGCACATTGCAGCTCTTTGCAAAACCAATAGTCTAGTGGTCAGTACACTCTGCTCTGGCATTCATTGTTTTTCAGATTATTGCGACCCGAGTTCAAGTCCCGGTTCGTAAAGCTTTCTTAATAATATACTGTCCTATCATAATAAAAGGCAAAAAAATATATTCTTTAAACTGATGCAAGTTAAGCTCCATCCACACACAAAAATAAAATCAGCATTTTTTAAGCCATTACATCAACACCTCTCATAATGGGAGTGGGGGAACGGATTCCGACAGCTGTTTTCTTTTTTTGCCGTCGGATTCTGTTCCCCCCATATTTCTGACACACTGAGGTTCTAATATTTATCAAATTGATGCTGTTTAAGCTCCATCCACACACATAATAGAATAAGCATATTTTAAGCCGATACATCAACATCTCTCATCATTGGGGTGGGGGAACGGATTTCGACAGCTGAACTATTTGCCGTCGGATTCTGTTCCCCCTATGTTTCTTGCACAATGAGGTTCTAATATTTAGCACATTGCAGCTCTTTGCTAAACCAATAGTCTAGTGGTCAGTACACTCTGCTCTGGCATTCATTGTTTTTCAGATTATTGCGACCCGAGTTCAAGTCCCGCTTCGTCAAACTTTCTTAATAATATACTGTCCTATCATAATAAAAGGCAAAAAAATATATTCTTTAAACTGATGCAAATTAAGGTCCATCCACACACAAAAATAAAATCAGCATTTTTTAAGCCATTACATCAACACTTCTCATAATGGGAGTGGGGGAACGGATTCCGACAGCTGTTTTTTTTTTGCCGTCGGATTCTGTTCCCCCCATATTTCTGACACACTGAGGTTCTAATATTTATCAAATTGATGCTGTTTAAGCTCCATCCACACATAATAGAATAAGCATATTTTAAGCCGATACATCAACATCTCTCATCATTGGGGTGGGGGAACGGATTTCGACAGCTGAACTATTTGCCGTCGGATTCTGTTCCCCCTATGTTTCGTACACAATGAGATTCTAATATTTATCACATTGCAGCTCCTTTCTAAACCCAGTAGCTTAGTGATTAGTACACCATGCACTGGCATTCGTTGTTTTTCAGATTATTGCGACCCGAGTTCAAGTCCCGGTTCGTCAAACTTTCTTGATACTATATTGTCCTATCATAATAAAAGGCAAAAAAAATATATTCTTTAAACTGATGCAAGTTAAGCTCCATCCACACACAAAAATAAAATCAGCATTTTTTAAGCCATTACATCAACACCTCTCATAATGGGAGTGGGGGAACGGATTCCGACAGCTGTTTTTTTGCCGTCGGATTCTGTTCCCCCATATTTCTGACAACTGAGGTTCTAATATTTATCAAATTGATGCTGTTTAAGCTCCATCCACACATAATAGAATAAGCATATTTTAAGCCGATGCATCAACATCTCTCATCATTGGGGTGGGGGAACGGATTTCGACAGCTGAACTATTTGCCGTCGGATTCTGTTCCCCCTATGTTTCTTACACAATGAGGTTCTAATATTAAGCACATTGCAGGTCTTTGCTAAACCAGTAGTCAAGTGGTCAGTACACTCTGCTCTGGCATTCATTGTTTTTCAGATTATTGCGACCCGAGTTCAAGTCCCGCTTCGTCAAACTTTCTTAATAATATACTGTCCTATCATAATAAAAGGCAAAAAAATATATTCTTTAAACTGATGCAAATTAAGGTCCATCCACACACAAAAATAAAATCAGCATTTTTTAAGCCATTACATCAACACTTCTCATAATGGGAGTGGGGGAACGGATTCCGACAGCTGTTTTTTTTTTGCCGTCGGATTCTGTTCCCCCCATATTTCTGACACACTGAGGTTCTAATATTTATCAAATTGATGCTGTTTAAGCTCCATCCACACATAATAGAATAAGCATATTTTAAGCCGATACATCAACATCTCTCATCATTGGGGTGGGGGAACGGATTTCGACAGCTGAACTATTTGCCGTCGGATTCTGTTCCCCCTATGTTTCGTACACAATGAGATTCTAATATTTATCACATTGCAGCTCCTTTCTAAACCCAGTAGCTTAGTGATTAGTACACCATGCACTGGCATTCGTTGTTTTTCAGATTATTGCGACCCGAGTTCAAGTCCCGGTTCGTCAAACTTTCTTGATACTATATTGTCCTATCATAATAAAAGGCAAAAAAAATATATTCTTTAAACTGATGCAAGTTAAGCTCCATCCACACACAAAAATAAAATCAGCATTTTTTAAGCCATTACATCAACACCTCTCATAATGGGAGTGGGGGAACGGATTCCGACAGCTGTTTTCTTTTTTTGTCGTCGGATTCTGTTCCCCCCATATTTCTGACACACTGAGGTTCTAATATTTATCAAATTGATGCTGTTTAAGCTCCATCCACACACATAATAGAATAAGCATATTTTAAGCCGATACATCAACATCTCTCATCATTGGGGTGGGGGAACGGATTTCGACAGCTGAACTATTTGCCGTCGGATTCTGTTCCCCCTATGTTTCTTACACAATGAGGTTCTAATATTTAGTACATTGCAGCTCTTTGCTAAACCAATAGTCTAGTGGTCAGTACACTCTGCTCTGGCGTTCATTGTTTTTCAGATTATTGCGACCCGAGTTCAAGTCCCGCATCGTCAAACTTTCTTAATAATATACTGTCCTATCATAATAAAAGGCAAAGAAATATATTCTTTAAACTGATGCAAGTTAAGCTCCATCCACACACAAAAATAAAATCAGCATTTTTTAAGCCATTACATCAACACCTCTCATAATGGGAGTGGGGGAACGGATTCCGACAGCTGTTTTTTTGCCGTCGGATTCTGTTCCCCCATATTTCTGACAACTGAGGTTCTAATATTTATCAAATTGATGCTGTTTAAGCTCCATCCACACATAATAGAATAAGCATATTTTAAGCCGATACATCAACATCTCTCATCATTGGGGTGGGGGAACGGATTTCGACAGCTGAACTATTTGCCGTCGGATTCTGTTCCCCCTATGTTTCTTACACAATGAGGTTCTAATATTTAGCACATTGCAGCTCTTTGCTAAACCAGTAGTCTAGTGGTCAGTACACTCTGCTCTGGCATTCATTGTTTTTCAGATTATTGCGACCCGAGTTCAAGTCCCGCTTCGTCAAACTTTCTTAATAATATACTGTCCTATCATAATAAAAGGCAAAAAAATATATTCTTTAAACTGATGCAAGTTAAGGTCCATCCACACACAAAAATAAAATCAGCATTTTTTAAGCCATTACATCAACATAATGGGAGTGGGGGAACGGATTCCGACAGCTGTTTTCTTTTTTTGCCGTCGGATTCTGTTCCCCCCATATTTCTGACACACTGAGGTTCTAATATTTATCAAATTGATGCTGTTTAAGCTCCATCCACACACATAATAGAATAAGCATATTTTAAGCCGATACATCAACATCTCTCATCATTGGGGTGGGGGAACGGATTTCGACAGCTGAACTATTTGCCGTCGGATTCTGTTCCCCCTATGTTTCTTGCACAATGAGGTTCTAATATTTAGCACATTGCAGCTCTTTGCTAAACCAATAGTCTAGTGGTCAGTACACTCTGCTCTGGCATTCATTGTTTTTCAGATTATTGCGACCCGAGTTCAAGTCCCGCTTCGTCAAACTTTCTTAATAATATACTGTCCTATCATAATAAAAGGCAAAAAAATATATTCTTTAAACTGATGCAAATTAAGGTCCATCCACACACAAAAATAAAATCAGCATTTTTTAAGCCATTACATCAACACCTCTCATAATGGGAGTGGGGGAACGGATTCCGACAGCTGTTTTTTTGCCGTCGGATTCTGTTCCCCCATATTTCTGACAACTGAGGTTCTAATATTTATCAAATTGATGCTGTTTAAGCTCCATCCACACATAATAGAATAAGCATATTTTAAGCCGATGCATCAACATCTCTCATCATTGGGGTGGGGGAACGGATTTCGACAGCTGAACTATTTGCCGTCGGATTCTGTTCCCCCTATGTTTCTTACACAATGAGGTTCTAATATTTAGCACATTGCAGCTCTTTGCTAAACCAGTAGTCTAGTGGTCAGTACACTCTGCTCTGGCATTCATTGTTTTTCAGATTATTGCGACCCGAGTTCAAGTCCCGCTTCGTCAAACTTTCTTAATAATATACTGTCCTATCATAATAAAAGGCAAAAAAATATATTCTTTAAACTGATGCAAGTTAAGGTCCATCCACACACAAAAATAAAATCAGCATTTTTTAAGCCATTACATCAACATAATGGGAGTGGGGGAACGGATTCCGACAGCTGTTTTCTTTTTTTGCCGTCGGATTCTGTTCCCCCCATATTTCTGACACACTGAGGTTCTAATATTTATCAAATTGATGCTGTTTAAGCTCCATCCACACACATAATAGAATAAGCATATTTTAAGCCGATACATCAACATCTCTCATCATTGGGGTGGGGGAACGGATTTCGACAGCTGAACTATTTGCCGTCGGATTCTGTTCCCCCTATGTTTCTTGCACAATGAGGTTCTAATATTTAGTACATTGCAGCTCTTTGTTAAACCAATAGTCTAGTGGTCAGTACACTCTGCTCTGGCATTCATTGTTTTTCAGATTATTGCGACCCGAGTTCAAGTCCCGCTTCGTCAAACTTTCTTAATAATATACTGTCCTATCATAATAAAAGGCAAAAAAATATATTCTTTAAACTGATGCAAATTAAGGTCCATCCACACACAAAAATAAAATCAGCATTTTTTAAGCCATTACATCAACACTTCTCATAATGGGAGTGGGGGAACGGATTCCGACAGCTGTTTTTTTTTTGCCGTCGGATTCTGTTCCCCCCATATTTCTGACACACTGAGGTTCTAATATTTATCAAATTGATGCTGTTTAAGCTCCATCCACACACAGAATAGAATAAGCATATTTTAAGCCGATACATCAACATCTCTCATCATTGGGGTGGGGGAACGGATTTCGACAGCTGAACTATTTGCCGTCGGATTCTGTTCCCCCTATGTTTCGTACACAATGAGATTCTAATATTTATCACATTGCAGCTCCTTTCTAAACCCAGTAGCTTAGTGATTAGTACACCATGCCCTGGCATTCGTTGTTTTTCAGATTATTGCGACCCGAGTTCAAGTCCCGGTTCGTCAAACTTTCTTGATACTATATTGTCCTATCATAATAAAAGGCAAAAAAATATATTCTTTAAACTGATGCAAGTTAAGCTCCATCCACACACAAAAATAAAATCAGCATTTTTTAAGCCATTACATCAACACCTCTCATAATGGGAGTGGGGGAACGGATTCCGACAGCTGGGGTTTTTTTCCCGTCGGATTCTGTTCCCCCCATATTTCTGACACACTGAGGTTCTAATATTTATCAAATTGATGCTGTTTAAGCTCCATCCACACATAATAGAATAAGCATATTTTAAGCCGATACATCAACATCTCTCATCATTGGGGTGGGGGAACGGAATTCGACAGCTGAACTATTTGTCGTCGGATTCTGTTCCCCCTATGTTTTGTACACAATGAGGTTCTAATATTTAGCACATTGCAGCTCCTTGCTAAACCCAATAGCTTAGTGGTTAGTACACCATGCACTGGTATTCGTTGTTTTTCAGATTATTGCGACCCGAGTTCAAGTCCCGGTTCGTCAAACTTTCTTGATACTATATTGTCCTATCATAATAAAAGGCAAAAAAATATATTCTTTAAACTGATGCAAGTTAAGCTCCATCCACACACAAAAATAAAATCAGCATTTTTTAAGCCATTACATCAACACCTCTCATAATGGGAGTGGGGGAACGGATTCCGACAGCTGTTTTTTTTTTTCGTCGGATTCTGTTCCCCCCATATTTCTGACACACTGAGGTTCTAATATTTATCAAATTGATGCTGTTTAAGCTCCATCCACACACAGAATAGAATAAGCATATTTTAAGCCGATACATCAACATCTCTCATCATTGGGGTGGGGGAACGGAATTCGACAGCTGAACTATTTGTCGTCGGATTCTGTTCCCCCTATGTTTTGTACACAATGAGGTTCTAATATTTAGTACATTGCAGTTTCTTGCTAAACCCAATAGTCTAGTGGTCAGTACACTCTGCTCTGATATTCATTGTTTTTCAGAATATTGCGACCCGAGTTCAAGTCCCGGTTCGTCAAGCTTTCTTAATAATATACTGACCTATCATAATAAAAGGCAAAAAAATATATTCTTTAAACTGATGCAAGTTAAGCTCCATCCACACACAAAAATAAAATCAGCATGTTTTAAGCCATTACATCAACACCTCTCATAATGGGAGTGGGGGAACGGATTCCGACAGCTGTTTTTTTGCCGTCGGATTCTGTTCCCCCATATTTCTGGCAAACTGAGGTTCTAATATTTATCAAATTGATGCTGTTTAAGCTCCATCCACACACAGAATAGAATAAGCATATTTTAAGCCGATACATCAACATCTCTCATCATTGGGGTGGGGGAACGGATTTCGACAGCTGAACTCTTTGCCGTCGGATTCTGTTCCCCCTATGTTTCTTACACAATGAGGTTCTAATATTTATCACATTGCAACAGATTCTTAAACCCAATAGCCTAGTGGTCAGTACACTGTCCCCTGGTGATCATTGTTTTTCAGATTATTGCGACCTGAGTTCAAGTACCGGTTCGTCAAACTTTTTTGATACTATACTGTCCTATCATAATAAAAATCAAAAAAATATATTCTTTAAACTGATGCAAGTTAAGCTCCATCAACAAACAAAATTAAAATCAGCATTTTTTAAGCCATTACATCAACACCTCTCATAATGGGAGTGGGGGAACAGGATTCCGACAGCTGTTTTTTTTTTGCCGTCAGATTCTGTTCCCCGCATATTTCTGACAAACTAAGGGTCTAATATTTATCAAATTGATGCTGTTTAAGCGCCATCCACACACAGAATAGAATAAGCATATTTTAAGCCGATACATCAACATCTCTCATCATTGGGGTGGGGGAACGGATTTTGACAGCTGAACTATTTGCCGTCGGAATCTGTTCCCCCTATGTTTCTTACACAGTGAGGTTCTAATATTTATCACATTGCAGCTGATTTCTAAACCCAATAGCCTAGTGGTCAGTACACTATGCCAGTGGTTCTCAACTCCAGTCCTCGGGACCTACTGCTCTGCACATTTTGCATGTCTCCCTTATTTAACACACCTGAATCAGATCATCAGCTCGTCAGGAGAGACTCCATGAACTGATTTGAGTGTGTCAGATAAGAGAGACATACAAAATGTGCAGAGCAGCGGGTCCCGAGTACTGGAGTTGAGAACCACTGCACTATGCAATGGCATTCTTTGATTTTCAGCTTATTGCAACCCGAGTTCAAGTTCCGGTTCGTCAAACTTTCTTGATACTATATTGTCCTATCATAATAAAAGGCAAAAAAATATATTCTTTAAACTGATGCAAGTTAAGCTCCATCCACACACAAAAATAAAATCAGCCTTTTTTAAGCCATTACATCAGCACCTCTCATTATGGGAGTGGGGGAACGGATTCTGAAAGCTGTTTTTTTTGCCGTCGGATTCTGTTCCCCCTATATTAATCTGATTATGTAGGATACAGATAAACGCCCAACACTGGTGTTTTTCTTTAAATAAATTTGTTTAAGCTTTTAAATAAATATTGTTTGAGGGCTAATTAATGGCACAATTATTTGTTTATTTTATTGGCTACTTATATTTTTCATTTTTGTTTTGCATTGAATACCATTTAAAGGATTTGCTGTGCACCGCAATGCCATCCTCCCATAGAAAGACACGTTAAGAGCCACCTTTATTTCCTTTATAATAAAGGGTTTTCATGGGAGGAAAACGCTTAACGTGTAATTAAATGCATTGCGTTCATATTCTGGGCTCATCTGCTTTTCTGTAGGATATGGTTTATTAAGGTGTGTACAGCATTTGATCTTTATCACTGAAGTAGCCTAAACCACATTAGCCTAAACTTTTTCTTTATTATAAGGGTTTTCTATATGGGAGGAAAACGCTTAGCTTAATGTGCAATTAAACGCAATGTTCGTATTCTGGGCTCATCTGCTATTAATAATGTGTGTACAGAATTTGATCTTTTAACATGAATGTCCATTGGGGACTGCTATTTCTTCAGCTTTTTGAACGTAGATGTATGATAAAGACATTGGCTATCAATTTTATGTGGATAAAGGCATATTTTGTATATGACTACATATGTCCTTATAATGCCGCGTTCCAGGCAACCTGTAACCCGTGTTTTTACAACTCGTAACTGGGAGTACATCGTTCCAGGCAACCTGTAACCCGTGTTTTTCCAACCTTATACCTGTGAAAGTGCACTGGAACGGCAGTCAAACCCGTGACTTCCCACCCGTGAACTCGTACTAGATCGATGTACTCCCAGTTACGAGTTGGAAAACACGGGTTACAGGTTGCCTGGAACGCAGCATAAGGCCAAGAAAATATGTCGTTGTAACGACATATCATCTCGTTATTACGAGAAAAGATGTCGTTAAAACGACATAAGATCTCGTTATTTCGAGAAAATGTGTCGTTTTAACGACAGAACATCTCGTTATTACGACATAAGATATCGTTATTACGAGGAAAAAAATTCGTTTTAACGACATAAGATCTCGTTATTACAAGAAAATATGTCCTTTTAATGACATAAGATCTCGTTATTACGAGAAAATATGTCGTTTTAACGACATAAGATCTCGTTATTAG
This sequence comes from Scardinius erythrophthalmus, assembly GCF_964197995.2. Taxonomy (NCBI): domain Eukaryota; kingdom Metazoa; phylum Chordata; class Actinopteri; order Cypriniformes; family Leuciscidae; genus Scardinius; species Scardinius erythrophthalmus. The sequence goes on from NC_138231.1 coordinate 39,874,569, forward strand.
CCTACGACATAATTGAGTGGAAAAAATGTGTATGTGGCTGCAATGCGTCACCGTACTAATCTGACTTCAAAAATTGGATTTAAAAGGCCTATCTATATAAATCTGAAATACTGCATTAATTGAAAAAAAAAATGTTTTTTGGTATTATTTTTAAATGTAGGCCTATTGAGTTTCAACTACTTATCTTTTTTTTTAACAATAAAATATTTTTAAAAAACGGTTCAAATTTTGACGTACGATGCGATTTTATAGATACTCTTTATTAGGTACATATATTACTTATTTTTAAGAAGTAATAACTTCAGGAAAAAAAAGTGCTAAAAAAGTATGTTCTATAAATGAATGTAATCTGGACATATTACATACGCCATGTCATTATTATGTGACCTACCAGCGTTGTTGCATCGCTTCACTACCATTCACAAATCCTCTCCTGTGGCCTCATGGGATAGTAAAATGTCCGTCATATGCACTCTTCAGAATCTCGTGAAGTGGTAGGTTGTAGTGGGTGCTTTTTATCTACTCTTGTATAAGTAGCCAACTTTCGGACATAATTGTTTTTTCATATAGGCCCACTGTTTTTTCGCCTTCAATATAGTAGGAACTATGTGATTTCGGATGCAGCTCTACTTTTCCAGATCCACCTAGATGGTATTGTAATAGAAATGCTTTATTTTATAAAAAATGTACAGTGAAATAAAAAAAAATGCTTACTTTTTGCCTATTTTAATGAAATATTATTTAGAATTTCTAATACTGTAGGCCCATATTGACAGATACAGGCATTTCATTATGTGCATTAATGAATCTGCTTTTACAAACAAGGAGACCATAAGAATGGTAGTTTGGAGCAGGTAGTGACCCATGTAGTTCTGTCAGCCATAGGTCATGATTTTCCTATGCAAAAGGAAGTTTCAGCAGGTTCAATAATAACAGGAAAATGAGTATCACTATCACCCATCCAAAACGGCTACCTCAGCTAATTCCATTGACACAACAAACAATAGTCCACTTCCTTAACACTGCAGCCGAACAAAAAACTTCTATGATCCTTTCTAGCGCTGTTCTTTTTTAAAGAGCATACTACACTTGCAACCACAAGAAGGAGCTATAGTGTAGGCTAGATATGAAACATTGGCATTTCACAACATCAACTTTTTCTCTTTTCACAAGAAAACATAGGCAATTCATAGGCTATTTATTTAATTTGTGTTGACTTTTTATATAGACTGGTATAGCCTACAGTAGCCTAGTCCTTAACCTTTTCTAAAATAAACAAGGTGCTATTTATACTGTAAGATTAATAAAGCTAGGCTACCTAAAGCAAGAACAACTGTTTCAAGAACAACTGTAAATAAACTAGGCTACTTAATATTGCACTATTGAACTGTACTGCTGAACTAAATAACATACTTGACTTGGTAAAGGAAAGAAGTCGTCTGTTTTAACTTTATTTTATGTATTACAACTTATTTTATTTTTGTACTTTTATTTTTGTATTTCATTTTCTCTAAGTCATCTTTTAAGTCATATCAAACTTATTATTTTCTATATGCTCTGTATGAATTGTTTCCTAATAACTTAATTCACATGAGGATCATTTATATGGAAATCTGTTCATCTCGACATTTAAAAATGTTTTTACAGATTTATTTGGAAATGCTACTGAAATGTTTCTTATGTAATATGAAGAATTACATCTGTTTAATGTACTTTGTAAGACCCCCAACAATCTGTTTTGACACCCTTAATAAAATAAATATTGTATTTAAAATAAAAAATAAGCAGTATTAAATGTCCTGTATATTTACTTTGTTTTAGGAATTTAACCGGTTAACCTGTCTTGAAGGACCCACAACACTGCACGTTTTCTTTGTCTCCCTAATCAAACACACCTGATTCAACTCATCAGCTCATTAACCCATGTGATAATGAGCTGATGAATTGAATCAGGTGTGTTTGATTAGAGAGACAAAGAAAACGTGCAGTGTTGGGGGTCCTTCAGGACAGGTTTGGGAACCACTGGGTTAAGGAACATTCAAGAAAAATGACTAAAAGATCCACTCCAGGTTTTCCACGCAGCAGGCGCTAAAGGCAGGTAACCACTCCCTCACAGCGCTGTGGATTCGCCGATCCAGTTCCAGTTATACAGGTGGTTAGGAAGCCTTTTCCTTGTTTTCCATAGACTTTCTATTCACTCACTTTTAGTCTCGACTCACTGCTTTCAAAAAGCATGTTCCCCCGTTGCTCCCGAACACTAGCGGCAACGTCCCGGACTGCTCCTGCATCTTTCAAAAATTATGGCGGGACCTTTTGTGAATAGACCGTCTTCTCACGGCAACTTCTGGGACACAACGTTTGGATTTTAGATCGCCTCAACCCGATGTTCATCTCAAATTTAAACAGGGTTTAAAATGCCGTTCCCCGAGAGAACCGTTGAGCCTCAGCTGGTGAACAGGTTGAGAGGGAGTGATGTGTCCGAGAAGAGCTTCATAACTCCGGACGGTCGGAGAGTTCGCAAACCCGTTTTGTTTTCTTCTTTGGAAGAAGTTTGTTGTCATTCGCTCACCAGCATCCTGTATCAACTGTCCGACCTTTCGCGTCATGCCAGTGACATTTTCCTGGGAATTCAGACTCAGGCTGGGTTGATCTCGCAAAGGACATCGAGGATTCAAGTGCGTCTGGAGAGATTACAGCTCACCGCGCGCAAGTTTGATCCCAAAACAGTTAAAATACGTAAGTTTAGAGGCTCAGTCATGTATGTGTTGCCTTTTTTAATGGTTGGTAAGACTTTTGTGAGCAAGTCAGAAACAAACATATAGCAGACCATCAGTTAATAAACATAAAACAAGACCCATTTCATATACAGAAATTATGTTATGATTTCTTAAACATTGGCACACGGTATGCTTGCTGACTTATTTGTGAAAGTTGTTGGCTGTTACGTGATTCTTGATTATGGAGAACACGTATCTAATAGTGTCACGTGCCGATTGAATGCCAAATGTAACTTTGAAAGGCTGCTGCACTATGGATTGGGTCTGCAAGACAAAAGGCGAGTGTGAATGTTATGAGACAAGCACATGGCGTTTTGTTGGTGTAATGATTTGAGGTGAAGAGAATGCAGTTTCCCTTAAGGGCCGAAGTCCTGTCAAACGTGATAGATCTGCTTTAACTTACCATCTGCGCCCACCGACACCCCAACAGTAGCAAACCCCCAAAGACACCCCACCTTCTTAAGGCACTAGTAAGGATTCATTAAAGTGATCAAAAATTCTATTTAAAATACACTACCGTTCAAAAGTTTGGGGTCAGTAAGATTTTTAATGTTTTTAAAAGACTTCTGCTCACCAAGGCTGCATTTATTTGATTAAAAATACAAACAAAAACAGTAATATTATGAAATATTATTCCAATTTAAAACAGCTGTTTTCTATGTGAATATACAGCAAAGTGCAATTTATTCCTGTAATCAAAGCTGAATCTTTAGCATCATTACTCCAGTCTTCAGTGTCACATGATCCTTCAGAAATCATTCTAATACGATGATTTGATGCTCAAGAAACATTTATGATTATTATCAATGTTGAAAACATTTATTTACATTTTTCTTTCATGATGCCATGATGAAGTTCAAAAGAACAGCATTTATCTGAAATCTAAAGCTTTTGTAACATTAAACACTACCCTTCAAAAGTTGGGGGTCAGTAAGAATTTTCATTTTATTTTTGGGGGAAATAAATTAAATAAATCAATACTTTTATTCATCAAGGATGAGTTAAACTGATCAAAAGGTACAGTAAAGACTATAATGTTAGAAAATATTCTATTTTAAATAAATGCTGTTCTTTTGAACTTTCTATTCATCAAAGAATTTTGAAAAAAAAAAAATGTACACAACTGTTTTCAACATTGATTATAATAATGAATGTTTCTTGAGCATCAAATCATCATATTAGAATGATTTCTGAAGGATCATGTGACACTGAAGACTGGAGTAATGATGCTGAAGATTCAGCTTTGATCACAGGAATAAATTACAGTGAATTGGTGAGCAGAAGATACTTCTTTTAAAAACATTAAAAAATCTTACTGACCCCAAAAATTTGATCGGTAGTGTACATGCTTTAAATTACCAAATGCATCTCAAAATCAGCATTATTAGAATGATTTAAAGGATCATGTGACACTAAAGACTGGAATAATGGCTGCTGAAAATTCAGCTTTGCCATCACAGGAAATTAAATTACATTTTAAAAGTTATCAAAGTACACTCATTTTAAATTAAAATATTTCAAAATATTACTGTTTTTAGTTTACTCTATTTCTGAATTTTAGTCTTGGCGAGCTTAAGAGATTTCTTTCAAAATCATAAATCTTACCAACCCCAAACTTTTGAACGCTAGTGTAATAAATGCATGAAGAAGTGCAAACTGACCTTTTTTTTTGTACAAAACTTAAGTTAAACTAACTTTTATACAACTGTTTTTTTTTTTAAAACTTACCATGGAGACCATATATTTATATAATTTGACCAGTTAGATTGTATTTCCTCTCTGCAAATGAAAATGGCATTAATCAAAGCCATCAGACTGGAACAAAGCATGTTAGCTGAGTGAACACTATTTCCCCTTCTCTGCTGATGCTCAGACTTTCTAAAATGCATTCTCACTGGTAAGAGAAACCCCACTCAGAGCGCTCCATGGAAAACACTGATGCTCCCCACTCCACTTCCACTTTTCACTGCTTTGCTTACACACTGATGCAAACAGTAAAACAGACTCTTATGTCGTTGGATTGGATTGTATGTGTACTGTAAACTGGCATGTTACCATTGACAGCCTTCTAAAAGAGGGTTAACTGACACTGCTAATGACATGAGTCATCTGTGAAGGTGAATGAAGTTTCCCACAGGCAGAGCTGCTCTTTGGATGTCCTGGGCTGGCCTTCTGAGGATTGCTAATAATGAACTCCACAATAGCACGTCACATCAGTCAGTCAGACAGACAGGATGCATGACTCACTGTGGCGCTCAGTGCTGGAATTGACAAGAGGTTCTCAAATAACACAGTTCCTTAGTATTTGATGAATTGCTTGTCAATTCTTATGAATGCATAAAATCTCATTCTTACATTTTTGTTCAATCTGCAATCTGGGTTAGAGTTAGGGGTGGACCTTCATGGTGATGTTTTACCTACAAATCGTATGTTTTCACACAAGTCAGAATTTTGTCAATGCTTAACCATACCCGGACACTGTTATTCAATTCAATTCAGTTTAATTTATTTATTTGCAAAGCACATTCAAAATCAACCTTGGTTGATGATGATCACCGTCCTTCAGATGAGACGTTAAACTGAGGTCCTGACTCTCTGTGGTCATTAAAAATCCCATGGCATTTCTCGTAAAGAGTAGGGGTGTAACCCCGGTGTCCTGGCCACATTCCACCCATTGGCCCTTACCAATCATGGCCTCCTAATAATCCCCTTACATTGAATTGGCTCTATCACTCTCTCTCCTCTCTCCACCTATAGCTGGTGTGTGATGAGCACACTGGCGCCGTTGTACTGTGGCTGCCATCGCATCATCCAAGTGGATGCTACACACTGGTGGTGGTTGAGGAGAGATCCGCTGATATGAGTTTAAAGCGCTTTGGGTGTACAGTAGTACATATGAAAGTGCTATATAAATGCCCTATTCTATTCTGTTCTATTCTATTCTATTCTATTCTATTCTATTCTATGATGATTGGCAGGAGATGATTATTCTGTGATCTAGCAGTGTCTGAATGGGTAACAGTTACGTCAGAAATGTATTGCTTTGTAATCCTTATATTTGAGCATTTGACATTTAAATGAAGGACTGTGTGTGTGTGTGTGTGTGTGTGTGTGTGTGTGTGTTTGTTTGTTAAAGGTCACTATGTGTTTGTGTATAGCTTGAAGGTGTTGGGCCAAGGTCAGCTTCTGTTGGCCTTAAAGGAGAAACACCTGATGATTAGTCAGGCTTGTCATCCTAAGTTCCTTTGTTTTTCCAGACTGCATTTTAAGTTACTTTGCAAAACTTACATGATTTTATTATTATTATTATTATTATTTTATATTTTTAATTTAGGACAGTAAATTAACAGCAAGAACGCATTGAAAGTTTTCTGTTTTCAGTTGAAAATTGTTTTAAGCGACCCCTAATAACTAATGATTTTTACAACAGAAATGAATCAATTAAGCTGGACAATGACTTTCTTCTAGAGCTGCTGTGCAGCCAAAACAATATTTGTTGGATTAATTTATTATCACTGTAAAGCTGCTTTGAGACAATCTGTATTGTAAAAAGTGCTATATAAATGAAGCTGACTTGACAGTAATAGGTTAATAGTATGCATGCAGTTATCATTTTGTGGTTCAAATACTCCATTGGTTAACTTTTTTATTTGCCCTGCCACACTGTTTGTTGTGAAGATCTTTCAGTTTCAGTGTGTATTTGATGGTAGTTTTTCTCAACTGAATTGGTGAAAAGCTTGTGAATTGAGTCTCAAAGCAGCTCTGGAGATTAAGTTTGTGTTCATGTCGTCATATATTGAGACGGCAGACGCTGAAATCTGCGTGATTGTCACGTGCATGTGAGTTTGTGTATCAGACGAAACCCCGCCGTTCATTCACACAGAGACAGGCAGAAATCACTCATTAGCAACATGCACTGACTGGCTGTTGTTGCGTTTATTTCTGCTGTGTGATGCTCTTAGATTAATCCATATCGAATAAAAATGTCCAGAGCTTTTCATCAAATTTTATTATGATCTCAATATGAAATTGTTTATCGCCCACCAGTTTTGTCAACTGTTCCAAGCGTCGTTTATGATGTCTGCGGGCCATCAGGTAGTTTTTATTGTCAAGCGCTGAGTATGCCCTTTTAAATAAGGCAAATTACAATGCTGTCTTTAAAGGGACAGTCACAGGATCATCGAGCTCAAAGGCACAACGATGAAAGCTCTTGAATCACCCCTTGCACGCTTTTCTAACCTTTTGGTTACCAGCCCAAACTGTCTGAACCACTTAACGACTCCAGGACAACTCCATAATAATCCGGCTCACAATATGTTTTACAAGCTTCTTTGGGCGATGCAGTTCTGTTAGATTACAAACACATTGTTTTATTACTGTAACACTGGTGGTTTTCAAACACATTTAGACACACTTCTCCTACTGAGCTGTGGAATTTCTCTGTCTGTCCTCCCTGGATATTTTTAGTGTGTGTGTCTGTTCCTTCTGCTCCACTCAGGCTTTTTCTAGGTCTGCTGCTTGACTTTGTTTTGCATATGATGGCCTAGAAGGGTGGAGTTTATCACACAAACAATAGTGTTCCAGTTCACCTTTATCTACAGTATATCAGTGAGTAAATGATTACACCAGTGAGCTTACAGATCAAGTGATTGCCGTGTTCTCCGATTGTGTGTTTACTCTACAAACCTCAGAGGTCTAATTAGGACTCACTTAGGCGTAGTTTTTATCGTTGTTGTCCGATTGTTGTCAGTGTCGTTGCATCTATTAAAGATCTGTGAGATTATCACAGTTAAGGGTTCATAATTCCTTGTTTTTCTCATGGTCAGGAATAGCCTATCTTTTTTTCTACTTCTCTCTCTTTTTTTTTTTATTCTCTTTGTTTGGTGTGTTTTGTATGCACGGACTCAGAAGGGATTTCTGGGTCCAAGTCCAACCCAAAGCCAGACCCAGGGAAAATCATCACATTTAACCTCCGGAGCACTCGGCATGGGAAAAGAGCAGAATCATTCTTTCATTCACTGACCACCACAAGACCTCAGCCCCTGATATATGCAACAAAGGCTGGTTTTACCCACACAAAATCAGTGTATCTAGAGCCTACATTCAGAGAAACTCACTTAAACATACAGCCTCAATTGCACATCAGCTGTTGGCCAAACTATTCCCAAAAGCCTGTTCAGCCGACCACCAAATTTACTGATTCCCAATATATACTGCATTAGGCTATACATTGTTAAACTAACAATGTATAGTTATTCCCTCAAACTAACGGAGGGAATAACTAGAAGTTTTACTGACTCTATATTTCAATATTTGTTTAGTTTTGAGCTAAATATTTTGACTTTATCATGACTATTTTAGTCCATCCATCTTTTTTAGGGATGCGTGATATATCAGTATCATATCGGGTATTGGGTAGAGATGCACCGATGGTCACCAGTATATAAGCCAGTATTATAAACCAGTATTTGGTGCACCGACTGGTCACCAGTATTTATAAGCCAGTTTTTGATCAATTCTAAACCATCTGCATATAGGCTATAACATGAAAAGTCTGATAATAAACCAAAACTGGGTTGTATAACGTATGTTGCATAATCCAATGTTTTTCTTTGGGTAAAATAATTAAATACTTGCCAAAACAAAATGAAATGAGTACAAAATATAGCAGGGCTCAAAAATAAGGTCTCAAAGTGACAGCAGCCTAATATTATGTTAATAATAATATTCCTGTTTTTATTGTTAATCAAACAACAAAAGAAAAAAACAATCACTCCTCTTGTCTAAATAACTTTTGAAAATTTAATAAGGATTAATATACATTTTATTTACACTTTGAAGAATATGCAGTGTTGTTTTAAATTTAATTACTTTATTCAGTTTTTGTTCCTGAAAACTACTGTTAGACCTAGCCTACCTGAAAAGGGTTTATGTTCTATTGTATTTATGTAGCCTATTTATTTTGGCCTGATGAATGTTAAATAGATACAATCTATATTTATATATAATTGTTTGTTAAAATCGTATTGGCCAATTTGGATATTTAATTGTGCAGCTCATTTCCACTATTTTACTTTTAGATTACCTTAACCGTCATCTAATGGTTATTTAATAATTTAACAACTGCTAAATACAATCTTTGACTATCTCAAAATGAATATCAATTTATATCCATATTCATACTGTAGCCTATATTATGTCTATATTCACTTGCAGCATTGTAGCAGTGCTTTTTTGACGAAATAGTATTGAATTTTAATACTTGACAGTTAATTATGGTCATTACATGAAGAAGATTATATCAATATTTATTTCAGTGCATCTATTTAGTCTTTTTGCTTGAGGTTTAGGAAACAGTCCAGAAAGCAAAGTACAGTAGACAGACAGTGAGCTTTAACCTGCAAAGCCTTATGTCCATTTAAAATGTTTTTGATGCATTTCTTCCCTGGCTCATCCCTTTGAAACAGGGAATCTACCCGTATAAGTGCTGGGATTTTAGGCTTGCAAAAGCCATGAGGATTAAAGCCAGATAACATCAAGCCTGGACATGTGAAAGTATGATTTCCCTTTCTGCTTGTAAATGGGACATTTTTCCCAGTGTGAAACGCTCTCACATGTGTTTGAGTGGTCTTAGGTAAGTGCATTAGTGTTATAATAGTATTTACAGCACTGTAGAAAACATCTACATGTTTTTATGTTTGATGCCTCTGTGACACAGCATCTTAGTGCACAAAACCACTGTGTGCAAACAGCTATAGAGCAGATCCTTCCACATTGCTGTATTAGTTATTCTCCACCCAACTCTCCAAAAAATGTAACTCTGTTCAGGCACAGCTTGCAAAGCATGTCCACAGGGCAAGGTAAGGTGCAGCCAGAGAGAGCACTTACTTTAAATGACTACCCAAAATTCCAAATGGTTGGTTTGGATTTGAGATGACTTTGCATGTCATTTTAAGCATTTGGTGCTCATTTTTCAAATTTATGAAAGCCTGACAATAAGATGCTGAAGTAGTTTGTGATCATGATCCAAAATGACCTTTTTTGCACCTATTTTGCCAATCGCATGCAGTGTTATTTAAAAAAAAGAAAGAAAATGAATTGTGGAAGTGAGTGGCTGAAGGTTTGGTCTATCTTTGAAGATTAGAAGGAAATTGTGATATGGATGTATGAATTGTTTTTTGTGTTACCCATATGCAAAGATTTTGAAATCAGTCTGAGGGATATTATTGATCCAAAGTTGTATGACACCTGTAATTGTTTTGTTCTGAATTATTACGGTTCTATTAAACGGCATATTGCAGGTTAGAGTACCCAGTGAGTCAAAGTATAGAAAAAGGATGTAGGAACTAGATTCTCTTTAAATATATACTTATAAAATGCTACTAAGGCTTTTGGAGTCGTTTTTGTGAGAAGAATTTACTTCCGCATCTGAAAAACGCCTAACGGGAGGGAGTGCGGCCAATTTAAACAATAAGAAAGCAATGGATCGCAATGGCAGTTCGGACGTTGAGTTATTGTAAATGTTTACTCGTTCTTATCTTTTAATAACAAAGAAAATAATGACAAAGATTTTTTCGCGATGTGATATTTTTGTTATTTCGCCCACCCCTAGTGTCATATTCTTATTGGCTGATCGTCTTGATTGTTCACAGGTGTTTCTTGTTAGTCAATTAGTCTTGATGTATAAATAGCCCTCATGTTTCCATTGTATCTTGTCTAGTTTTGTTTGTGTAACCGCTGTTGGCGAGTCTCATGTAACCATGTCAAATTAACGTTTTTTTGTCCTGTTGTGTCCATGCCGGTGTCCATGCCAGTTCTGGTGCCCTTGCCAGTTCCGGTGTCCGTATTTGTTTTGACATAGTTTTGTTTGTGTAACTGCTGTTGGTGAGTCTCATGTAACCAAGTCAAATTCACGTTTGTCCGTGCCAGAGAGGGTTGTGTCCGTGCCGGAGACGGTGGTGTTGGTGCCCGTGCCGGAGAGGGTGTTGTCCGTGCCCATGTCGGATAGGGTGGTGCCCGTGCCCGTCCCGGAGAGGGTGGTGTCCGTGCTGGAGACGGTGGTGTTGGTTTCCGTGACCGTCCCGGAGACGGTGGTGTCCATGCAAAAAGTTTTAAATATGTATATTTTGCTTGCAAAACCCATCGCATTACTTCAGAAGGTAAAAAACCCACCGCACATTTATCTAGGTTAACGGTAGAGTGAAGTGTAAAGTGCCTACTATTTAAACGCTGTTTACACATTACTAGGGCTGCCCCGACTAAAGTTTTTTTCTAGTCGACTAGTAGTCTTAATTTAAGCCATTAATCCACTAAAAGCTTGCCACAAGGCACCGCAAAAAGTAATGATTATAAATGTGTCAAATAAATAGCAGGGAGATATTTGTATTATTTATTTATAAACTAGTGTTAAACTAGAGAAAAGAAACTTATTTGGGTTTAAAACAACTTTAGTAAATGATGACAATTTTCATTTTTGGGGGAACTATCCCTTTAATGTTAATAAAACAACAAAAAACTGAGAAAATCACTCACTGCTCTGAGAACTTTAATAATAGCTTTAATAAGTATCAATGTATAATTTATACAGTGAAGTCTATAGTGTTTTATTTTTATATTTGTTAATTTAATTTTTTTCTTGAATGTTTCTGTTAAATATGCTACACCAATAATTCACTCACTGTAGCTGAAAAAATAAAGCACTGTTTATTTCATATAGCCTACACATTAGCTGACAATAGGTAACGCTATGCTCAGATCACAATATTGTACAGATTATTATCATCAGGCAATAGCAAAGCTAGTATTGGACCCTTACCTGCATGTGTTGTGTCAGCCATTAGGAGACAGTTTCCAGAAGAAGGAGGGCTTTATGAAGGCTTTTAATTGCCCCATTTTGGTGACCATGAATAAAAAAAATTTTTTTTTTCAAATATTCAAGGAAACTGTCACGTTTTCTACTACATTTGTACCCTTATGGCTTTCAAAACATTTTTAAATCCTGCATTAACTTTTAATATGGTATTTTCATACAAGGTTATAAAAGAAAAAAAAGAAAAAATCCTGCAATATACCCTTTAAGGTGTGTACTGTTATGTCTGTGGAAATACTATGTTTTCCCTTAGTCAGATGCAGTCAGGTTCACCACTCTGGACATCTGGAGGTTAAGTAAGATGGATTAAAGGCAGAAGGAAGATTTGAAATCACACGCACAAGGAGGAGCAGAGTTACACAAGGAACAGAATACTGTAAGTTGAGTGAGGCGGATGAAAGATGCGGTTATGTAACAGGTTTCGATGGACTGACGGACTGTCAGTCTTTAATCTTGGATATTCTGCCAGGCCCTGGTAGAGAGGCTAGTCAATGGTGTGCAGGTTTAAACCCTAAGTGGGTCCCAACAATGCAACAAATGACATCCAAGTATGTACATTTTCTAAGTACTGTCATCCAACGTCTCAGAAATGTCTTTGGTCTGCATTGTGTGAAATTGAATCACAGAATCCGTTGGACGGTTTGCTTTCTGTCTCTGCTTTTCAGTGCCCTTTATTTTTACAATCATCCTGCAGTTGGAAGCTTTCTTGATGTCCTTGCCTTTCATATACTGTATTGGCTGGTCCAGATGTGTGTGTCCATTTAATGTTTTGTTTTTAAGTCCTTGATGTTCCTCTTGATCTTGCTCTCTCAGATCTCACCAGTCTCTCCTACCCGAGTGTGACCTGATCCTCCTGATCCATCTCATCTGGCCTCGACTGACCTCATGTCCTCTTATGAAGCCTTTACTATGTATTGTATGCCATGTTTTTGGAGTTTAGAGCAGTTTATAGAGTTTATTTCCTATCCTAAAGCCAGGTGGATTACTTGTGGCATTACAGTGCTATGAGGACCTTCTGCTCTTGTAGACTTTGAAAAATATGCCGTTTTGTAGTTTAAGTCCTTGGTTACCGGGATTTACGGGCACTGTGGGATTCCAAATGCATGACGAAGCCATGTGCTTTTCATCTCAAAATTACATTAGATTGTAACTTTGTAAATAGGACTATTTATTCATGGTTCATAGTCATACAGCTTTGATTGTCCTGTTTTTCTCAGTGGCCACTCCTGGATCTGGAACTACGTGTTTGCTTTGTGCTTTCACTGGCCCACGTGCCCAAGCTCTGTCTGTAGGCTCAGGTTTGTTTTTCCATCAAAGAAACCCTGGGGCAGGGCAGAGGGGCTGCTGTGTCCCGTAACTCGCTCATGTTAGCGATAAATGTGATGAAAGCTGTGTTGTCCTTGTTCTCAGGCCTAATCCAATAGCCATTGTGTTTTCAGAGCTATCTCACCGCATAATACAACGGATCAAACAACCCATGTGCTTGCGCAGACATATGTTGGCGTGTGCCCACTGCCCACGCATTCATTAATATGGGGGTCCAGGGAAGGTAAACAAATGGAAATATCTCACATTTGGATTTGTGACTCAAGTTTTTCTCATTATAGGTCAATTAGGTGTAGGTATGATAAAGAATGAATGGACTCAAATGATGAGGCTTTTGGTGAGTGTTAACATGGCTTTATGAGTTTCTGGCTTTAGGTATTATGCTTAGTCATCCTGTGACGTACTTTAGAAGAAGCAGATGGAAAACTGGGAGATGAATTTTGACTATTGTGTAAACATCAGATTTTTAAAACAACCTGGGGGGAAATATTAAGGCAGAGTTGCATAACCATACCTCTAATGTTTGTGGGGTGGGTTTTATAAACTGTGAGAAATAAAAAAAATTTAATGAAATGATCTCATCATTGTCAACTGTAGAATTATTGGGTATCTTTTTCCCATGCAATGACATTAATCAATCATAATAGTGGGCATTTACTGAGAAGTCCTAAAGTAGACATTGCACTAAAACTGAGCGTTTGTGACAGAGAGTCAGAATGAGGGTTGAAAATCATTTTTGTGAGTGAATGATGCAGTATATCATATGAAATGTCTTTTTTGCATGTGCAAAAAATGTTACTTACATTATAAGTGAATCTCAAACGATAAAAAACAATTCTGATCATTATGATTTTTTTTATATATAATTATTTTTTTTCTCTGCTCTTTATTGCTTCTTTTTTTTTTACATTTCTCTAAAATACATTTTTTATAGTTCTTGTCTAATCACAACTGACTAGTTTACTGGTCAAAATCTGTGGAAAGTGGGAACCCTGACTTTCTGCTGATCACAGCAATTTTTCCAAGTTAGACATGTTCCTGGTACAACATATTTTGTTGAAGTTTTGTTCACGCTGCGCATCAACAGAAATTAATCGAAATTAATATTGTCAATCCAGAGCTAGTGTCCACACAGCTGACGTTTAACTGTTGTAACTTATTCACTTTGTGTGCGTGAAATGTGCCATCGGAGAAGCGCTAATTAAACATCTGTTTCGGTTACTGATTTTAGCTAGTGTTGCACTATCCTTGCCGAAATGTGAATCACAATTGAATTTTTCTCCATGGGAATTGAGATTCTCTTACACTATTCTCATTTTTTCAACCAAAACATTTATTGCACTCAAGTAAAAAAAAAAAAGAAAAAAAAAATGCTGTCTACACAGGACTTTCAGTTATTAATAAAGTGCTGAACTTAAAAGTAACAAAAAATTGTCTCTTTTCCTAACTCGTACTGTATTCTGTGCAGTACGTGCTCCTTTTTTCGGTACCAATATTGTTACATCGTCGCTCTCACCGTCGCCACCAGAATTTTCCAAAAGAACATTTTGGTGCATCCCTGGTCCTAACCTTATCCCTACCCCTAAACCTACCAATACCTTATCCCTAAAATCAGATGAAAATAATATGTGAATGACACTGTTGTAGAAGCACCTAATCATGGTTGTAAGCTAACTTGAAAAAAAACTGTAAACTTGACCCTCAAATCTGACTTAATTGATTGGAATGTTGTTCCAGAATCAACAAAAATGTTGATCCAGGAACATGTTGTACGTGTTGGAATCACGTTTACCACCATGATCAGCCTTTTAGATATCTTCATGTTAATCTGCTTGAAATTACTCATTACAGGCCAAGTGTAAGACAAAGAATGAAATGTAGTTCAACCAGAAAAAAAGCTCCCAGAAATGAGATAAGGAAAGCAATAGTTATAAACATGAAGAAAAAAAATGTGTGCCTCAGTTTTATTTTATGAAGCGTTTGTTTTATTGCAAGTGTCGAAGGTATTGTGATCCAGGTGGCATTTATCTTGTCCATGTGTTCATAACTAGACTCCATATCATGATCCTCTTCTCCTCTTGGAGACTCATTTATTAGTCAGTTCTGCTTCTGCAGTGACAGAAGCTTTCCACATCAGTCTTAATCATGTCAGAATGAGGCCTGTTGGACTGTTTTTGGATTAGGGTAAAAAAACACCCTCCCTTTTGTTTGAGGTCAAAGGTGCTTTTCTCAGAGGTACAGCCCGTTTGAAAGGACAGATCATTAGCGTTCCTCCCAGACTGGAGAGCCTCTCCCATGGGCTGTTAGCTGGAGGCATAGGTTCAGGAGTGGAAGTGGTTTGGTTTGGTCTGGTATGGGTGGTGTTTGTGGTAGTTCAATGCTCTATGGTGTTTTCACCTCTGTGAATGTTGTTTGGACACAAACCTCAAAGCGGCCACTTGAGAAATTATGTTGGGCATGGCACGGTACACCCAGGCACCACATAAACACAAACATTTCTCAGAATATGCACAAATAGAGCACTGGAGACTTGAATGACGCAGTACAGTTATTTCCTGAAGAGCAATATTTTTGACATGAGGTACTATTTGTTTATTTGTTTATTTATTTATTCTCTTGCAAGTCATAGTGTCATATGATATAGCTATACATTACTGTTCAAACTCGGTAAAGAGATGGTAGGATTTTGACTGATTTTCTCTCTTATGCTTACCAAGACTGTAGTTATGTAATCAAAAATACAGTAAAAACATTAAAGGGGGGGTGAAACACTCATTTTCAGTCAATCTCATGTTAATCTTGAGTACCTATAGAGTAGTACTGCATCCTTCATATCTCCAAAAAGTCTTTAGTTTTATTATATTTATAAAAGAAAGATAGGCTGTACCGAGTCTTTCCGGAAAAAAACGAGCGGCTGGAGGCATGCCGTGCGGGCGGTGCTAAAGCTATGCTTCTGCGCCGATAGCTAACAACACTCTGACATTTGAAGCAGACAAGCAGTTTTACTCGCCGCCTGCGGTTCCAACGCACGACCGTGAACCTTTATCATTGGGACTGCTCCATCCTTAAGTATTAGACGATCTGCAAATCCGGCGTCTGCGACTGGGCTTTGTTTATAAGACAATCATCGTCAAAATGCAGGGAACAAACAGTCTTGCACAACCCCGTTGATGCTCTGGAAAAACAAACTCCATCCACTGGTCCCTTAACGCCGGGTTCTTTGGGAATCTGTGCAGGGTTGTCTTGCCCTGGCAACCAAAAACCCACTTCTTTGGTGACATTGACTTCCCTAAAGCCGAGCACAGCGCTTTGATGGGCGAACTGCTTTGGTTCTCTCGCTCTGGTCTACGGTTGCGCCCGCGCTCTTCCGATAGAAGTGCCCTTAGGACCCATATAAGGAAATTCCGCCCCATCTGACGTCACACATGCCCATACTCTAAAAAAACTTTCCGAAACTTGTGACAAACCGGAAGGAGCATTTTTGGCACAGAAATACTCCTTCAAATGTACAATTTAATTTTTGAAACTTTGTCCATGTTTGGCATTAGCCTGGGAAAACCCAGACTACTTCCGGCGAATTTCAATTCTCTCTTCAGGATAGTCTGGAGAAGAGCCCATTCAAACTCATTACTGTGCCGCTGAAATCGCGGCACCAATCAGAAACGTTGGGGGAGGGATTTACATGATGACGACAGCGCAGCGACGCTGAAGGAGTTCTTCTCACGCAGTGAAAAATACATTGCGGAGCAGAGAGGAGACTGACAACACGCTGGCAGACAGGACAGAGCAGGCTACTTTTCGGTTACGTTTGATATTAAACATATTAAACAAAGTCTCAGCTTTCAAATTTGGTAATTTTTTAAAAGAAATTTAAACCATAAATACCGTTTTGTTGCTCTTTAATGTGCCGTGACAGATCGCTGTAGAGCATCAGTTAAAGCTGTTCTTGTGAACCGATCATCTCTTCCTACTAGTTAATTTATAGCCTCAAATAAACATGAACAAACATAAGAAGGAATGTTGTTTTAACCACGGAAAGGCGTCAGTACACTCCGTTTTTCAAGTTCAAATCCTGTTACTACTCTCCTGACTGCTTTGTCGGACAAAATGGCGGATGGCGAAGTTTGATTGGTCAGATCATCTGTCAATCAAGCTGAGCTATGTCGGTTGGTGACGCCCCTTTGGAAATGATTTGTCTACATAGCTTCTCCAGACCCTTCACTCAGTTTCAACTGAGAAGGGTCTGGTTTAACCAGGCTAGTTTGGCATGGGAATCCAACTCTTTAACAGTGTAAAAAACTCTGAATGTATGCATGAAATAGCATTTCACCCCTCCTTTAATAAATTGTGATATTTTATTACAATAAAAAAAATATTTTTTTTAAATAGAAATGTATTCCTGTGATGACACAGCTGAATTTTCCAGTCTTCAGTGTCACTAGGCACGTTTCCATTAAAGATTTGCGCAAAACTTTTGCGTTTTTTTTTTTATTCTTTTTTTCACTTTTTTCCCCTAAATATCGATAAACTATTGCGAAATGACGACGTTTCCATTAAGCGATGTTATGCGACTAAAACGTCTTTTTTTTTTTTTTACTCTCGCGATAAGTCATGTCTATGGACGTTGGTAAGTTTATATATCACAGCCACGTACCGCACTAGACATTATTATTATTATTATTAATGGAAGGAATCGTAGGCGTGTTATCCAAGCATTAATGGCAAGGAAAGAGGTTTAGAATACAGTGTTTCTGTCATTCTTTTGTCTTTTATGAATTTAATAAAGAACTTCGAAATATTCTTTTTTCGAATTGCCTGAAAAACCACCTCATGCGAGCGTAAAAACTTTTGTGTGATAAATGGGAGTTTTTTGCAAAATTGATGTTTCCATTGGGCGTATTTTCAATTCGCAATTTAAATTTGCGGCTACTGATCCTTCAGAAATCATTCTAATATGCTGATTTGGTGCTTTTTTTATCAAAGTTTAAAACGGTTAGGCTATGTAACATTCTAATGTCTTTACTTTCAATTAATTTGCGGCTAAATGCGCATGTTTCATAGCAAACACGTCCCCACAGTTTAGCAACGATAGACTGCATTTTACAACACTCACTCATTTGGCCGACTTGAATGTTAAGTTTGGGCTTTTAGGGAAGAATAAAAGCGCACCGCTGTGAATGAAAGGAAGGTGCGCTGGATGGGAATGCGGAAGCAGCACAATAATAGTTTTATCTCAATTATCTTGTTCATAATCGTTGTAAGCCAAAATCATAATTGGATATCAATTACGATTAATCGTACAGCCCTAATTAATTGCAGTTAGTTGAGTGCTAAGTTCACCATGACAACCTTACATAGCTCAAACACAAACATTAATCATTTTATTTACAGAGCAGATTTTGAATGAGGTATTATATATGTTGGCATAATTTTTCATTGGAAAGCACCTATGTCATCTAAAATCAAGATAGTCTAGATATGAAGCTCACTAGGTTTGAAACAGAGTCGATCTCTCTCAGTCGTCTTTTGCGTGGGTAAGTGATGCTCTTCAGCAGGTGAGCGGGGCTCGTGTCACTGAAAACATAAAGCTCATTGTGTCTGAGCGTCTGTGTGCCGGAGCTATAGCTTGTGGTCTGCTGTCGTCGCTCAGTAAAAATAAACATAGATTTTCCAGCCCCATCTGTCGCTCTCTCTCTCTCTCTCTCTCCAACCCCTCTCTCCTTTCCTCACTCACTCCTCCAATTCCTTGTCACTTCTTAAAGCTCTTCTACCCCTCTCGCTCCTTCTCTCGTGTCCCCTCTGAACTCTCTTATTAGACTTCATTTTCTCCTTCACTCTTCACATGACTTGGATTACATAGTTTGAGGGTGTGTGTGTTCATATACGTGTGTGTGTGTGTGTGTGTGTGTGTGTGGCGTGTAGCCGAGCCAGGGCCTCACGTCCCACTGTGACCAAGCTCTACAAAGGAAATGCCACACAGACCCCAGAATGTTTTATTCACCGTGAAATGCTCTTACAACAGTAATGCTTTGCGACTAGGGCTGGACGATATGGAGCAAAAAATATATCTCGATATATTTTGCTATATCTCGATATACGATATATATCTCGATATCTTTACAGGAAAAATAACCCCCCGAAAACTACTGCAAAAACAAATATGCCAAATACCACAAAGTCTTTTTTTATTGAAGTGCAAATAGGTAGGCAGTTCATGTAGGAACAAAGTGCTTCTGCGACATTTAAAAAAAAAAATCCCTGTATACAAAAATAATAATTTAACTGTAAAATAAAGGAAGAAATAATAGGTACATATTGCACTATTTTTAATAAACCTGTATAGAAATATCATTACTAATTTTGGCAAAAAAAAAAAAAATGCCACATATCCCCCCAAAACTGCACAACTGTAGAGTAAAACATTAATTTAAAAAAAAGTGATAAAAATGCATCTAAAAATTGACATGATTGTTACAAAATCACACTGTCTGGGGCCTCTGGGGAACTCAGAACAACTGCTAGCATAAAGTTTAAGGTAAAAATAACTGCCATTAAATTACAGTATCTTACTACTATGCAATTAGATAAACTGTTCATTCATTACATCACTTTACCTCTGTCTTTATCCACCTTTATCCTCTTCTCTTCTTTTTGACACTGTATATAGCAGAATAGGTAACTTAGGCTAATGCTAATTTATAATGTGTCATGTAAATTCGGCCATCCGTCACAATCAGGAAACTTTCAACGTGTCTAGAGCTGGCGCGAGCTGCCAGGCCCGTTTCTAGGGGAGCATGTTAAGTGTGAGTGTGTTAAGCGCCCTCAAACAAAAGCAATGCGGCGAGAGGCGACGCTACACAAAAAATTACCAACAACAACTGATCGCGCGCGCGCGCTGTTTCTGACGCACTTCAAGCACTCGCTGGGCGGGGAAAGATTGATGTGCCTGACCGAACTCGGGGGACTTGGTTGAATGAGACAACACGCGAGGGGAGGGGGAACAAAAGCAAGGAGGCGGAGGAGGGCGAGGGCGAGCGCGAGCACAACACAGAGAAGGCAAACAAGCAAATTGGCGAAATCAGAATTAAATATAAACAATATATCGATATATACGATATGTCAAAATCCATATCGAGTTTAAAAAATATCTCGATATATCGTAAATATCGAGATATCGCCCACCCCTATTTGCGACTATGCAAAGGAACTAGTTTACCAGGGAGCAGTTCAACAGTTCAAATTCATATCTGAAATTATTTTTCCCATGTGAGAAGTTGTCAGGAACATTTAAAAAGATCTGAAAATGTTTTCATTTACTGAAAATCTTTACCTAAAAATTCGGTCATTTGCTTACAATCATGTCGTTCCATACCTGTATATACTTTCTTTATTCTGCAGAACTAAATATATAGGCCTATATACGCGCGATTAATGCAGCGCGTATTTTCTGTTTGACCCGTGGCCCAACCCCTAGTTGGAGAAATGGAGATACAGTGTTGCCAACTTGGCGACACTGCAGACCCCTTTAGCGATTTTATTTATTTATTTTATTTTTCTTCAAAAAAGCGCCCAAACCATATTTAGTTTCTGAGAATCTACCGGTACCGCCGGTACTGCTCTCCCAGCACGCGCACACCCCCCTCTCTCGCGCTGAGAGCTGGTTATGTCTTAATGGGTCGTGTTTCAGTCACTGTTTCATATTCATTCCGTTGTTTGACAACAGAAACAGTAAAATATACCAATGAAAACAGTTTTATTGAGAATTTAGCTTCATCAAAATGGGCATAGAGAGAGACAAACTAATATAATAATAAATAATAAATGTACATTTAGCATTTTCAGAAGAGCTGCCCTGTCATGCAAAAATCTAAACATGTTTGTGTTAGTGAATTGCTCAGTGCAAAGAAAGAGAAGTAATGGGAACCTGGTATTTCTTTGTTCTTTCTACATGTGTCTAATAGACATGAACAAGTTCTTTGAAAAACATCTATGACCTTTGAAACATGTCTCGTCTTCATGCTCTATGTTGACTATGGTTTCAATAATAAACATACATTTGCATAAAGCATCCATATTTATCCATGCCCATGTTGATTAGAGTATTACAAACTTGAAAAGTATTAATTTAAGGTACATTTAGAACAAATAAAAAAATTGCGATTAATCGCGAGTTAACTCATGACAATCATGCGATTAATCACGATAAAAAAATGTATATATATATAAAATATAATTATATATATATATATATATATATATATATATATATTTATTATTATTATTATTATTATTATTATTATTATTATTATTATTATTATTATTATTATTATTATTATTATTATATATATTTTTTTTATTATGATCTTTTTTAGCAAACTGGATGATCCAGTCAGTTAATTGAACTTAAGGACCGGATGAGTTTTATTCATGAACAAATCTTTCAGACCGTTTTTCTGAAATAAATTGAAAAGATTGTTGTTGAAAGGATGTGACTCAAAAAACAATTCATTTATAAAGAATGATTCTTTAGAATGATTCACAGCTACTTTTGCTCTGGAACTATCAAGTACACACCCAAGTGTCCAAGTTTCACTTAAAACCATTGTGAGACGTCGGAAGACTTGTAATATAGTGAAAGAGTCATATGGACCACTTTTATGTGTTTTTTTTTTTTATCATTTTGAAGCTTGAATGCTTCCGCTTTGATGGTCATTCACCTTTTTTTTTTATTGAAAGGAGTGGCCAAAATTCACCTATTATGTTCCATAGAAGAAAGTCAGTCATATTGGTATGGAAAAAAGAGGGTGAGTAAATGATGACAACTTTTTGGTGAACTATCACTTTAAAAAGTGACACTATGCTGTTGACACTTAAACAAGTTGTCTGGAAGCAAATGCTTCATGGAGAGTGTTGGCTTTTTTTGTGGAGTGAGTGTATTTGTGTGTTACAGTGTGTTAAAAGTTAAAAATTTCTCCTCTCTCTTTGAGTCCCACTGTGAAACAACACAATAGTCACAGCGACCTATACATATGCTCACTTTAAGAGAAGGTCAGACTCCGTTTCAAATTTAAAACACAACACAAAATGAAACAATCAATTTCCATTCTATGTTTACCTTTCCACACTCTTTCTTTTTTAAACGTGTATATATACACTGAATACACACACAGTTGCTCTCCCACAACCTGCTGACATACATGCTCACCATAACAGTCGCTTTCTAACAGGAGGATGTTATTCAGGAAGAACTGGCGGTGTGGAAAAGCTTCAGCACACAGGCAATAAAATGATATCAAAACACATTTTCACACACTTTCAGCTACAGGACCCCTGCGAAACACCTCGACCCCCCTGAACAAACATGCTTTGTGTTGAAAAGTGTGCGTGTGTTGTCAAATGCGTTTTAGATTTATGCCTGTTCAGCATATTTGTACTGACCATTGCTGGAGAGCTTGCAGGTTTCTTCCAGACATGGTTTAGTCCTGTGGGATGAGAAAGAGCTAAAAATACAGAAGTATGTTTTCTCGGTTATATTTGCTCTCGTGTGTGTGTGTGTGTGTGTGTGTGTGTGTGTTGCCTTTAGGTCAGTGTGTCTGCGCAGCAGCTGTGTGTGCATTGTCAAGAAGGGGAAGACAGGAATTTGAGGATGAGACAAATATGTCATTTATTTTCAACAGCAAACAAAAATGACTTGAGCTCTAGAGGTGGCTTATTATGAGCAAAATGCTTATTACAATATTCTTAACATTTTTAAGGATAATAATAAATACTTAAATACTTTTTTGGAACATTGTCATTTCCATTCGGCAGTAGTAGTACTTTATAAAAGAAAAAATCTTAAACAGACAAAATAGTCATCAAAGATGGCAATTTTGGTTCTTGAGAGCAGGTAAGATCAGATGTTTTATCAGGTTATTATTAATAATATTATTATTAATATTATTATTATTATTTTCACATTTAGACACCTACTTGTATGGCACAGAAGGCATTGGTACTGAGAAAACATACTGAGGGTGCAGGGTTTACCTCTTAAGAAAAGTATTTTTATATTTTGCACAAAAGATGCTAAAAACAAACGTACATAATCTAATAATCAAAACTCTCATCATGTGGACAAAACACAGTTAGCAAGTAATTTAAAAGTTTTTTGTCTTCCCTTGTCATCTCTAAATAATTTCCCAAATTATAATATTGTTTATTATGAAATTCTCTTTATTTACTGAATGCTGATTAATAATGCTAAATGTATGGGAAAAAACGAAACGTCTTAAGGCTCTACACGTTAACAAACCTGGTTTAATTAAATGGTCGGAGTAATCATCTTCCAATTGAATTCCACTCGTCTATAGTCTCAAATATATTTTATTATCAAAATATCATAACAATGTCATTTTAATTGCCTTATCTCTCGACATGATGCCTTTTTGATGGCGTTTTTTGTTACTACCATAGCAGCGTAAAGGACTACACTGGTCTTCTGATGTGATTTGACCAATAGTTCAGTTCTGCTTTTGATGTGAACAGCATTCATAAATATGTTCAGCTGCAGGGCAAATCTCAAACGTATCCGTCTTCATCTGACTCCCCAAACATAGAGTGGTTTGTTCATTTCCCACACTGACTGAAAAGATGCTTGCTGCTGTTTTGAGATGGATTACCAGTCTGCAGAGGAATGCATTGATACACTCCTCAGTACTTCAGTAGACAGAACAGACCGGACTCATCCGTCCTCATAAAATACTGCTTTCTCTGTAGCACAACATCTCATCCTGCAGAGAGACGGACCTCTAACGCTCTCACAATCATGGAAAATCCCTCGCAAACTCACTTCCTCTCTCTGCGGATGAGCACTGATACTTTATGAAACATGACCGGGACACATGGCATTATGTTGCTTTCCTTTGTGGTTATTTTCTCTGGTCTCAGGTTGGAGAAATGTGATGTGTTGGTGACAGTTGGCTGATCATATCAAGGTTTGATCACCGTCTAGTCCGCAAATTACGTGTAAAGTAATTAATCTCGCATCTTCATTGTTAGTAGAGAGATAATGCACAGACGTTATCTGTCGAGAATTCATTCAAATAAATTTTATAATTCAAACAAATAAATGTAATTTTATCTGTGTCTGATTTTAAGTATGCATAATGCTAGAGCTAACGTGTCGTTCTGTCATTTTAACCCTTCCTGCTAAATTCAATCAATAACAGCTTTAACTTTTTAGTGTTGGAAAGTGACCATGGTATTTCATGATTTTAATGCACTTCCACTTCACGTTGGGTGGTAATGCAGGTTGTGTAATGCACACCTAGCCGTGGATTATTCCTTACATATAGTACAGACTTTATATTATTTTATAAAGAAAACTGTTAGCATGTTTTATGTGTTGACCGAGGTTGTCCGACTTTTTATTTGCTACCTTTGAAACCAAATATGACTTTATGATTGGTAGGAGCAGAAGTTTCACAGATGTTCTGTGGTATTTTTAATGGCCCTCCGGGCTCTAGGTCTCTATTATTTGTGTATCCGATTTGCGTGTCCCGCGCTGCTGTTTCGTTTTCCGGAATATCTACGTTGTTTTGTTTTTTTTCTTGATTATTTACAAACCAGACTTTTAATTTGTTACTTCACTGAAAAAAAAAATGATTAGTTGAATTTAATAAAATATTTTATGGTAAGTGGTTGCACACAATTGATTTTAGCTACATTTAAACAAATGCATTAAGTTGAACTAAAATTAAGTTCAACTTAAAGGGATAGTTCACTTTGAAATAAAATTTTGGTATGTTTTAGCTTACCTCAAGGGCATCCAAGATATAGGTGTCTTTTTTTCCGCAGTAGTTTCAATTTTGATATTTTTAGGTCAAACCGTTCTTGTCTGTCAGTCATTTCATGCAGGTCTACGGTCACTGTCTCAAAGAGCATGCACAAAGTCCAAATTAAAACAATTCCCCATCGTCCAAATTAAACAATTCCCCATCGTAAGTACACATTGATGGCCTAAGACACGAAACGAGCGGTTTGTGTGAGAAAACGAACAGTATTTATATCGTTGTTAGCTCTTGAACACAGCCGCGTCCAAATGATCTGAGGGCGCGGGCGGGTATAGATATATACATAGATATATACATAGATGTCGCCTTGGCTACGGTTTCGTTCCAATGAACTGCAGTAGCGAAGGCGACATCTATGTATATATCGGGTATAGATATATACACTAGATGTCGCTTGGCTACGGTTTCGTTCCAATGAACTGCAGTAGCTAAGGTGACGTCTAGTGTATATATATCTATACCCGCCCGCGCCCTCAGATCATTTGGACGCGGCTGTGTTCAAGAGATAACAACGATATAAATACTGTTCGTTTTCTCACACAAACCGCTCGTTTCGTGTCTTAGGCCATCAATGTGTATTTACGATGGGGAATTGTTTAATTTGGACGATGGGGAATTTTTTTAATTTGGACTTTGTGCATGCTCTTTGAGACAGTGACCGTAGACCTGCATGAAATGACTGACAGACAAGAACGGTTTGACCTAAAAATATCAAAATTGAAACTACTGCGGAAACAAAGCCACCTACATCTTGGATGCCCTTGAGGTAAGCTAAAACATACCAAAATTTATTTTCAAAGTGAACTATCCCTTTAATGCATTTGTTTAAATGTAGCTAAAATCAATTGTGTGCAACCACTTACCATAAAATATTTTATTAAATTCAACTAATATTTTTTTTCAGTGATTATACAATATTAATAAAGTTATTAATAATTGCTGAATGATTGAAATACATTTTTATATATATATATATATATATATATATTTATTTATAGGTATATATTTCAAACATCAACAAAAAATATCAAGATATTCTAGCTATATCACCCATCCCTATTTGATTGCATTGTATGCATGCCTTGAATTGGGGGTGTGTTGACAGTCATTGTTATTCCACTTCCGAAAGCATTAGCTTTATTTATGAAATCTCAAACCTAGTTTAAACCGCAGTATCACTATTACATTCCTCACTCAAGTGTATGAATCATGGTTTAGAGAGTAGTTCATAATCTTACCACACACAGTGTAATGTCTATCATGTCTAGAGTATTATTAAGAAACCGTAGACGGAGTAAATCTGGACACTTCACAGGAAACTTAGATATGCTTTTCTTGTGTTCTCCAATAATCCAGCAGACCTGGGAACAGCAGTTGAGGGTTTATCATGCACCTTACAATGAATCATGACAGATTTAATCCACGTGCAAACACTACTAGGGAGTGTTTCAAGCGTTGGGAAAAGGATTTGATCTCTGTTTGCTGTTGCTGCCCTGAGCAGGAGTTCAGGTTCTCTGGGCGGGGCTCTTGTTTTGCTTTGAATTGGGACTTGTCTCGTCTTTCACCTGCTTAATCGCTTTAGGATTCCTCTTGAACATGTGGATCTATGTGTGGAATTCAGCCCTTGGAACTTTAGACAACATGTAGGCCTATGTTGTGTGGGTTTGTGTTGTGTGTAGTGTGTAAGGAAATAAGTTTCATTGTTTGGGGAGATGCTTACCAAGTTAAAAGCTTAGTTCACCCAGAAATTTAAATTCTGTCATTAATTACTCATCCTCATGTCGTTCCAAGCCCATAACACTTTAGTTCATCTTCTGAACACAAATGAAGATCTTTTTGATGAAATCTGAGCGCTTTCTGTTCTCTCCATTGACAGCCTATACAACTGAACGCGTCATCCATTCTGTTGAGCTTCTGTTTATGTTCGCTGATCAATGTTTTTATGCGAGTAAAAGCATAAATTAAATCTGTTCATATAAAGTGATCGTGTCTCTTCAGAAAATTTAAACTAAACCTCTCAATTCATATGGATTAGTTTTACGATCTCTTTATGAACTTTTTGAAGCATCAAAGTTTCAGTTGTATAGGCTGCCAATGGAGGGACAGTAGGGACTCTCAGATTTCATCAGATCTTCATTTGTGTTCTGAAGATGAACGAAGTCTTACGGGTTTGGAACAACATGAGGGTGAGTAAATGATGACAGAATTTTTAGTTTTGGGTGAACCAACCCTTTAACACACAACTCATGATGACTTTCTTCTGTGAAGCACAAAGGTATTTTAATAAATGCTGGAGTCCAAACAACATTTAAAGGGTTAGTTCACCCAAAAATGAAAATTCTGTCAGTAATTACTCACCCTCATGTTGTTCCAACCCCGTAAGACTTTCGTTCATCTTCGGAACACAATTTAAGATATTTTTGATGAAATCTGAGAGCTGGATCACTCCTCCTGCAGGCTTATGGACATGTTAACTTGCTGGCCCAAAAAATGTATTAAAGACATTGTTAATATAGTCCAAGTGACTCCAGTGGCTCAATCTTAAGTTTATAAAGCGACGAGAATACTTTTTGTGCGCAAAAACAAACAAAAATAACGACTTTATTCCACTTTTCATTTCCTTCTCTCTGGACCTCGAGTTTTTTTTTACGTAGTGTTTAAGCGTAGCGCGTCTGCAGGAGGAGTGATCCAGCTCTCAGATTTCATCAAAAATATCTTAATTTGTGTTCCGAAGATGAACGAAAGTCTTACAGGGTTGGAACAACATGAGGGTAAGTAATTACTGACAGTATTTTCATTTTTGGCTGAACTAACCCTTTAAAGTCCATTGATTTCCATTGTAAGAAATAAAAACACTGAGACATTTTTCAAAACATCTCCGTTTGTGTTCCACAGAAGAAAGAAAGTCATACAGGTTTGGAAATAAGAGTGAATAAATAATGAAAGAATACATTTTTTGTGTGAACGATCTCTTTAATAGCACTGCAACTTTTAGATAATTACTCCCAACACGGATAGAAAAATACAAATGGCTGTTAGTCGACAAAATATATTTGAATCTTTTTCATCTTTTCTGAAAACCCCATCCCTCCTCTTCCACTTTGTGTCTCTCTCATCTCTTCATCTTTTATTCACACTCGTCTATTGAGTGGATGAACATCAAATAAACCTCACCGTAGCCATTCTGAGGCTCGCCCGTAGCCTGACCACAGTTAGCCTCTCTCTCTCTCTCTCTCTCTCTCTCTCTCTCTCTCTCTCTCTCTCTCTCTCTCTCTCTCTCTCTCTCTCTCTCTCTCTCTCTCTCTCTCTCTCTCTCTCTCTCTCTCTCTCTCTCTCTCTCTCTCTCTCTCTCTCTCTCTCTCTCTCTCTCTCTCTCTCTCTCTCTCTCTCTCTCTCTCTCTCTCTCTCTCTCTCTCATAATCACAGCAGTGTCTGCAGCTGGAGAGTAGGGGGATGAGTGGGGTTAATCAGCCCATGAAGGGCTGTGGTTTCTGGGGATCATTGGTCTGCTGGGACTCCTGGTCTGAAGCTTCTGAAGTCTTTGTCCTCCTCTGACAGGGAGGTCATTTAATAGCCTTTATAGTGTCCGATTTAAATGTCAGTCTAGAGAGGAAAAAGCTGTATATCTTTCTCTGACTTTTTTATTTATTTATTTATTTTTATTGCTTGCTTACATTTTCTTTATCCCTTTTCCTGTTCTTCTCTACACATTCTTAAAATATGATCTATTATAAAATATTAAATCTGACATATTATGAAAGTTGTCTTAAATATCTTATGCAGAGCTATGGCATTAAACTATAGGGAAAAAACAAATCAGTCACTTTGTAAAACATCTTACTACATTTCATGTACTCTTGAGATTTATATGCTGAAATACTTTTAAATGTAGATCAATGAAGAAAGATGCTAAAACAAACTTCTGATGTTTATGACTGTTTGACGCATATGAAAACAAGGTTTTTAGAGATGGATATTCTGTTTAATAGGCCGTGCAGTCTTGACGTCTAATTTTCAAACATATGTTTTTCATTCTCGTTCACTGGACATTTTAGATTATTTTCGCCTAAGCCCTCATATCCTTGTTTTCATTCATGTCAATTTACATATGACAGATGTTTGTCTTCAATTGTCCTCATTTCTTTAAATTTGCATCTTAATTTTAGAGGGAAAGTTCACCCAAAAAGAAAATTGTCATTATTTACTCACCCTCATATCGTTCCAAACCTGTATTACTTTCTTTCTTCTGTGGAACACAAAAGACGATTTTTAAGAATGTTAGTAACCAAAGAATGATTTTCTCAACCATTTCTCAAAATATCTTCTTTTAAGCACCACAGAAGAGAAACACATGAGGGATGGATTTTTTTTGGGCGAACTGACTCAAGTAATTTAATCATGCAAATATCCTGCTTTATACAGACACCTCAACTGTAACATTTTTGTGGAAGTGTGTGTGACAAGGAGGGGGAGTTGGGGAGTTTATTGTAAGCACTCACTTACAACATAACAACGTGTCTTAATTAGCCTGGGAGAGCATGAGGAGGTGTGTGTGTTCGTGCGAGTGTGTGGTGCTAACTAAAACAGCTGTTTTTCTCTGTACCTCAGACATGGCCCATTTTCCCCTCTAAAGTCACCATGAAATCAAAATGGGCGATTTTTATTTTTGTTTTGGTTTTATTTTGATGGAATATTTCAGTGTTTATTATAAATTATTTATCAATGCGCAAATCTTTTTTTTTTTTAAATGCATGTAAGCTGTGTATATAATTTTAGTTTTGTAATGTCAAAATTGAGAGTCTTAAGTGTAGTTGCCTGTAGATGAACCCAGAAGAACTTGCCCTGTAAGTGGTACATCAGCACCTTCCTCTTCCCTTTTTCTTTCTCACCATCCCTCCATCCCCCCTCTTTCTGAGAAGCATATGGTGGCACACCCAGTCTGTCTTTCATGTGGTGCCGAAGTGGGTCCCGAGTCCCGATCCCACCACCCCTCCCACTGAAGACGCCTCTGTGCAGAGACAGCAATGCAGGCGTGCTGGTGGTGGTGGGGACAGGTCTGAGTGATTCTGACCCAGAGTGATTCCACATGTGCCGCTCAGGGTTCTGTAAACGAGGAGGAGGATGCGGTCTCACAGATCCACCTGGAACCCATCAGAACTGGCAGCAGCAGTTACACAGTGACGTAACCAATTGGTGAAGGCGGGACTTATTCTTATACATTTTCTCCCATTCATATTAATATGCGTGAACCATCATGGTATACAGTATAGTTATACTCTTTATCCCAGACCTAGACTTTTAATCCAAAGAAGTTATAATCCATCATAAAATATGAATTATTAGCCGCTTTCCGACCAAGTAGTTACAGGAACTTAGTTCTAGGAACTGTCCACTTCTAAACAGTTCTAAGAACTGCTCTCCCCCAAACTGGGTTTTGCTGTTTGCGTTCGCACTGACCAAGTGGCCATAGGAACTGGTAGGAGGGGTAAGGGAGTGACGCAAGCACAGTGACTTTTATTTTAACGGCGCAACGGACCTTTATTTTGGCGGCGCTGAGAACGCCAGAGCAAACAATGCTCGCATTCTCTGTGTTTATTAGTTAGCGATCTGTCTAACAGTACTGTTTAATATGTTATTAGATAGAATTGTTATAGAAAGTAGACAGTATATGAAAAAAAGGTTATTAGCCTATGCCGTGTGGTTGATGTCCAGTGTTGCTAGCTGGGCAGATAAACATAATCATGTTTGGCTTGGTCCCCTCAAAGTTGCGTTGGATTTTCTCTTCAGCATAAAGGTTTAGAGACCCATCTATCACCATTTTCCATGTTTGTATAGTTAGTTTATGGAGTAAATATATAGGCTATAATCTGTGTGTTTACATTCTAGCTGTTTTAAAAATGGCGGGTGCTGGTGTTCCACGTGCGTTCGGCCAATCAGCGTACACTAACATCACGGGTAGTTCCTATAGTGCTGGTTTAGACCCTACTCTGAAGTAGGACCTAAATTAGTTCCTCCAAATGAGTTCCTAGAACTAAAATCGTTCCTAGTTCCTGCGGTGCGAACACGCCGACATCCGGGTACTTTAGCCAATAGTTCTAGGAACTGTGAAAAGGTTCCTCCGGTCGGAAAGCGGCTATTATCTGTTTCAAAACTATGAAAACCTAAACAATGTTTAAATTATCATTAGCAGTTTTAATATTTATTGTGTAAATGATTTATATAATTTCACACCAAACAGTTTTGCTCATATATAACAGTGAAATTATATATATTTAATATAATCTAATATATATAAATGTTTTTATATATATAATTCTTTTTTCTTTTTCTTTTTTTTTACTCAATTTTTATTGTATTAGAGGGTAACAATATAAAAGAGATATTGTAACAATTCAGATACAACAGCAGCACTTACACCACCCTCCCTCCCCCCCTCCCACCCGTACCGCATGAGATACAACATAACTATCAGTGTAGCACAGTCAATGTTATAGAACAGTCAACTTAGTGTCCTTCCAGTAAAATGTCCTGAACTCTGGTAATTCCATTGTTCCATGTTTGTATAGTCCGAGGTGTAGCGCCGTTGATCTTGGCAGAAGAAAGTTCAAGAAAAAGAATCTCTAAGAGCGTATTCAGCCAATGCTTATGGGCTAAGTTGTGGGGTGGAACCCAGACTTGAACAATGAACTTCTTGGCTGCTGTTAGACCAGCTAACCAAATTTTTCTAGACCTTTCATTCATGCCTTCAAGTTTAGAGTCATCATTGAGAAGGTGTAAAACAGGGTCCATAGGGAGCTGAATATCAATCAGATCAGACAATGATTGTAACACCTTATTCCAAAAATCATAAATCTTAGGGCAGTCCCACATTATATGCATAGAAGTCCCCAAAGTATTTTGTTGAAATATTTGATGTGTGAAAAATAAAGGGAAACACCGCTTGTAACAATGTTGTTAGATTCTTGAGGATAACTAATTGTACACGTTATCGCACTCAGTGACATTCAAATATGCAAAGAGCAGTAAAGAAAATCAGCCAATTAGCTGTCATCAAAACTGTCACATGGTCCTGAAGGACAGGGACCCAGCCCACGTCACTTCGCTCCCATCATATTTAATGGATGCTATTGATCTTTCACCTCTGTCCCAGAACTGGTTTTGGACTCATTTGTACATGCACTTCCTTTCTGTATTCTTTCTATAAAAAGCTTCTCATTCCGTGGCATTAAGGATGATGGGTATACAGGGAGCAATAAGCTAATTTGAGACACTCCCACGCTATATTCTCTCTGCTCAGGGCTGACCCAGGACTGATGTGGGCTGGCCATGCCAAAGCAGCATAGCGCTGGAGTTGGAGTGGGTCTATATTTACATCATCCAAGCCCACACCCTGAACTCTCCAAACGCTTGAAATTATACTCGGCTTTGAAATGTGAAGAAGGAAGTTTGAATTTGGTGCTTGTTGGTTTAAATTGGGGTGAGGTTCATCCACTGTCTGCAGACTCTGCACTTCTCTGTGCCTCTTTCATTCGTCGTCCCCAACTTTTTTTCTTACACTGAATTCCTTTGTGCAAAAACAAGGCGCACCAGTTGTAGGGTCAGACATGTTACTGATCCTCTTGAGATCGCACACACATATCAGTGTCTGAGAGTCTCATGTCACCACTGATGCCATGGCTAAATATGTAGTTTGTGTTCTCAGTCGTTCGAGGAGCAGTTGTTTGGCCCCTGTCCCATCTATGACATGTAATTGACACTTGACCTATAAACTTTAGTTAATTCTATCATTGTTCCAATCTCCTGCTTCTCATTGGTTTAATGCTTGACATTCATTTAGAGGAATAAACAATCTGTCAGGTGTGTCTGAGGGTTTTGAGGCTATTGTATTGTTCTAGTCATATAATAACCTTGCACCCACATAATTAAATGCCACACATTATTTTCAATGTTTAATAAAAGTTAAATTCCGCTTTGCAGTGGAGCACTCTGAAAAGTTTTTGTTGTGTGGATGTTTGGCCCACGGATGCCACAGACTGGTGGATATTGCGCTCAAAGCTCTAATCTGATTGCCTTTTTTAATGCATGTTCTGGAAGATTGCTGCTGTACATCCACCATTGTAACCGTACACATAAACCGTACACATTGATATTGAAATTGTAGGCTGATAACAATAATTATATTTCGTGACTGTTAAATACTATTTTTTGATAACCTATTATTTATTTTGTAAACAAAGCTTTGTGCTTCACTTGTGTTGTAATATTTATGTAAAACAGCATTCACATAAAAAATAAAAAAATTGTTTTTGCGAAGCCTGCCACCACCTTCTTAGAGACTTCATTTTTCAACTGTGTGTAACCTTTTCTCATTGTGCATCAGTTTCCTATCAGCCTCATGGCAGAGTCATCAGTAGTAAATCCATAAACAAATTATCTCACAGTGGAATCCCTTGTTGCTTTGCGGGCAGTGATGGGATGAGATGTGGAGTCTTCCCATGCTGCCGTTAGCCATAATGAGACCACAGGCACTTAGGACTATGTGAGAGTTGGTGCCTTCCAGCATGTGGCAACACTTTTTAGATTCCCCAAATCGTGTCTCTGCTTTAAACATTGTTTTGCACTCAATATTATTCTTTCATGCACTGTTCTCATGACAAATAGAAATGCAACTCGAGAGTATTTTTGGAGCAAGTAATTAAAATATTGACTCACAAGAGTCTCATGGTCTAGTTTGGAAATTTGGGGATTTGCAATGCATGTAGTAAATAAAAATATTTTGACATTAAAGCTGTGTAGAAATAAGTATAAAGATCCTTGAGTTCCTGGTTTCGAGTCTGGCCTGGGTCATGTCCCAACCCTATTCTCCCTCTCTATCCCTTTTACCATCCTGTTGCTTCTTAACTATCCTGTCAATTAAAGGCAAAAAAAAATACATACTAATATTCTAAGATTCTTCAGACTCACAACTCGGGGAAATCATTTTTTGCTGTGATAAAAAAAAAAAAAAAGTTTAATATTAAGGAAAATTCAGATTTTCTTTTAAGTTATTTAAACATTACCAAAGTACTGTGCTTTTTTATTTATTAGCGCAAAATATAATGAAATTACCCATACTATTTAATAAACACGCATGCAAGTGATGGGTGAAGTGTAGGACTATTTCAAAGGATTATTTAAAAATCTCCAGAGCTTTCCATGGAGTCCTGTGCACACAGATTTCATGTGGGCCTGGTTTTGGGTTCAAGCCACTGTTACCTACTACCTTCACTAACCATTGTTTATGTTTATATGATGATGATGATTCTAAAAGTATAGGTTGGTGAAAGCCAAGTGAGGCTCTTAATTGGCATCTATTCTTCCATTAAGACATCCATGTAATCTCAGCATTGCACAAAAGGTTTTTTATACGGGAAAAAATGGTTCTTCAGATTATTAAAATTCTCTTCATAAAGATTTTTTTTTTAAGAACTGTTCACTGAAAACTTCTTTGAGGAACCCAAAATGGTTCTTACTACTTCCATGACATTGCTTCAACACCTACTTTTGGAACATGTGACCCAGAAACCTTAATTGATAGCACAGAACCATTTTTATATCCCTACTAATTCATCTATTCATGCAATTAGCTGAAAAATCTTTGCTAAATAGCCAGATCCATTGTTTTTTTCTTTTTCTTTTTTGAGAGACCCATGCATCTCTCCGAAGGAGCCTATCCTAACCACTAGATTTTCTTTTGTTGGTTTGTTTGAGGCAAATTACATTATGAGCTCCATCACCCTCTTCAGCCGTTGATGTTTAAGCGTTGCTCGCCTAGCAACCGCAAGCCTCTTCAGATGGTGCGTTATCTCCCTGGCAACCTGCCTGGCAGGGGTCATTGCGGTCAGGCTTCTGTGAACCCTTACACCCCCCAATCCTCTCCCAGTGCGAGGCAGGCCCTTAGCATTGGTGTGTGTGTGTGTGTGTGTGTGTGTGTGTTTAGAGCACGTGTGATGTGGTGTGGAAGTGTAGAGGAGGTGTGTTTATGTATGTGTGTTTGGAGCAGTGGAGTGGGGAAGCGGGAGTGTTTGTGGAGCTCAGGGAGGATAAACGGACACGGTCATGCCTGTCAAAGGGATCAGTTTCTGGGGTTACAGGAAGAGGAGAAGCCCCTACTCAGGTACTGCCAGTGAGGGAGTTTGTTTTGTTTATTATGGGTCATAACTTAAGTGAGTACTTAGGTATGTGTGATTTTTAAGAGTGGTTTACTTTTTTTTTTTATATATATATATATATATATATATATATATATATATATATATATATATTTACATTTTTATATATATATATATATATATATATATATATATATATATTTACATTTTTATATATATATATATATATATATATATATATATATATATTTACATTTTTATATATATATATATATATATATTTACATTTTTATATATATATATATATATATATATATATATATATATATATATATATATATATATATATATATATATATATATAATTTTAGAAAAAATGTGGATTGATGTTATTGTTTTTATTTATATTAAAGTAAAAGTATATGTCTATGTCTACATATTATTTAAATATTTCTACATATAGTGCACTTATATTGTTGTATATATTGCTTTTGGTCTTATTTTGCCCAAACTGGTATTATTTTTTTTTTAACGTTTGCTAGGTAATTTCTTTTCAATGTTTTTTTTTTTTGTTGTTGTCATTATTATTATTATCTCTTTGAAGCCATTGTAAGTTATTATAATATATTGCAATCTGTTATTTATAATATTATACAATTGTTCATGCTGTCCTGCAGAAGTGGATTTATGCATCTCACTGACTCTCTTCTTTGTCCACGACTCCTCCCCTGACTCTTGATTGACAGCTGACACCTCATTGTGCAGTTCTGTGAAATACAGATTAGGTGCTACTGTTCTCTCCGGAGGAAATATTATCTATTGCAATATAGATCACATAAAAATGGGTTGACTATCACTAATAATCAATAATCAGGTGTCTTATTTCTTTTGTCTGTGTTAGAGAGGCGGATGGAGAGATGTGTTAGTGAAGTTTGTATTCCTGACCTATGTACTGTAGGCCTTTAACGACAGTTAGGCAGAATTGCGGAGCATCTGTGGAGGGGTATGAAGTGTCTTTTGTGTGGTCAATCAACTGATTCTAGAGGATTTACTTATCTTTTAAAACACACAAACACACACACACACAGTTGTGTTTTATGGGGACCTTCCATAGACATCATGATTTTTATACTGTACAAACTGTATCTTCTATCCCCTTACCCCTACCCTCAAGGACAAGGATTTCGGGTATTGCCATCTTTGTGGGTACATTATGTCCCCATAATGTACGGTTTACCATCTCACACACGCACACGCACACGCACACACAGGATAGATACCCCTCCTCCAACTCCATTCCCTATGTTTCCTTCACACACACATGAGCGTTTTGGCAGTGTTCATTATCAGGTTTGTATGTCCAGCTGTGTCTCCAAAAAAGTGTTAGATTTCCTTGATTTTAATTCATTTTTAATTGGTGCAGAATTGCTACAAGATGAATTTGAAAACTGACATAACTTTTATGTACTTATTTATTTAGTTTGTTTTTATTATATTTTTTTTATAAATTATAAAATGTTGTGCCCATATTGAAAAGCCCATATTGTGTTTAATTAATTATTTAATCAGTTTTTAAATTGCTTTAATATTTTTGTCTGCGTAAAGAACATGATTCTGGATTCTGTCTGCTGTCATTTGTAAGTCTGCCACTCAAATAAAAAATGAAGAGACCCTTCCTCGGACAAGATCATGCGTGGTCACAGGAGATGCATGGTAATACTGGTGTAAACGGCGATCTGTCTTTGGTGACCACTTACTTTGGTGATTGGATCACTTGAGATGCATGTTAATAGCAGGTTAGGGCCTAAATGATTATATTGCATAGTTACTATGTAGACATATGGCATTTTATGAAATAACAATGAACATAATGGTTTTAAAAAGGCGCTCACTAATTAGCTTGAGAGAACAATATGCACACTCAAATAACACAGGGAGACTTATGTGTAGTTAATTAATAAATAAGGTTTTGTGCTTAATTTCTTTTACTTGGCTAATGAGTCTCTTTTGTCTCTCTTCTCCCTCATTGCTGCTGTTCCTGACTCTGTGCGAATTGCCCCTGCTGCAGGTGAGTCTTACAGTCTATATTCATTATATTGATTCAATATATCTGAACCGAATGCAAAACCTTCCATTCTTAAGACCCCATGAAATAAAAAAAAAATTAAGTTGACTTTTGTGACTTTAAGTCGATGTTTGTTAGCTTTGAGGCCATCTATAAGTGTAATTCTAAACGTTGAATTTTCGCAGATTTAGGTACTTATTTAAAATTGACAGTCTTTGAGTCTTTGTCCTCCTGGAAGTTCGGAACAAGATCAAAAATATTGATGACTCATGTTGAACTCACTCATTTTGTCCAGTCAGATACTTTTTAGGATGAGAATGATGTGCCCCCTAATACAACCTATAATTTTGGCTAGCAATGACACCATCACGTGTTGGGCTGTAACAATATGTGATATGAAACCGAAATCGCGACACTCGGATCATGAACTTGTGTCGCGGTGTGAGAAGGCAGAATCTTGATACGTCCCTTCCAACTCCCAGAGTTATCCTTCCCGTCCAGATCCAATGCTACCACATCTTTAAATTACTATTGATATTATTTGAAGTTAACGTTATAAAATATGTAGACCTACACCACAAAACTAGCTGATGATAATTCTTTAAAATTGGGCAGCATTATGGACGTGACATTTGCAGTCAAAACTTGAAATTTAAATTCTCAGAAAATGCATTTAAAGGGTTAGTTCACCCAAAAATGAAAATTCTGTCAGTAATTACTCACCCTCATATTGTTCCAACCGCGTAAGACCTTCGTTCATCTTCGGAACACAAATTAAGATATTTTTGATGAAATCTGAGCCATGTCTGAATCCTCCATAGGCTGCTATGTGACCGAAACTTGCTGGCCCAGAAAAGTTATTAAAGAGATCGTTAATATAGTCCAAGTGACTCCAGTGGCTCAATCTTAAGTATATCAAGCGACGAGAATACTTTTTGTGCGCAAAAACAAACAAAAATAACGACTTTATTCCACTTTCCATTTCCTTCTCTCTGGGCCTCGTAGTGTTTTTGCGCTGTGCGTCTGTGTTGTATGTCATCACGCATCACCCACATGACCGGCGTCGGCCAATAGTGAGCCTACGTGGTGACGTGTAACACGGACGCGCTGCGCAAAAACACTACGCGAACCAACTAGAGGTCCAGAGAGAAGGAAATGAATAGTGGAATAAAGTCGTTATTTTTGTTTGTTTTTGCGCACAAAAGGTATTCACAGACATGCACTGAAAATTTCAAAAACGTTTAGCCTTTTATGTTCAAACCAGAGTCGGAAAGATGGAGAGACTCAAGAACTGACAACATGTAGACAACATTTCTGAATGGTTAGTTGATGAATTTATGTATCTTATGTGTAGTT
Source organism: Scardinius erythrophthalmus (assembly GCF_964197995.2). Lineage (NCBI taxonomy): Eukaryota > Metazoa > Chordata > Actinopteri > Cypriniformes > Leuciscidae > Scardinius > Scardinius erythrophthalmus. The sequence goes on from NC_138231.1 coordinate 39,912,947, forward strand.
ATATTCTAGTCATTGATTAGCATATTCTGTCATGATAATCTATAAATCGTGTTCCGGGGGCAGGTTTATGTTTGTGATGCCACTAACCCGGGAGGAATGTCGTGTAGTCCCTACCAGCCTTTTGTTGTAGTCCTTAAAAAGCTATTTCTTTAAAAGAATATATTTCCCTTTGCTTTGAACATTGAGCGTCGTAACTTTGCAGATGTTGTTTATGCTCAAACAGCAACATTACACACTAACTAAATTTAGAAAAGTGAATTCATAATCAAGCACCCCTTTAATTTTTCGTGTTCGCATTTATGAGGAAAAAACAATGTTACGGATGTGACAATTCTCCGTTATAGACGTGAGCGCTCAGAAAGCGGCACTAAAAGAAAAGCACAAAGTGAATTTCGTTTTGTATTAATTGTATCTTAATTTTAATCAATGTTTCATCAACCAATTGCCTGGATTTAATAAATAAGAAGCAGACAATAGATAATCATAAGCTACCCCAACCCCCCCGTATCGAATCGTGGGTCAAAAATCGTGATACGAACCGAATCGTGGGTTTGGTGTATCGATACAGCCCTAATCACATGCATGACTGTATTGTCCTGCCTAAAACATTTTTATAGTCAATGATGGAAGTACAAAAAGGAAAACTGCTCCCATCAATCCATTACATGGTGTCTTAAAGATGGAAGTACAAGGTCAACTTATTGTTGGAACATGCATTTTAAGCTGGTACAGTATATATAAAAAAAACACACCTTCACCGATCCCAGTGGCATTAATTTGTCGTTTATAACTTTACAATTCAATAAGACATAATAGTTTTAATGGGCAGGTCATGTGCACTGATGCTGATGAAGTTTTTGTGTCAGAGCAACCACAGAGAGAAAGATGGAGGCTCTACTAACATGTATCACATGATCCATGATCCACAGCTCTGTGTGAGTGTAAAACAGGAAATGGGCTCTTATTCCTGGACCTCACAGGTCACACAGTGCATGATGAGGCCTGCTCTTTGTGAGCGGCTGTCCATAAAACTGTGGTGGATGATTTACACCCTGGTGCTATACCTGGGAGCGGGGCAGAGCAGAATGATGGGAATGTTCTAGAAACTGGCTTTAGAATTGGACAATGTCCTCAGGGTTGGGCCATTCATGAGGAAAAACACTGTCGGTGATGGTAATTGGCACTGCATTGAAGTTCATTTGTGTGTGAGATGAGTCTTTAAAGGAGTCTTTAATGGAGTTTAATCAGCCAATCTAATTATTAGAGCAGCCCACCTGTGAGGAAATGTGAGGTTGAGTGTGAAATGATCCAGGTATGAGGTCATTATCAGAAAGTTAAGCTTGCGCCCTTATGTGTGTGTGTGTCTGTGTGAAAACCTTCAGGCTTGTTTCATTCTATCCGTGTTTCGTCTTGTGGGTTATTAACGCTCTCATATATTACTGTTCATATATCATTACTCCTTGTTCTTGCCTGAGGAGAGAGAAAACTATCCATCTCTGTCCATAGTTTCACTCTCACTCTCCTTTCCTCCACCTTTCTCATTCTTTATTTTCAAACTGTCTATTTATCTTTACTGTCCAAAGGGAATTGAAGTATTGGAAAGGGAGACTGCAACTTTTGTCATTTATAGACTCCCTATTCTATCAGTAAGACCACCAAACCACTATGTGCATACATAATGAAATCATATATATATATATATATATATATATATATATATATATATATATATATATATATATATATATATATATATATATATATATATATATATATATATATATATATATATATATATATATATATATATATATATATATATATATATATATATATATATATCATGTAGCATGTATATTATATGGCATGATTCATTCCTCCAGTCTGCAGTGTCACATGATCATCCAGAAATCATTCTAATAAGATTTGGTTCAATGTTGAAAACAGTCTTGCTACTTTATAATATTTTTGAGAAAGTGTGATGCATTTTTTTCAGGAATCTTTTATAAATAGAAAGTACAAAAAAACAGCATTTATATTACATATAAATCTTTTGTGACATCATAAATGTTTTTACTATCACTTTTGATCAATTTAATGCATCCTTGCTGAGTAAAAGTATTCATTCGTACTGACTCCAAACTTTCGAATGGTGTATATCATAACACAGAGTCCCCCTGTGGTGAAAATCATTTTTTTTAAATACTTAAAATGGCAGTGAACCAATACCGTACCAATACCGCTGTTTAAAATCGCAGGTGTTTCTGACGTCACAAGCATTTTGTAAACAATTCAGTCATCGTGAGTCTTCAGCATATCATTAACTGCTGTGAAGCATAGGAGTCTCAAGAGAAGCCAGGTTATCCTGGCATATATTTTTCTGTTAAAATGAAAAATCAGGTACATTTAGCAATATTGCGGGTGAATTATGTGTATGATGTATATTACGTTATGATGAACTATATGCCTTTGTTGAAAGCGTTTCTGAATTAGTTTCTGGTTCAAACATATATGGCTGAATTAAAGCTGCAGTCGGCAAGTCTGGCAGATTGAGGGGACTTAGCCAAAATTATGAATGTTTACAACTCTAATGCCCCTCCCCCACTACCAGCGAGCACCCTCCCATTGAGTTCGTGCTCGTCAGTGCGTGTGCACCAGATTTTCTGTGAACGCGTCCGTCTTTTCAGCATCGATCAACACCATGGAGTACTCTGAGGTAGGCTGCCCTGGCTAATCTACCCATAGATAGCAATAACAGAGGAATTGGAAGCTTGTTAGTAGATTTTCACTCCGCCATCACGCGTCGTACAATCCAACACACCTGCGAACTTCAGGCGTGTGCATGTGATATTGTAACGTGCGCAGGGGGGCAGGGGGGTCTGTGGCGTGTGCACGAACTGTGATTGATAGTCAGATCTCACACAGCCCTACGCTGATTGGACCAGAAGAACCGGGAGCGGTGGATTTTTGCAAAACAAATAACAGGCTCTAGGTGGAGGTGGAAGTGCGGGTTTTTTTTCTAAAAACTGGCTGATTTATGTTGTTCTGTTGGAGCATAGTGTCGGTTTCAGTGAATGATGATCAAAGAAATCTTGCCGACTGCAGCTTTAAACCAGTATATCCACTTGCCATTGTGCAGCGTTTACTACAGTGAAGTTGTTTACTACAGTGAAGCCTGTGTGATTGAGTGGAGGCGGGGCTCATTTGCATAATCATAAATCTGCTTATACTAAATGAAGCAAGGGTGTAGAGTTATATTCAAGCTATCTATTTTTTTTATCATGAGATTGTCATTTTATTTTATTTTATAGGATAAACAAAGTAGCGTCAAAATAAGAATTAGAAAAATTAAAACACTACAGTGAACGGCTGGGTGAGAGAGATTTAATGAGGCACGCAACTTTCCCAACGGTCTCTTCACACCTGTAGACAGATAAGGACCTGTCTGCTTGAAGCTATCTGTGTTTGAATGTCTAAAAGGGATATATCATGGAAAACAGGATTCCATTGCAAGGGAGGCACTACTACAAGGAATGTTGTTCTGGGCCCAGGAGAGAGAGGAGGCCCATAAAAATGTTTTGTTAATCTATAGTTTACATATATTCTTAAAGATACAGTAGGAAACCCATATAGCCTGATTAATCCTATAGAGTTGCAAAAGACGATGGGAAATGGTTCGATTAACATGTATATGTGGTCTTTCAGTAGGTATGGCCTACTGGTATGGATTCTGCTCTTTCTGTCACAATTTCTGTCTCCTTGTTTTTCTCTTTAGCTCTATTTGGTTGACTCTCTCTGTCTGTGTATCTTATCAGCCTGTGAGAGGAGATATGCCGAATGACTAGAAAACATTCCACTACACATTCTCTGTAGAGCTGTCTGTCTTTTTATTCTCATCATCTGGCTTTGCACTGCATCTTGCTCCACAGTGATGTTCCCTGTTTGTTTTGAGTCTAGTAATTAAGTTGTTCAAAATCTACTGAGTGTGAACATCTTCTCTTAATCAAGCACACATGCTAACAACTACTGTCTCGTATTGTGATATATAAATCTGTTCTGACAACTGTGATCATGTGGCCTTTACTGGTTTCAGCTAGAAATGGCACTTTCCACATATGTTATTTTTAAAACAAATCTCATGAACTATTTCTTAAAATTGTGACCAGCAGAAGTAATATGGCAGAAAAACAAGTAAATAATCTTATTCCATTTCATCAATTTTTTTGCACAAATTATGTTAAAGAAATACATATCAAACATTTTGGTAAATATACATTTATAAATATTTACTAAACAAAATTGGTCTCAAAGTAACTCGAATTAGAAGTTAAAATTCACACTTACAGCCTTCTGCAACCCATTCGTTGTAGCAGTTTTTTTATTTTTTTTCATTATATACATTTTCTCTGTTTAATTATTATTATTATTATTAAATGTTTATTTAAAGTTTAATGCTATAAAGTCAAGAAATCAGAAAAGGCTGTTTTTTTTTTTTTTTTTTTTACTATTATAAACATAATGCATTTTGGTAACAGGCTGGCAAATTTCATTAAAAATGACTGCAAAAATAAAACTGCATATTTAGTTAAATCTCATGAGGTTAAAAAGGTTAACCACCTCCATTCACTGGCCATTTGTTGAAAATAATTTTTATTTCTTCTGTCTTCTTCGTGGAAACTGCCATTTATATTCTTCTCTTCTTCAAAGTAAAACAAAGAGACCGTATTAAGGTGAGAGTGTCAGTGAAGGAAGGATATGGGAAAAAATTGGAAAATATGGCATGGAAAATAATTCACGCTCATTGTACTATGAAAAAGACAGAGAGAATAGATGGTTTAGAACTGATAATGTTTGCCCCTGCATTGTTTGATGCAAACAGACATGCATGACCAGCTTCAAGAGTTTTTAGGTTTTTAAAATGGGCATCGCCAGAAGTTTATAGCCCATTTTTGAAGCAATAATAGTGTAAATTGGTCTGTCATGAGGCCTTTTATGAATCTCTTTATGACGGGCCACAGACTGACATGGGTCATTCTCACACAAGGGTCGAGGCCGCATCCCTCATTAAAATCCCTGTCACTCACGTTCTGCTGTCGTCTTCATCGGCGTGCGTCGGTTGTGTCTGACAGCTGGATGTGTCTGTGCTTGTGAGTTTTGCATGCTTCCCGCTGCAGAGGGCAGAGCGCCAGCCCTATTGTCACGGTAACAGACGGCTCTCCGCCATGCGTCTGCCTGATCAGCATAACACAGGCTGACTTTCTCTCTGCCTCTCTTTTGACCCCTCTTTCTCTCACCTCCTCTTAAATCAGACAGTAATGGGCGCGCGGAGAGCGAGAGCGTATGGTTTGCTTACAAAGGAAGGTGGGAGAGAGTTGTAAAGATCTCCTGCACTTCAACTTGGTTTATTTAAACAGAAAGGAGACGGCTGTAGATTAGCTTGAGGCCACGGTCCCTCACACTTCAGCGGCTCTTACTCACACTCTGCTTCTCTTTTCCTCTCTCCTTCGGTTAGATTAATCACCTCAGTTTCACAGTCTCACTGCTGAAGAAATGAGCCTTTTGGGTCACCAGGCTTTTTTGCTCTTCTCTTTGTGTTTCATTCTACTTAAATTTGTACCGTTCTTCTAAGTAATAATACCTTCACATTTCTTAAAGGGATAGTTCACCCTAAAATGAAAATTAAGTTATAAATTACTCACCCGCATGCCCTTCTTTCTTTTTATGGACCACAAAAAGAGAATAAAAAAAAAAAAAGTCCCGCTCATGCTCATCCAAATAATGGAAGTGAATAGCGACCAACCTCAAACCTTGTAAAAAAAGAAGAAAAAGTATCACAGAATGATCCCATGCGACACGAGCCATTTATTCCAAGTGTTCTGAGGGTATACGAAATGAATTTTAATGTATTATTTAAAGAAAATCCTAACTTGGGCCATTGGCCTGTGCATGGCTACACGTGTTGTGTGTTCGTGAGACTCTATTAGCGCCACAGTTGGGACACATGTCCTAACTACACGCGCCACGACACGATAAAAGTTATCTTTTCCATTTTAATCAGTGTTTTTGTCCTCACCAGCCACAACAACAACACGCGGCAATTCTATTTTAGAAATTCTATTTTTCTGCAACGTCGCGCTGGAACAACAAACACAAAGTGTGGCAATGATAATCTCAGGTACTGTTTATGTGCTTTATTTAATGTTAAAAGCGTGTAATGTGACTTTGAATATCATTTAGTGCTTCAGCTTTGTAGCTGTAAAAGCAACAATGGATAATTCACCTCAGATCTTGAAATTAAACAAATGGAAACAAGAACGTTCAAACTGTGAACAAACAAGTGTATTATTTGACAGATTGTTTTTTGTAGCTCAGTAGCCTATGTATTTGAATAATGTTTAAATTGTGTAATATTTGTGAATTTGATTATGTAGCTACTTATCCATTTTCTTGCGATTGCCGTCGAGATTACTCTCTGGTGCACTTGCCACGAGACTCCGCCCACACACTGTTCTGATTGGCTGTGGGTTTTGATTGATTTTTACGCATCTTGCAGTCGTGTCTAGTGTGGACAGCCAAATTATTTGTCGCTGGAATCTTATCGCATTGCATCTGGTTAGGACACAGTGTAAGTCTCACAAATCACAAATCTTGAGGATATTTTCTTTACTTGCTTACTTAATTCAACTTTTACGAACTTACTCAAACTTGAATGCTTTTCAAAGATTTGATGCCACCAAAGGACCATTTACAGTAAGTAACAGAGTGAATCTGGCACTTCCACACAAGTCATCATCGTGTTTTCAGGCTCCACACTGGTGATTTCTCCTCTCCGGAGAACCGTTGAGGTTTGTGGCGGGTTGCCAGATTGGCTGTCAACAGATCAATGGGACGTGTGGAGCCCTCGCCAGTTTAATTCTCCTCCTGATTGTGGCTGTTTTCTGAGAGGCTCCCCGGGGACGCCAGGTCTCTTAGTATGCTAATCCAACAGCATTAGATAAGCCCAGCTTTCACTCTCTTTTTAGCCGTCGCACAAACATTAAGACAAATGAGAGATTTTGTGGCTGACCAAAAGAAGTTGGAAAAGTCCTCACTCATGAAAAAGATTTTGCCTGCTTATATAACAGTATTCTTTATCAAGGAACTGGAAATTTTAATTATTCAGATAAAAAACCCCAAGAATAATCACATGTTTTTTATTTTTCAAGTTCAAGTATTATAATAATAATCATTATTGTATGAATATATTTTGTATATATAATATATTTATATAATTGCATTATTTTTTATTATTTTAAATCTATTTTAAAGAATGCACATATTTCAAGAAAAACACTAAAAACACAAATATATTCTATGTTAAGACCCAATAAATGTATTGTTGAAAATAAAGACTTTTTATTTTTTAAATAAGCAACTTTTAAATATGTTTGGCAACTTAAAAAAATTAATTAATATAATATTATATATATATATATATACATATATATATATATATATATATATATATATATATATATATATATATATATATATATATATATATATATACACATACATACATACATACATACATACATACATACATACATACATACATACACATATATATATATATATATATATACACAGTGTATATACTTTTTGTTGTAATATTCATTCACGGTAAATCACCATGTAATCAGAGAATCAGACCTTAATTGATTTAAGGTTGTATTTGCTCAGTTTAGATCAGTTTTTATTATTGTAGGTGTTTGCGGAGCAGATCTGCTGTCCTGTTCTCATTCCAGTCCTGTGACTCACTGCGATGATCCTGCACTCTTCAGAGTATAAAATGCCCAAAGCTGTTCTAGCTATGCAAACACAAACGCACATATTCATACGTCATGGTTATGAACATGTTCATTTGCATGGCTGGCTGCATTCCCGTACAACAAGACATGAGTGACATTTCCAGTATTTTTGTTAGCATGAGACGGGATAGAGAGATCATTGATATGTGATATTTTTTATGCTATAACTAACCATTTTCTGGAGTTGTGGATCATGAATGAATCATATCATGAATCATGAATCAATCATATGGTGTGTAATATGCTCAAGCCAATCAAACTTTCTCAATGAATGTATAGTATTTGGTCCTCCAACACTGTAGAAAATGTATAATGTGTACTTTATGCAGTGGTTTCCACTTGATCCAACCCTTTAAAATGACTGTCAAATTCAGCCATGTTGCAAAATATATTTGGTCTGATGAAGTCGAATTGATTCAATCATATTATATAATATTCATGACTTGCACAAAGCCAGTTAATTTAGATGTTACCAAAAAAAGTTAACAGTGAATATTTATGAATTTAATGAGCTGTACTTGTGCTATTCATTGTGAATTCATCAAAACATGCACAGTCACAAACCTGGTGTCTTCTCATTTTAAAACTTGTTTAACAGCATGCTTTTAAAAACTCGCACAAAGCATGCGAACATGGCAACAATAGTTACCACACACATCCATTTAAAACACATCTACATGCCAGCTGTCACTGTGACTAAAATCGTGGCTTAGGGTGGAGTAGAGGACTTCTGCTGATGAGTAATATTTCCAGCTATACTGTGCATGATTGATGTTGTAATACATTAGTGCCGTAAAAGCAGTTGTTGGGAACTGAACGAAAAAAATCACACAGGCCTTTGAAGCTGATATCCGGAACGGTATTTAAGGTTTCTTTGACCTTTATAGGCATAATGTACTGAGAATATGTGGAGGATCACATACAATCACTCTTACAGTAGTCTCAGCCAATGAAAGCTGTGATAGAGTCCAGATCTTCTGCCGTCAGTCTGGAGCTCTGGCTACGCGAGACTACTCTCACAGTAGCCTACAGCTTCCTCTTTTTCCAGGATGGAGAGATAGGAGGAGGAACAAGGAGCTGAGCTGCCCTTCTAGCCTGACGACACTTCTCTTTTTCCTTTCCTTCCTGTCATTCTCTCCCTCCCTTTAGCAGTCAATCCCACCAGTGACAAACGTAAGCAAAAGCACTCTGTTGTGACATGACACACACTTACAGGAAGGGGAAAGGGTTGCCGACAGGATGGCCTGAAGAGCAGATGGAATGTAGACATCACCCCACGTCACATCACTCCATCAGACACGCACACAAACACACGATTGAATAGACATCTAGATCAGGACATGACATAGACAAATGCATTGTTTTTTTATTTTATTTAAATTGACATAATCAAGTACTATACTGACCCAGTCCTGACCTTTTTGTGCATTAGTCCACAGAAATGTTTTCTTGACAAATTTTTTTTAAGTTTTTTTTTTTTTTTTTTTTATAAATTAATACTTTTATACAGCAAATGGATTAAATGTATCAAATTCTACAGTAAAGACTTTTATATTGTTACAAAAAAAAAGAAATTTCAAATAAATAAACTTTTTGTTCATTGAAGAAGCACAACTGTTCTCAACAATAACTTTTTCCATCCATATTTTTATGTGCATTTTGGGATATCACATAAACGCTGGCTGGAAACACCAAGATGCGCATAAATTCTAAAAGTGAGCATAAAAAAAAAACCTATGCACTCAGTTGAGGCGGATACATTTTTATACAATAAGACATGCGTATAAACTTTGATGGAAACACATTTACCAAATGTATCCCTCGTGTGACTGCCTCAACAGTGGATGCGATTGGATAACTGGACTAACCAGCGGATCAAATGTTGGTTTGATAATTTTGAAAAGATTTTTTTTGCCAAAGTCTGTCATCGTAATGATTTGGTATAATAACGTCCCAGAAGTATCTCACATGATTGCTCTCCTAAACACCAGGCATCTGAATGTAAGATAACATGGCAGCGTTTATTGCATTTCGTCTGCATGCTCTGAGACGCAAGTCATTTATGATGTTGAATAAAAGAGCCACAGTGGCTTCCCCGATTGCAGCAACTTCCATTTATATTACAGATGTTTTGTGACAATTTTGTTCTTTTGAACACATGGGATGGAAACGCTGCTTTACTCGCATGTTTTATGCGATATTCCAATTTTGCACATAAGTTAAAGGGTTAGGCTTGTTCATCCAAAAATGAAAAGTCTGTCATCAATTACTCACCCTCGTGTCGTTCCAAACCCGTAAGACATTCGTTTATCTTCGGAACACAAATAAAGACCAAAAAGATCTTAATTTGTGTTCCGAAGATGAAGTGTGAGATGGATTCACAACTTTGGATGGAAACATAGGTATTGATTATATTATGAACGGTTTCTTGGGCACCGAATCAGCATATTAGAAAGATTTTTGATGGATCATGTGACACTGAAGACTGGATGCGATTGTAATGGCTGCTGAAAATATATTGAAAAAGATTTTTGTTCAAATAAATGAAGCCTTGGTGAGCATAAGAGACGTCTTTTATAGGCTACATATTACAAAATCTTACTGACCCCAAACTTTGAGGTTTTGCTCATTTCTTTGGAAATAATTTCCCCAAAAGAATTTACATGCCACAAACGACAGTCTAATTATAGTGTCCCATCATGTTCTTTTGTGCCTTTTTCCTGTAGCTTGTTTAAATGGCAAAATTTTACACTATGTATCAATTTCTTTATTTGTGTCAGTTTCACTCTGTTCCTGTGCTTTAAGCTTGCATTTTGCCTAGGTTGTTTCATTGTGAGCCGACGTGAGTGTGTGTACACAAGGTCTGTATTGTGTTTGTCTGCGTGCATTAGTCATTAGGGAGTTTAAGCTCCCTGATAAAGGCTCTCGTGTTTTAGAGCTGACTCTATCAGGCCATCTGACTGGTTTTAGATGGCTTTTGTTTCTATTCACTGAAACGTCAACATCCTCCACCCCAAATGAGGAGCGCTGAGTGCAGGTTGGTGTCAGCTGCATGCTGGGGTCACCGTTCAGGGGTGAGGGGTCAACACCTGCCTTACTTTGAGCTTTAACATGTTTGGGCTCTTTGTAATAGGTTTTATTGGACTTCTTTTGGAAAGAGCTCATTGGCATTTTTAATTAATTGGCCAAGACAATTATAAGTAACATTCATGTTAAAGTTGGACGCCTTTGTTAATGCACATGAAAAACATTATTTATCATGGCATAAGATAATGCATATTTTCTCCCATTTGGCAGCTGGCAGATCTTTTTTATGCTTAATTTAGTCTGTAGTTTAGATGAAAGAGCTGTGTCCGTTTGGCCCAGAGTCTACATACTAAAGGCAGCATTTGAAACGTTGCACCGCACCCTAGTGGTCAGTAACTAAAAAATACAGGATCCAGAGTGTCATGACTATATGGATGGACATATTTAAATGATTACTTTACAATTAGCTATTCATTGTAAGTTCATGTTTGCTCAAGTCCATGAAATAATATTAACAGATGCAACTTTTGTATCTGTAAATGTCGAAATGAACATTAATAAATGCTTTAGATGCATTTTTCAGGGTAGTGCTTAACTAATACAACTAAACAAATGAAATTGTATTGTAAAGTTATACCAAATTATTATTATTATTATTATATTGAATGATTTGTATATTACATTTATTGTGTGTTTAAGACAAGCGGATGTAATTTCAGCTTAAATTATCTAATGGTACTAAATACACTATTATATTTCTTGCTCTGTTTTTTTTGTTATAGCCTGGTAGAAGTACAGTACTTCCAGAAAGCATTGGAAACATGGTGCTTGTCCTCAGCAGACACTGAGCTCTGTTTCCACGAAACTTCCTCCTGTGGGCCGTGCTTGTTTGACACCCTCTCGGGAGAGATACGACTCTCATCCCAGTGATGATTCTTTCTACCAGTTATGAACTAGGTGAAAGAGTTTGTGGGCCGAGGAGAGAGAATTATTTCGACTGATAGTTCACCCAAAAGAAGGATTTTTAATTAAAGTTAGTAGTCACCAAAACTGTTTAGTTACCAACATTCCTAAATATATATATATATTTATTTGTACTTTTGAATATATAAAGTCACATTGCCAAAGACTGACATGGGGATGAGTAAATGATGAAAGAATTTTCATTTTTGGGTGAGCTATTCCTTTAATGACAATAACATTTGTCTAAATATACCACTGGTTTCCACATTGACCAGATTCATAGGACAGAGTGACTCAGAAACAATAAAAACAATCTTTTTTGGGGTGTTTTATGGCTTTTGGTTTCACGACACACGCACACACAGATGTTCTTGGGGGGAAAAACACACACGCTCACAGACACATCCTGTGGAGTACCTGCACGCCAGCCACTGTTATTGTGAACACCCTATAAACCCATTTTCCTCAAAATGACATGTTAGAGTCTGAGAAGAGACCTTAATAGTGGCTCTACACTATGAATTATAACATTGGGAATAAAGTTTATTGAAAACTGACAGACCACACTTGTGTGGCACATACACTGCCATTACAAAGTTTGGGTTAGTAAGATTATTTTTTTTAAATATATTTTTGAAAGAAGTCTCCAGTGCTCACGTAAACAGTAATAATGTGACATTTTCTTACAATTTAAAATAATTGTAAGCATTCTATTTGGTGTTCAAGAAAAAGTTGTGATGCTTAACATTCTTGTGGAAACCATGATACTTTTTTCGGGATTCTTGGATGAATAGGAAGTTCAAAAGAACTGCATTTATCTGAAATAAACATCTTTTGTAACATCATAAATGTCTATACTGTCACTTTTGCTTGCTGAATAAAGGGATCTCCTGCATCAATACATGCTCAAAAATATTTGGAGCATCAGATACACAATTGATTTGTATTTAGTTTTTTTATAGACTTTAAGTGCCACAGAAACACACAGCCATCTTTAGAATTTTGTCTTTGCACTTTAGCATTGTTATCGAAGAGTAATTAGCCTGTGAAGTGGATTTACTCATCTTACCTTCATGCTGTGGAAATACAAACCAGAAGACCAAACGCAACCAGCACAGAGCTAATGAGGGGCGGGGCTACATAAGCTCTATAATGGACTCACATGCACAGGCTATGCTTGTTATGAGTGACAAAATAGACTGCAAAGTCTCATGGGTCATCAGAATTATTTCACACTGAAACATTATTACATTACAAGTTAGAAGAATGGATACACTCAACTGAATTTATGGTTAAATGCTTGAAATTAGCATTGTAGACAAATTTATCATATGTGAAAACCTAGTTTGTTTTGTTTAATAAATTTGATTATTTTACTTTTACGGTGTTCTAAAATATAAAAGAAACTATTAATTAAAAATCTTTAGGTTGTCCTAGGTTGACCCAGAGCAGAGATTTTGATGCGTGTGGAGACAGAGCATATTTACGATGAAGATGATATAGATCAGAATTGCTCATTTCACTCCTGTGAAGCATACCAGAGAGAGAGGAATGTGTTAAGGAGGTCACAATGGGTCAACAAGTATTTGCGGGACCTTGTTCTGGAGGTGATGGCCAGCCTCTCAGGTTCATGAGAGCTAAAGGTCAGAGGTTACCCTGAGGGTTCTGTTAGTTATGGGTCAACTCATGATCTCTCTGTGAATAGGAGCAGAGAAAGAAGTGATGAGAACACTGATAGCTCAACTTATCTTTAACGCTTCCTCCTGTTCTCTCCTTCTCTGCCTGCTTCAGTGCTGCTTTATGATTTTATCTTTCTTTCCCACACAAGTACAAACTCTGCAATTCGGTGGTCAGGCCACATTGAATTAAACCAATATTTTGCAATATTCTCCAACATAAGCTTACTGAATAGCAAAAACACACGCACACAGAATTTTACATAGTCGTACACACACTCTTCATTCTCACAAGGACAAATAAACCCAACTCATAAATGTGGGGACAGAGCAAAATAAAATCCTTCTCTTGGCATCTTGGTAAGCGCTTAATTAAAACCGTTCCCAAGTGTCCTGCCAATTTGGAAACCCCTTCATTTAGTAAACAAAGATCTCCAAGCAAAATGTGGTGGAAAAATGTTGTCGTCTGGTAACAGAATGAACATAAATCCGAGACACACTTTCAGATACATTTAATTAAGTGATTTTACATCTTATTACAATTTGTTTATTTTTTTGACAATAAAAAAAACTTTGTTGGCAAGTCCATATTGTTGAATTATATTGAGTGCTAGCTAAGGTTAGGGTTTTTGCGAATGTGAAACCTTTACCTGCTGGTCTGGTCTGAGCGTGTGAAGGTGTTGAAACCGGTGGAGAAAAATATGCCCCTTCCTCCTATTTTTGGGGTACTGATCATGTGCACAGACTCATGATGACATGTCTTCCTTCAGATCTCTGCTCAGGTTTCCTCTCTGACCTGCCGTGTCAACAGCAGTATGTTCCTGCAACAAGCAAAACATGTGTAGCATCAGTCTTTAACTCCAAAGCAGAAGCCTGTTGCTGATTGGATGTTGTAGTGGACAATAAGGCCAGAAACATACTCAAGTTGTGTAGCCTGGCATGCATTCTTGTTTTATTGCGGCAGTAAAAAGCATTGTACTCAAGGGGGCGATAGAGCTAACTTCGTATGTTATTAACTAGGACGTTTTATGTGTTCACTACTGTTCAAAAGGTTGGAGTCAATAATATATTTTGTAAAGATTTTTTTTTTTTAAATGACAGTAAAGACATTTATAATGTTACAGAAGATTTCTATTTTTAAACAAATGCTAAATGTTCTATTCATCATGGAATTCTGAGAAGAAAAAATACATGACAAAATGTTAAACTGCACAACTGTTTCAACAATAATAATGTAATAATAAGAAATGTTTCTTAACCAAATCATCATATTTGATTTCTGAAGGATCATGTGACACTGAAGACTGGAAGTTCAGCATTGCCGTCATGGGAATAATTGTAAAATATATTAAATTAGATATTAAATATTTATATATATATATATATATATATATGTGTGTGTGTGTGTGTGTGTGTATATATATATATATATATATATATATATATATATATATATATATATATATATATATATATATATAATAATTTGATATTAAATTTCAAATTGTAATAATATTTCACACTCAAAGTATTACTTTTTACTGTGTTTTTGATCAAATAAATGCAGCCTTGGTGAACATAAGAGACTTCTTTCAAAAACTTTCTTACTGACCCCAAACTTTTGATGTTTTGCTTATTTCTGTGGACAAATTTGTGAAAGTGAAAATTGAATTGTGAAATTATTAAATTAGTTTGAAGCATTTGACCTCTTTGAATGATCACTGCTTTATTAGTAAATAACAGAATTAGCTAGTTTTGATAAATGCAGAAGCTGTTGGTCACAATATGTGTCTTTATTCCAGATTCATTGTGCGTTTTATCTCAGCAGTCGGGCGCTTGGCCCTGGTGAATTATTTACGGCGTGGATGGCTGTTGATTGCAGTGCTGAGGATAAAGGTTGGATCATCTAGCTGTGTGTTTTATGAGAGTGGAGCTGTTTGTTAATAGATGTGGATGTATGGAGGTTTTCTAGAACAATTGGACCTCTGTGGCTTAGGCTACTGCGGGGGTGAAAGTTTAATCATTAATTATACACACTGTATATTTATGGCCTGAATTTGTTTGCTATTCCCAATGTGAAAGTCAAACAACCTGATTGATTTTACCATGTAGACGTGTTTTGAAGTTGGGCGGACATTGGTCAGTCTGTTGTAAATAGAGATTTTCTCTTTGATTAGATACATTTACATGCTGGTTTACATGCTCATAAATTCAGATCTTGGACTTCCAGAAAATACAAAAACAGCGAACCAAAAATACCATGGAATTACCTCATTTTTTAGACGTGAACCATGCTAATTCTATGGTATTAGTCTACCTGCAGATCTCTCAGCCCCTCATTTTCCTCTGCATGTGGGCTGTGTGTTAATGTTTGTGTTTGCCTACCCAAAGCACCTCTTTTGCTTTCATTCCAGTGTTTTCCTCCTTCACACGTCGCTGGCATAGTTTGTGTGTGGTTAGCTGGATATTCTGGTCTAGCTGGCTGATCTGCTGGTCCTTAGTATTTTGTGCATGGGTCAGTGGATGTGTTGGCCCTGAAGTCTTTAGTCGGTAAGGCAAGTCAGCTTTGACCCAGGATCAGACTATATAATATTATACTAGACAATATAAAGTAAAATTATTTAGTAATAAATTATATAGTAATTAAAAGAAAGCTGTATAGTTATATGCATAAACGTGTGTGAAAAATATCAATTTCGATATTATGAAATTATATTTTAATATAATTAAATAGATGTTTATTTATATATAATTAAAATATATGTGTGTGTATGTATGTATATATCAAGAAATATATTGTATATATAAAACATGCATGTTTTTCCTGATAAATTTACTATATATATATATAGTAAAATTATCAAATTATCAATTATCAAAATTATTAATATATATACATATATATATTAAAGGAAACTATATGTTTTCCCCATATGCTAATTATTAATAGTAAAATATGATCAATTTAAAACATCATTAATATGTCAATTATAACTATATCATTTTAAACATTGCAAATAAAAAGATCATTTGAATATATGTACATTTCAAAGAAAAATTAAAATTTTAAATTCATAAAACTATGCATATTTCTTTTTTCTCAGTGGTAGGATACGTTTTGTAAAATATGTTTTCTCTACACACCAGTTTGAAAGCCTCTGCCGTAGAGGATAGTAAGAGAGGGAGGGAAACCCAGAGGAGGAAGAGAAGCGGCGAGTCCAGTCGCCCTGCCGTGGTTGCCGTGCAACTGGAGGGGAGGGGCAAAGATCAGAGGGAGAGGTTGGGGGCTGGTTTAAGGTCATGTTTCACCAGCGCTCTAGTTGTTTGTAATCCTAAACTTTCAATACTACAGTCAGTGTATGTGGGTGCTTTCCATGGACAACTGTCACCCAGAGATCAGGGGAATGCCTCTGGCACTCTACAAGACTGACTTCAGCGAATGTGATTGTATCGCCCATGTGTTTTGAAGTCCCAGGTGAGTGACAAACACCCTCGCGTTGTGAGTGCTGTGACGTTGGAAAGTCAGGAAGAGTATCCGGTGGTGGCTGTCCTCAGCGGCAGGGAGATAACATGGTACACAGCTACAGACGCACCTGATCCTGTTACCGGCTAATGAAGAAGGAAAAGGACATGCGAGCTCATCCATCATCCTTTATGAACTGTATGCTGGGGAAGTCTTCAATCCAGGTGTTTTTAGACGCAATGTCACATGGGTGTAAGATGATCACTGGCTTGTGATAATAGGAGCATTTAAAAGTACTAAAGCTAAATGTAAGCTGATTTTCTTCAGCTGCAACTTGTGTTTTAAAGGTTTTCACCCCCGCCCCCCAAAAAATTGTCTTATTGTCACAGTGGTGTGGCTTTTAAACCGGACCCAGTCTTCTTGGTGGACTTCAAGCTTCAGTTGGGGGAAGACAAGCGATTTTCCAGCCGGCCGCTTGAGTTAATTACTGCTTGTGGATTGCAGCACTCGTGTTGGGATTTCCAGGACTCACATCGGAGGTTTACTCACATCTAGCGAACAAAAAAGACCGAAAGTTGTCATCCGGGTTGCAACGACACCTGTGGATGTGGACCAGTGAATTTCTATGTTTGGTAGAAGATTGAGTTCGGAATTTTTTCTTTTATTCCGCAGGAGCCTCATGGATTTAAACCCCAATTACTTCATGATCCTTACGTATAAACCGTGTGATGTAGTTCTACATTTGATTACCGACTTGTGAGAAACGTGGCTTAACTCTTGAGTTTTTAAGTGACCTCGACCTTTTTACCTAATTTTTAAGAGGGTATGATGAGGGACAAGCGCTCTGGGTCTTTTAGGAGGGACAGGGACAAGACAGAGAAGGCCGCCCCGATCTCTCGTGCTCTCAGCTGGCTGAGCGTGTCCTCGCTGTCACAGCAGACCCGTAAACTGTTCCGCAGCCAGAACAACCTCCATAGACACTCCCAAACTCCACATGGAGTGCATGAAGATGGTGATGACTGGGTGTATGAACCCCAGCACTACACAGGTGAGGATACACGGTTTCATGGCATTCATGTGAGCATGTGGATTTGGTGGCTCCTGAGGTCTCCTCTTTAATGTCATGTAAAATTAGTAGAATAAGGTAAAAAAAAAAAAATAATAATAATAATAATAATTGGGGTATACACGATAATGTATGAGGAGAGTGTTATTTTAGATCCCTTTTTACTGTTTTAATCACCTTTTTTATTCAATTTTTAAATAGAAGTCTCTATATTAATGTCAGTAAAATCTACATGAATAATAATTATAAAATATTTAGGTTTTAAATGCTTTTAAATGCATTAGAGTACTTCAGTTTCATTTGGAATTACTTGTAATTGTTTTATTCTTATTTAGGACTGAGAATGTTGAGATGAGATGTTGGGAAATAAATTGTTCATTTGTTTATTTATATTAAAATATTAAATAGATTTATAGTAAATATATATATAAAAAAAAAACATATTCATTGCATTTTTTAAATTTATATAAGCACAGTATATACTTATTGTCCTTTTTAGAAATAAACTTGAAGCCTAAAAGGTTAATTTAGATATTTTTACTTGTTGTATAAAGTAGTGATCAATTTGCTCCATGGGATGTCTGGGTTAACAGCTAAAAGATTCCTCTGTTGTCTTCAGATTTATTGTTCTTGCAGGAAGTGAGAGAGTAAGTTGTTTACAATGAGGGAGAACTGAGGTCACTGTGTTTTTTATTGCGGGTTTGTCTTTGTTTGAGCCGTTAACACGTCTTCTTATCGACAGGTTAAGTGAGGGCTGTAGGGCTGGACTAGAGACAGTTGACAGTGCTTTGAGTTCAGAAATAGGAAGAGAGTGCTAAAAAAACGGATATAGTGACTTACACGCCTGCGTAAATGGGTGATGTCACCGACTGGTGGCGATTTGGGTGTAAGAGCCAATGTCAACTGTGTGTGTGTGTGTGTGCGGAAACAAGGGGAAAATTGTAGTCGCTCCGTCAGACACAGCTGTTCACCCCTAATACTGAATGTCTTAATAATGCTCTTTCAATTAATGGACTGAATTACCTTTTATTTATTTAATTATTTATTTTTAATTACCTGCAGTAACATCTGCATGAAAGTTGAGCTGAGGTAAGTAAAGCAAAATTACTTGGATACCGGTGTTTTTAGCTGAGAACTGTGAATATAATTGGTTCTTTATGTGTTAAAATATGAAGTTTTTATGAAAACAAATGTGAGTCAATTAAAACTTTCAGGTGTTAATCTTTCCAGGGTGAAACTGATTTTCAAAAGCGGATGAAAAGAACGTCAATCTCATGCATATCTCTTTGTGTTGGCCTAAATGTCCAGTGGCACATACTTTGCTTTGTAAATCTAATGTGAAATCTGCCACTCCTCGTGAAAGCAGAAACTCCACCCTGATATCCCTGTAGACTTTGTGTTTATTGGTTGACCAGTTTGAGTGTGTGTGTGGTTTTGGAGCTGTAACTCTATGCTGGTTCTAATGAGATATTCTATCAGGGTAGAGTAAAGTTACTGTAGGGGTGACGAGTCTTTCCTCCGCCGCCACTGCTGACTCTGTTAACTCCCACGCTCCTCTATTTGACATGACTTGACAATCAGATGTTTTGTTGAACAGATTTTCTTATTCATTTTTATCACGCTTTATCAGTGTGGGTTTACAAATACCCGGTGCATTTATAGTAGTCTTATAGTAGTTTAATGGAGTAGAGAATGTCACAATCCATCACTGCTTATCATATTATGCCAATTGCTGAAAAGGGAGTGTCATTTGATAGATAAAATCTGAAGTGAATTTCTACAGAGTTCTGAATCATTTTGTGTAAAGTCTTCAAATGACACTCCCTTTTCAGCAATTGGCATAATATGATAAGCAGTGATGGATTGTGACATTCTCTACTCCATTAAAAACATTTTAAAAGCAGTATTTTCCTAAATATTTTATATTTATTATGCATGCAGTTTTTATGAAGTCATTAATGTAGAGACTATATTTTTAAATTGGAAAAATTAAACCATTTTTTAATTCATTAAGCTTATTTTTGGTCATACTGTACCATTTATATGAATAGAGAGCCTAAGTCCCTCCCCTTCCGGTGGACCACCATGGGACCTTATTTCGGAAAAATATTGTATGGTAGTCAATGGCGAGAGACAACTAATATTTTGATCTCATTTGAATTGTGCCCTGAATTACACATATGATGTTTGTCAATTTAAAAGATACATTTTAAAGTCAAGAAAGTCGCAGTTTGATGTAAAAATGTTGAGGTATAAGACTGTGAAAATACGTAATTACAAAGACTACAAACCCAAAAGGCGCACATGTGACGTCATACCTTTTCTCTCAATGAATGAAGCTAACGTTTGTCATTTTTCTATAGTCTTACGTTATAATCGTAACGTTACACCGTCATGCCTGAGTGTTTTGTACCAGACTGCACACATACGAGCAACGGAGCAATAGTTCATTGAGCGATTTTCACATCAAACTAAATGTTACTCTTCTGTTTTATGACAAACTGCGACTTTCTTGACTTTCATAATTATCTTTTAAATTGACAAAAATCATATGTGTATATGAATAAGGTCCCATGAGCCAGAAGCAGAGGGGAGGGACTTAGGCTCTCTATAGCAAATCAAAGAAAGAGAAAAAAAAACATGTGCCTTTTTCTATAATATGCATGTATATTACATTTAAAGTCAGCATGAAACAGAAGTTGCAATATTCCCTATTGTGATCCCTATCCCTATATCCATGTGAAATGGCTTCTTGAACAAGAAAAAATGTAGAGTGGGACTTCGGGAATTGATTGGATTGTTGGAATGTTCTTGTTTGTCACTTATAGCGATCTCATCTGAGTGACAGGTCGTCCCACCCTCGGGCCGGAAAACACGCGTCATCAGAAAAGAGGTGCTGTTGCAAGAAGGAGGGAAGCTATTTTGATTAAAGATTACGAGGGCACGTGAATTTTAAAAAACAATGAGGTGCACGGAAAAATCATTTATAATAATTACTGCAGTATTCAATAAAAATGGTCAATTCTGATTTAATGGCGACTTTAAACTCATGACATGCACATATGCGTGCAGACACACATGCATGCCCAGTGTTTTCCCTGAGGCAGGAAATACACTCTTTTTCCATAGCAGAAAACAATACAGTACATTTCTCCAAAAGCCCCTAAATTTCTAGTCTATATTACAATCCTGATGTTAACAAGCGTACAAGCTTCTAAATTTAAAACATATATTTATTCTATTGGCACCTATGCTGGTACATGCAGGCCTAATTAAACTGCCCTAACTGCTGCTCCTGCGCTCTTTATTTAAATGCATCCTATAATTTTGGGCTGTCAGGCCCTTGTAGTTGACCCATAATTTCAGAGTGCGGGTTGCCCGGTGTCAGGATGTTTTTGTCGGTTACTATGGCAATGAATTGACTGATTGTTTGTGTGGCTGTCCTGATTCTCCCTGGGACAGGCTCACATGTCTGCTCGAGACGTCTTGGGACACAATCTCTGCTTTTGCTGCTTGTGGATTCATTGATGAGTTGATTTTGTTGAAATGGGTGATGTTGTGTAGGTTTGGTACATTTCAGTGCAAAACTTGCATCTATTTACCCATCAGTCTCCCAAGGGATTTTCTGTAAACCCTAACGCTCAAAATACTTAATAAGTTTGAGTAGGACAACTTAAATTAAACTAATTAGTTCAGTCAAATTAACTTTTATGAGTATTTAGCACTTTCTTTTTCTTTCAAGTTCACAGAACTGATATATTTTAAGTAAACTGAACTGTTTCATTGTTTTGAGTTTTATGAAATGATTTATTTTAATTTAAACAAACTTAAGTTTAACTGAAACTGCTGGGATGTCTATTTCCTAGCATGCTTTGCCGATGGCACTTCAATGGGAGAGTAAATGCTAAAATTAAGCGTAATATAATGGGGGGGGGGTTTTGTGCAAGATTAATGTTAAGTGGGAGATTGAGTATTGATTAATGTTTTGTTATGCTAATTTAGAAAAATTTCTGTTAATGTTGTTTTTAGGATAGTTACCATCATGTTGACAAGTTGTGCATGCGGCTTGATTTGAGGAGCAAATAAAATCTTTATATTGTTGCACTCATGCAGCAAGTTCTGTATAACATACTATCGTTAGCATGATAATATAATAGTATGTTAGCAAACTAGCTTGTTAAAACTATAAGTTAATACTAATGAAAGTGTTCACATTGAGATTACATGAAGGTTTTAAGTTAAATGTATGAAATAGTGAACTCTGATTTTAATTGTTCTTAACTTGAAATGTTTAAGTACAAACTTAAAATCTGCCAGTTCTGCTTACTTAAACTTTGAATTTCAAAACTTAAAAAATTGAGGCAATCGATTGCATTACATTTTTTGAGTTCTGCTAACTTATTCGGGTTTACAGAAACCTCATGCATTTTGTTTGAATTATAAATATCCAAATAGTTTCTCATATATTTATTTAATTCTGTTGTACAGTAAAATAAAAGATGAATTAAGTTAGGTAAGAGATGTATATTAGGCTGTTGTTAGGAGATTCATGTGGAAAGGTCTCAGTAATATGCAATCTGTCTGTATAACGATATAAAAGCATGGTTAATCCAGATATTATGTAATAATTTCTTAGATTATTCTCTCAGTGCGATCAGTTCTCGTTTTGTGATTGACAGCGACGTAATGGCGTGGAGGGTTAGTAGTCTTTAAACGATTCATTTAAGAACCAGCTCATAAGAGTCATTAGGTGTGTTCGACTTGAAGCGGCGCTGCGCATCGGTGTGTGACATCAAAGTACCGTGAGAACGATGTGAACGTTCGTTTAGTACGGTGGCCCAGTAGTGCACAACACAACGAAATTTAAAAAGCAAACATAAATTCACAACGCAACGTTGTGGATTCATTTAGTTGTGTTGTGGCTTAATTTCGTTGTGTTGTGTACTACTGGGCCACCGTAGTTTAGAGTGCAAACTCATTTACTACTTTGTTAAAATGTATTTATTTTGCCTTGCAGCTGACAATTCAGCAGTGGAGGAAACTCTGACATAACCGCCATAGAATACGAAACAATACTAGAAAATTTCTTCAGGTGTATCAACCACACTCATAAACTCATACATTCTCATAAATTCAGTTAACTACTTCGTTTCCTTAGTTTTGCCCCTTCCAAAGTATTATCTGATGAGATCATCACAATAATCTGTTATTGCTTGTTGAGTTAAGATTATTAATTAGAGGATGTGAAGGTCACTCATTATTAATACAAGATGACTTTGATGGCTGCATTGGACTACTGCATTTAAACTTTTTTCTTTCTCTCTCTGTTCATATGTGCTGTTTGTGATGGGCTGCTCTTTGTGACCCTCAGGTAAGTGAACCTCAGTCTCTGTACCTCAGTAAATGACAGTAATTCTTAATCATGCATAATAAATACTCCTGCAAATAAGCTTCTTTAATGGCATTGGTAACTGAAAACGTTTACGTTGGGGTGATGGCACGCCACTAGGTGTCAGTATTACACATTTACTCTAAACGCTTTTATCTAAAGCAATTTTAATATGCAATTTTTTTTTTGGTCTTTTGTTTACAAAGATAAATAAGAGCCAGCTGAACATCATAATTGTGCTCCTTCTTCTGTGTGCTCTTTTTTTTTTTTTTTCATACACTATTGGAATTATCATAAAAATGACTTGCTGACTTGAACCACCCCTCAAATTGTAATTAGGAATTTTGGAGATGATTTACCTTTTAATATGGTGCAGAAATTGTTGTTTTGTCATACAATTTCTTTGTATGTACATTTCTACACTTAAGGAAAGTTTTTATTAGCTAGTTTACAATAGCTAGTATTACAATTTATAATGTTGACCCAGTCTTTTACAATAGGGTGTATATGCTACTGGCACACATCAATACAAACTATTAATAGAGCATGTAATTGAATAACGTACCAAAATACAACATGCATGCATGAACAAGATCATCACAGTCACAGTGAATAATGACATATTTATTCATGGTCCCTTACAGTTCCATAGATACACATACAAATATTTCTCGTTCATGCCTGTAGGGCTTATTCGAACTGTTTGCGGTGTGTTTGGGCTTTTAGTGAGCATTGATTTTTCCTCTTTCCAAACTCTGTTGTTGTCACCTAACAAAGTGGTTTATATCGCTGTTCGTCACTATTTAGCTCATTAGCTGCTTTCATCATTAGTGTTTGTACTGTCAATTCTTACCATTGGAGAGAAGTTTCATGTATAAATTTAATCCTAAATGCAATTGAACATACTTTTTTTCCCTGAATGAGACTTTTCTTAGATCATCAGTTGTCTCTCTCCCAAACCATGTCAGTGTTTTGTTTTTTTTTTCATTGGAAATCAATGAACCCTTATAGGTACCATTACAGTGCTCACTAATTTGCTTTGAGTCCACCTGATGTCATTTCCTGCTCTTCTCAATGATGATGATAGTGATCAAACCTGTACCTTATAGTGTCCGCTCCTGTAAATGACCAGAGTCTAAGCTGCATCCATCCATAAATGTGCAGTTAAGCTGATTGTGGCACATGCAGCTGGCATGTAAGCACATAGCTTAGAGCAGTGAAAGATCTCCATAAAACCACATGTATTTGGCACACAATCGCAAACAAACAGGACTGTCTGTGAAGGGGGTTGATGCTGAAATGGCCAGCCGGGACAGCTGTTAAGCTGTTACTGGTTTTGATAACACAGCAACACAGTGTTACGAGGGATTAAGTGATTGTGGTTTATCAGAGCACAGTTCAAAAAGAGGGAAAGCCTGAGCCCTCCTCTGTCCTGGAACTGCTGACTGTCCCAAAACATTTACAAATGCACACACGTGCTTGTGTAGGTGTGTGTTACTGACACTGTGCTGTATTTGCTTTTCACAGGACATGAATTATTATTGTGTGAGCAAAATTGAGTTCCAAATTCAAAAACCTGAATGTGTAATGACAATTTTTCTCTTTTATGACCTCAGGATGGTAAAATATCTATTGGAGACTTGCTTAGCAAGTAGGTCATCAGGGTTTTTTTTTTTTTTGCATATTGTTTTTATGAATATTGCTAGGGCTGGGTTGACAGTATTTCTCATTTTGATGATCTGAAATCAATTCTGAAGTCCAAAGATTGATCTTTTAGTCTGTGCTGCTGTTAATCTTCTGATGCGTGAATAAAGCTTCACTAAACATTATTACAACTCCCACCCAATAATCGCTATTATAATCATGCTTCAGATAAAAAAAAAAGTCCAATCTTTCATATTCAAATGTAATTTTGTCACTCTTTAATGTAGCGTCACAGATCCCTGTCAGTTCAAGCGGCTGCATGAAGCGCACGTGATCATCTCTTCCTCTTTACTAGTTATAATAACACATGTGACATGATATGAAAGAAATCACCTGTGAGTTATGTCTTATGATTAAATAAATCTGTCATACGTTTTTATGACAGCCACCATTTAAATGTTTATATTTCAACAATAAATTGGAGTAGCTGCATAATATTATATTAATAATAACATAATTTATCTTTCATTTACTCCAGTCTTCAGAGTCATATGATATGATCCTTCAGAAATCATTCTAATATGCTGATTTATTATCAGTCTTGGAGACAGTTGTGCTGCTTAAATTTTTTTTAATAATCTGTGATACTTTTTTCAGGATTCTTTGATGAATAAAAAGTTAAAAAAAGAACAGCAGGGATGTGTTAAATTGATAAAAAGTGACAGTAAAGACTTATATTGTTAGAAAAGATTTCTATTTTGAATAAATGCTGTTCTTTTTAACTTTTTATTCATCAGTAAACCCTGAAAAAAGTATCACAGGTTCTTAAAAAAAATATCCAAAAGAATCTGGATCGGATCTGAATTGTGAATTTTGGATCAAATTTTGAATCAGAATCAACTCCTGTCAATACCTCACCCTAAATACTGCAGACATAGTAACTTACTCATTTGACATACTGCTTTTGGCATGCTATCGTGTTCAGATGTGGCGCAACTGTTACGGTTATTTTTTTAAACAACAATGTGCCCTGCGTGTCCATACATGTCTTTGAAAGTGGAAAAATGCAGAGAAAGATTGAGCAAGAAAAAGGCCAGGGAGTGAGATAAACAAGGAAGAGATGATGGGAAAGGGGGAGTGTTTGTGGTATGAGAACGAGAGAGCCGGAGAGAGAGAGTGACAGAGAGGGAGTGTCCGTGAGTTTGCATACAGTATGTTCCCTGTGAGTCTGGATACGGGCTCGCTCACGGGTGTGGGATTGATATCTCCAGGAATCTCTGATGGACATCTGATGGCCATGTCATGCCTGGAAGGTGGGACATTTGTATGTGTGTGTGTCTGCATGCATGCTGTGTTTTGTTGTATGTGTCCACGTGTGTGTGTGTGTTTAAGAGAATGATTGACAGTAGGAGGATATTTGCTTGATATTAAAGGGGAAGGAGGGTTTTTGTGGTTGGTAAAATCTCTTCTTGCTTTGGGATTTCCTCTCTGTCTGTTTCCTTTGTTTGTCCCTTTTCCTTTCCTTTTTCTGTAGCAATTTGCCCTTTTTTTATTTTCATGTTGATATATATTGAAGTATAAGAATTCAATTCCATCTTGTTTGTGGTTTTGTTGTTTGTTGGAGTGGCTGAATCTGTGTAAATGTTGTGAGTGTGTGCTAGTCAGCTGTTGAAGGCACAGTTGCTGCAGGCATGTGTCGTGGCAGAGCTCTGGCCCGTGTGCTGTGGACATCAGAAGTGTGTTCGCCCAGATACCTCACGCTTTCTTGTTCCCTGGCGCTCTCTTTGTTTATCTTTCTCCCTTTGTATGATATTTTCAGCATTATTAAGTCATATGTAAATGATTTTTTTAGAGCAGTAGTAGATCATTTTTATGGCAAACTCCCCTTTTGCATTATGTTGCATCTGCTGTCACCTAAAAAAAAAACTATTGACTACTAACTTACTTTTGTATGTTATTAAATTAATATTTTTCAACATTTTTATTGTTTTATCTCTTTGAATTCATTTAGTCATGACTACTAGTTTAAAAGGATTAAGCATATATATATATATATATATTAAGCAAAATATTTTTAATTATTAAGTAGAGGGATATATATCCCTCTACTTAATAATTAAAAAATGATAATAATATATTACTAGATCATACTGCAACTCGTTATGTATAATTTTTACCTTATTTACATTTTACCAACTATTGGCTATTGCTGTTTGTTTTTTTCTGGCATGCACCAATATAGTTTTCTGGCATGCAACGATAAATAGATTTCTGAACTCATCTACCTAAATGTTGCCCTACTTCTGCAGACTTTTAACGATGAGTGAATTTTCAGATGGAAGAGCAGATCAAGCATAAATCGGCCTCATTAGAGAAAGACGCAGGTTTGCATAACTTTTGATTTGACCCAAGATGCTGCCTCCATGCCAATTTACTGGATTTCTTTCTTTTTTCTTTTTTTGAAGTTTGAAAATGTGGTCTGGCCAGATTGATTAATAAATAGATGTTTGGCTTTCTATTTTACTGCAAAATGAAGGAACAGAATTCTGATTGGGAAATTTGATTTTGAAGTCTGAATAGATTTCAGATTTAACTGGCACTTACTCAAGCCAGTTAAACCAGATTTAGTGTGCATCGGTATGAAGTATGCAGTGTCGGTGAGGATATGTGTGTAGAGTTTGTTTGTGTAACTTTAGCCATGTATGCATGTATGTTTAGATATACAACTGAGACCCTGTAGCTATGCATGGGAGACCTACATAACCCCTAAGTTCAGAGTTAATCTATATATAAACTAGAGCATGTAAGACAATTATAGCCGCCATGTGAAGCAAAACAACATTATAGACGGTCACATGCACCACCACCGTTTGTTGGTCCGATTTAGTTTGAATTATTCATGAATATTTTTTATTAATAGTGTTTTGTTTATTTTGTATCTCTGGAAAATTACTAGTTTTAACTTTGGTTTTATTTTGGTTTTAAGTGACTAAATTGTTCCATCTGCCTATGATGACAGGGAACCTTAATAGATGATCAGAAAAACTGTAGTCGTTATACGTAAATCAGACATCAGGCTTCTTTTTGACCAAATACACTAGTATTCTCAAAATCAGGATTTGGAAATTTTGTGTTTTCGTTCAGAATTTTTGTTCACATTTATAGTATCAGATCAATTCTTTTATACTCATGTCTTTATTTTTTTTTAGTTAATATTAATTAATTAGCCTAGATCTTCACATATGATATGAGAACATTTAACAAGGTTGCAAAAATAAAACACTTGAGTTGCAGTGTGTTGTTGTTCTTGTTAACCTTGATTCTGTTTTGGTTATTACCATCCATGACCTCCTCGATCCTGCAATACTACACACACCTGTGCTTCTGGTATATGAGAGGTTGTGACTCCCAGGTTGACATCGCCTACACTTTGACCCCCACGAGGAGTTCTCACGCTTACTGTCTGCCACATTCCTTGCTGGTCATTTTACAGCATGCTAAGTGCTATGTTACTTCAGACGCCACATGACAGTCACATACTTATGTAGTATCACATGGTTTCTGAAGAACATCTGATATTTTCTTATAGAATTTCTGTAGATCTTAAGCTTTTGTTGTGACACTTCTGTTACTGTTGAAAGGAAAGAGGATGAGGGTAGGGTATTTGGGTTAGTTTCAGTTTGTGCCAGATGTTAGGCTAAGTATTACAATATGTTGTATATTAATACTTGAATGGTTCACCAGGTTATTGTTGCCCAACCGTAATGCAGTTTAATATCCCATCCACCGCTAGAGGGCGCTGTTTCTCTCTTTGTAAACAGTCCTGTTCACTAAACTGTGATTGTCCAAAGCTAGCAAGTTGCCATCTCAGCAGGTTAGCAGCACCCAACTCAATTCACTTTAATCAGATTGTATTTAGATTAGCACACGACCACACGTGATTAAACGCTCATATTAAACAACACTCAGTAGGACTGTATAGCAGTGAACTCAATCACTTCTGATGGTACAGGAAGTCTGATTAGTTTTTTCTTTGGCTGGGTTTTCTGCTGAGTCTCTGTCTGGAAATGTAATTTGACTTTGCTCTTTTTTTTATTTGCCCTTTTTTCCCCTCTTTTTTATATCGAAGGTATGCCTCGGTTTTAAGAAAGAATATCCCTTTGGTGGCTGTTTTATAAGGATCTTGTGGTTTAATGTGCAATTTAGACTAAATCTGGTATAGATAATATGTAATTCAGTGGAAGGCTAGCTCTGTGTTTGACGTTTACCAAAAGCTAATAGACATCAACCTGTTTCTGTGCAGGCGAGGTGCTTGTGCTTTTGCATCTAGGCTTAATTACCTGTAAATGAGGGCATCTGTGTGACTGTGTGTGTCTGTCTGATAATCTGGGTTAAGAGATTAACCCGAGATGAGCAAGAGGAGCCAAACACTGACCAAAACGATGGTGGGATAAAGAGGATGACGGTGCGCCCTCATTTGCGTCCAGAGAGGTGGAGAGATCAGCAATAGCTTCACGACTGCGCTCCCTCACATAACCCAATATCAGATCCCCAAAAACTGTCTGAAGTAACACATGAAGATGTCTGTGTTAACAGCTTGAGATGTTTTCTAGTTTATTAATGTTTTTTTTTTTCTCTAACCGCCATTGCTTGAAACATCAGTTCTCCAACATCTGAAACTTTCTAAACTGTGAGTCCCTGTATAGTAGAGAATGTTTTTGCTTGTTTTATTATTTAATTTTAATATTTGTATTATATATGATTTTTGATTAATAAGATAATTAACACTTTACATTAAGGTTCAATTTGTTAACTAGTTAATAACCACATTACAAAATACTTCTAAAGCATTTATTAATTTTAATGTTAATTTACTTATACATCAGTAAAACCAAAGTTTTATCTGTTAATATTATTAAATGATCAGAGCAAACATGACCTAAAAATGCATTAACTAATGGGACTTCATTGGAAAGTGTTCCCTTAATATTTACTAAGCAGTTCTAAATAAGAACATTTACAAGGTTACAAAGAAAAACATACATTTCCTTTTCTTTTTTTTTAATAATTTTTTAATAATGACCATCTAACATTTTAAACTTTCTAAATTGGGAGTTCTTGATGTTGATGAATTTACAGAGTAGCAGATCATTTCTTTTTTTTTTTTTTTTTTGGCTTGTTTTAAATATGCAACCCTGTGTGTAATCTGACACTCTGCCGATTGCGGCTTTTGTTTGCGCAAATCAATTCAATTCAAGCAGCCTCATTCAAGCAGACCAAAAGAAAAGAGTGTGGAGAGGAGGAGAGGGGTTTGTCCACTGAGAGTCCCTCATGTGCTGCAAAGATCAAGCCCCGCCCACTGCCCCTCCCCCTCCCAGGACTGAAGACAGGAGGGCAGGGGACAGATCTGAAGTTGGCGGATGAAGGGATTGGGTTAGAGGGAGGGGGTCAAACCTAGGACCGCCCCCAGGACAGCTCCGGGCCTGAGGATCCTTCAGCACGCTGACATATGCTCAACACCTCTCTATCGTGCATGTAGTGGACTGCTGCTTCCAAGAGCGGGATGCCAACCTTTGCACCTGCAAGATGGGCAACACTCCACCCTCACAGCTCCAGTCTTCGGCCCTGGATCCAACCCAGACCCCCAGCAGCAGGAGCGAGTGCGGGATCAGACGCAGACTGCTGGCCTCGAAGGTCCATCAGAGACCCGAATCACTGTGGACCCCTAAACCAATGCTAAGAGTGGAGGGCAAAGGATCACAAGGGGACACACTCACACGCTCTCAGTCCTGTTGCAAGAGGAACTCTCTGTCTTGCTTTCCCTGTGAGTATAAGTATGGTTTTGAATGTTGTAATAGGTTGGCTAGTGTCATTCTAGAGAATTTAGTCGCTAGTTTAGTTTGATATGAATGGAAACGTCCAAATAACAGTCCAATGACAACTTGACAGCACTAAATATGTGTTGAAAAGGTTATTTAAAGAGAGCTCATCCAATCTTGTATGACTTTCTTTCTTTTGTGGAACATAAAAGAAGATATCCTGAGAAATGTGAATACAAAAACTGATTAGGCAGCACTTTTTCTGAACTTTCTGAACTAAAAGTCTTTGCAAACACCATTTACGTTGCTTTTAGCGGCTGTGCTTGCTTGTGTCAGAACATGCCGTGTCCGCTGTCATCGTCTTTGGTGTGACTGCTTTTGTCTGTGGCTTATAAGCCAATCGGCGCACAGATTGTTCTGTTAAGACTTTGTGACCTTTGACCTTTAGAGATGCGAGTGAATATCTTTGGCTTGACCCCTTGGGGCCCCTTCTCTTCCTGTCCTTAATAAGGTTAGCTTCATTCACTCAGTATCACGCCGAAGGCCATTTATTGATCGTTCATAGCATCACACATATGGACGGTTGGCCGTTCATGATTTACCAATATATGCGATCAATGAGTGACTCTAAAGGTTATATTATTAAGTGTGCCGGAAAAGTCAAGTGCAAAAGGTGAGAGGCTGATAGATGTGGATGTATTTGAGCTGTTTAAGCCCATTTCAAAGAGTCTTTAATCATGCATAGTGTTTAGTTGTCTAGATTAAACTCTTTAAACATTTGTTAGCATGTATTGATTGTCTATAATGAGTCATATCAGATGCTCAGATACAGTAGAATGATAAGAAACAGAAGAGATCTGACCCAGATGCCCATGGGAACCCATGACAATAGGAAACAGCTGACTGATCTTTTCCTGATTCTGATGGAAGGGACAGAACTGACCCAGATACAGCGTCCCATCACCTCACCGAGTCAATTATTATCTGATGAAACCAGTGAAGGGGAGGAAATGGAACGGAGAGGTGAAGAGGGGAACAATGAAGGAGTGTGAATGAGCTTCAGATTGAAGAGGGAGGAGAAGGTGTGATATAAAAGATGGAGATACTTTATAATGCAGGTTATAAGAACGACGAAAAAGGCTTTAATGGAGGTTTTAGACATACTGTATGATTGATACTGTATAGAAATAAATGGATATGGCAGTGACTACAGAAAAAAGAACATTGTGACCCTGGATGACAAAACCAGTCACATGTGTAAATTTTATGAAATTGAGATTTATACATAATCTGGAAGCTGAATAAATAAGCTTTCCATTGATGTATGGTTTGTTATGATAGGGCGATATTTGGCTGAGATACAACTATTATGTAAATCTGGAATCTGAGGGTGCAAAAAAATCGAAATATTGAGAAAATCTCCTTTAAAGTTGTCCATTTATGTTGGTGATTGTGCTGCATTCACTCACAAAAACACATTTTTATATATATTTACGGTAGGAAATTTACTAAATATCTTCATGGAACATGATCTTTACTTAATATCCTCATGATTTTTGGCATAAAAGAAAAATCGATAATTTTGACCCATGCAATGTATTGTTGGCTATTGCCACAAATATACCTGTGCGACTTATGACTGGTTTTGTGATCCAGGGTCACATTTGTTAGGAAAAAAAAGCTTTGAGTCATACATATTAGCTTCAACACAATACGTTGTGTTGCATAGTGAATGATAATATGATCAAATCCCATAGACTCACATTAAAGTCACAATGAAACGGATGTAGCGATCTTTTCTTGTGACATAAATCCAAGTGTAATAGATTACGGAAAATGAACAAATTTAGGGTTTGATTCTATGTATCGGTTGTTGATTGAATTTTGAGATGTGAGCATTGCACTCAAAAGTGGAGTCAGATGAAGGCAAGCTTGCAGGCGGGGGTTTAAGCGGATTAGATGATCGGAGAAGTCCTGCATACATCACCTGAGAGAAGTCTTTCACTGATTAAACATAACAACTTAAGGTCAAATAATTATTTAAAATAATAAACATGCACGGTTGGATTGCTCACAATAAGGTCTATAACATGCATTTAGAAAATAGAAATTAGCTGAATTTTATTTTCATGCAGACTTATATAGAGATGAGACTTTAGACTTGGGCCATTAAGCATCCACCTGGTACCCACCCATAAGACCCTAGCAATTTATTTGGATGGGCTGCATAACATTGCAACAACTTTTGCACAGATAATAGTACTCGACTCATGTTTACTTTAGACTGTTTGTATTTCATTTAGTAATAAATGATTTAACAAATGTATTAAAAAAATATACATTTAATTTTAAAATATTTACTGCATGGGCTGGTGTGGCCTAATTGTTTCTTCTCAAGAAAGGTGTTCAGTGTCTGTAGAGTTTAGTTTTAAAGTTGATCTGGGTTGCTCTAGTGTAATTGTAGAGCCGACGGTCTGAGCTAATGTATTGTGACAGCTCAAGATGCTCCATAGATCAGCTCTGCATTGTGTTTAGCACACTACTGTCATGCCCTGCTGAATTAACAGTCTTAGTATATATAAGTGTAAACTCACACCCTCTCTCTTTTTCCTCTCTTTTGCCAGTTATTTTTCTTTCTTTCTCTGAATCTTGTATTGTTCTGTGACACTTGTCATGGATGAAGTAGGGTTACAGTATAAGACGCTGAGCAGGTGTTTCACAGATCTCTGCTAAGCCGAGCTCAAGCATTGTGGCCAGGGGTTGGTCAATTGTTCTGTTTATCCTCTCGGGACTGACAGAAACTGGCAGGAGCAGACACTGAATAATGAGACATGTTTAAAGAAATTCATTTCTCAAAGGAGTTGGAAATCAGAGCCAAAATGCATTGTTGGCAGAAGCAATGAGAAAATCATAGAAGATGGATACCCTGGAGAATATGAGAGACTGATGTACAGTAGATGGTCAGAGCAAAATACTGTCCATAAAGTGTTACAGAGTAGGGCTTGGTGATAAAACGCAAACGATAATTAGCGCAATATCATTTTCCTCGATACAGTTATAACAAAAGTGTGATAAAATGATAAAAGCGGAACGAAACAGCACTATTTGTCTTTGTGATTCAAATTAGTTAATACCAGATAAAACAGAAAGCACTGACAAACAGGAGAAACATTGTGCCATGAACGATTCTTTTCAATCTACAAATCACCATCATTTACCATGGATTTACTGTAGTAACACTAACTGGTCGGCCCACATTGTACAGCGTCTCACCGGGAAAACTCTCGGTGCTCCAGATGGCCAGTCTACCCCTGAACTGCACCATGGTATTATGCCAGAAATGTGGTATATTCATATTGAATGTCATTATATTATTCATTTAGACATGTATTAAATGAGTAATGGAATATGATTACAGTATTTTTTGTTAAGCTATAGCATTTGTATTTATTCAATAAAAAAATTTGGCTATGGTTTTTCCTAACAAAAAACATTTAGTTACATTTTACCATGGTAGTGAGATTTAAAAAAGTAAAATCCCAACTCAAACAGGCAGAATATTTAAATTTGACCTTATGAGGTCTCAATTTTTACAATGTTAATGTTTTTGTTAATGAACATAAATGTACATCTGCATCCTAACTCAAGCTACTGCTACTGTCAACTCATGCTACTGTAAAATGTGTTTTTCTAAGAGACAAAACTCATGATATTATTAATATTGCAGCCTGCACTGCAAACTGTGCCGAAGAATATTCGACCTCAGATTTGTGAGATGTTCTCCTGTGTTTGTCATGTTCTGATAATAAAGAGTAGTTTAAACCACAATTAACTGTCTGGTTTCTACAACTTTCACTTATCACCTTTGAACTTAAAAGAAAGATTTGACATTTATCGGGATAATTATCGATATCGACTGATATGAAAATGTTTATTGTGATAATTGTTTGGGCCATATCGCCCAGCCCTATTACAGAGGAGTATCTAGGCCACCAATTCAATATTATAGTCATCATCCAGTTCCTAGAGGATGATTATGACGGTGAACGAGTACCTGGATCTATCCAGCATTTGTCCGTTAAGCATCGTTTGAGACTCCAGTATAAGAGCATGTATTGGCATCATTAGCCTGGCCCCAGCGGCCACCTCAGGGCAGATTAAGAATGACTGACTGCCCTGATGACCATCAGACCCCTGCTTAAGGAGGAGTTATTTTGGTCCGTTGCTATTGTTTGCAGAGGTCCTTGTATCCTTAATCTCAGTGAGGAATTGTGGGTAGCCTTAGCCCCTTGCTGTGAATTGTGAATACAAAAGGCTTCGTCTTTACCCTGCCTAACTAACTCTTACAGTTCAGTTCTGCAGCATGACAAAGGCACTTTGTTAATCGTCGAGTCCCCTCAGGCATGCACATATAACCCCTGCTGATGGCAGGACGGGGACAAAAGAAACCTCATTGCTTATGTTACCATTCCTTAAAGACAGGTGGATTCTCTTACTCCTTTCCTTTTTTCATCTCCCTCTCTTTCTGTCCCATTGCCTTTCTCTCTTTCTGTCTTTCTCCCACCCCCACCTCTTTCAACATATGTTTCCCTCCGTCATTTAGAGTAGGGGTGGAGCTACTCAACTGTAAAGAAGTGTCACTGTGTGAGGTCAGTGTCCTGAGGACTGAGAGCTGTCAATCATTGTGGAAGGCTGCTGCTTTTGTTTTTTAGATGACAAGAGTTTCTTAATTGTTAGTGGTACTTACATACTTACTCTAACCTACATACTTACATACTTACTCTAAGGGTTACAACAAACTCTAACCCCAAGGGCCCTATCTTGCACATTGTTGTGTCCATGAAGATGTGAAAAAATAAGCATAAATCTAGATTACACATTTACCCAAATGCTAATTTGGGTGTGTTTCTCCCATCCCCAATGTAACTTCTCTCTTTTACGGCCCTGATGAGAACGTCGGTCTCCTCGGCTGTGAACCACTCCTGGCGTGCGCCTGGCAAATCCGCCGTTATAATAGCAATCCGCCATGGAACAAGCGCGCCTGCTCTTAAAGGGAATGTGAGATGTCGCTCTGATTGGTTTATTTCACGTTACGCCCAAACCACACCTATGAGTAATGAAGCTGCTTCAGACCAACCCATTTTAGATTTGCATTGGGCGCAAGAGTCATTTATCCCACCGGTATAATAGCAACAGCGCCCAAGACCCGCCCACAAAGTTACTTGATACTTGCGTTTCAGATCGTTAAAATAGGGCCCTTAGGGTTACAACAAACTCTAACCCCAAGTATTAAACACTGTGTCAATGGCCATGAATGATACGTAAAACTATATTGAGGTGAGATGTTATTTTTTAACCAATCATACTCATGATTTTCATACATTGGACAATAAACAGGGCAAAACGACAGGTCACCACTAACAATTAAGAAACATCTATGGGTATCACTTCAATAGCCTTATAAATGAGCTAATAAATAAATTGTAGCGAAGTAATGGTGGGACCCCACCCTACATTATTAATACTAGATTGTTAAACACAAGTAAAATAAAATGCATCCATTGCACAAAGGCATTTTGGCATTTATGGCACAAACAATTTTACATTGTGTATATGTTTCACATAATATGTCATTGCTATGCAGTAGCTAGGGTCTTCTGGATGTTCCTAGGGTTGTTGAAGATGGTGGCCAGGTCAAAAGAGCCTGCCCTTAAGTCTCTATGATACTCTATTTCATAGTTCTCAATGTAAATCCATGTTTTTTTTTTTTTTTTTTTTTTTTTTTTTTTTTGAAGAAATGGCACCGATATGGATATTTTTGGTTGAACTAACTCTTTTAGTTGTAAATCTTAAATCTAAATGTTTGAGTGGTATATTCATCACAGGCCAGGCTCTCCAGCACTGCATCTGTAATGGGTCCTAAATTATTTAACTTTAGAGAGCATCTTCATGTGGCTCTTTGTATTGTGTGTTGGTTGAGGGTGACAGGAGGTCACTACTGTCATGTTGAGACTGGAATGTAATTGTTTGTGTGTGTGTGTGTGTGTGTGAGAGAGAGAGAGAGAGAGAGAGAGAGAGAGAGAGAGAGAGAGAGAGATTAAAAAATGGCTCACTCCTGCTCTGCATACACTTCTGTCACATTAGTGCCTCTCCATCATGATAAGACTGAGTCTAACTGAGTCTTTCGGGCTTGTTTGGTTTAGTTTAGGTACTAATTGGGCCTGCTGTTCCATCATGGCAGCTGTAATTAAGTTTTGGTTGGCGGATTAATCGCTTTAGGGGATTGGGGGTTAAGACTAGTTTTATTTAGTGCTGGACATCAGGTGTTTGCGGAGTAGAACGAGGGAGAAGAAACAAATTATGGATTTGGAGTTAAAGTGATTTCCAGGCATAGGACAATAATCTTGGGAATTAATAAAATCTTAAAAAATGATTGGAAAATCATTGATCAAAATGTGTGGCCAGTACTGTTATCCTGCATTTATTGATCACATTTTTATGCCTTGCAAACATAAATGTTGTTGTTAATTCAAAATCATTGTGTAAAAATTGTGAGACTGATTTGTGATCATATTAAAAATATCTGTTAGATTTGGTTGAAAAAGAAAAAATCAGTTATGTTTTGCAGCAAATGTATATGAGTTACATTGCAGCCATATAATTTCTAGATGGAAAAACTGAAAAAATCACTTTTTTGTAAATTGTAAAAATATATGTGTTTATATATATATGTGTGTGTGTGTGTGTGTGTGTGTGTGTGTGTGTGTGTGTGTGTGTGTGTGTGTGTGTGTGTGTGTGTGTGTGTGTGTGTGTGTGTGTGTGTGTGTGTGAATATGTTATATGTGTGTGTGTGTGTGTGTGTGTGTGTGTGTGTGTATATATATATATATATATATATTAAATGGGCCAGTGCCCATGCCAGCAGCCAAACTCCTTATTGTTTAGCCCTGATCAGTGTTGTGGTTTTCTCCACAGATACAAACACTGAACCACACTGTTGTATCCATCTCTACCTGTGTCTTATTTCAGGTCTGTTAGTCGTCTCACACTACAGTACGTTTCCTCTGTGAGCAGGGTGTCAGGTAATTAGGTTGCAGGTCATCTCTAAGCAGAGGCTCAGATTCAGAGCATGAGGTCTGACAGGCGGCACATTAATTGATCGGTTCCCCAAAGCCGTATGTCTTAAATGTGCTAAATGACATTAGACGAAAGGTCAACAGGGGTTAAAAGGCGGGGACAGGCTACTTTCACCCACCATTAGAGATAATTGAAGTGAATTATTTTGGATCATTTATACAGTGAATGCCAGGCCAGCCCCCATGGCTATGACTGATTTGTCAGTGTATCTGATTCAGTCTTCCATTATTCACTTTTCACTTTCAGCTCTAGGTTAGGTTGTATTACCGTAAAACGTCTCCTTTATATGTCATGTGTTGAAGACACACACACACACACACACACACACACACACACCTCAGTAACAGGATTTGGACGCAGCAGGTGTTTGTGATCTTGAAGCGGACAGGTGAATCAACAGCAGCTGATTTAGCTTGAGCTCAATCTTTAATTAAGTCTCATTAACTCTGATAAATAGGTCTGCCAGTTGACCAGCATTTTATTCATCTGGCCACGTAAAAGCTCTTTAGCTTTGTTCACACTGCACACAAATCAGATTTGTTTCTTACCATGTGATCTTTAGGACTGATTGTTTGCACTGTTGAAGTCAGGTTTGTTCAGACAGTGTACAATATCTGATATATACATCAGTTGCTGTCAACTGTGACAAATGCTTTGAATATGTCACAGAGCAACATGACATGGTCTATAAACTTAGAGTTTTAGTCCAAGCTTGACCTTGCAAAGACCTTACCCTGGAATACTGTGGAATTACATATAGAAAATGGGATTTTTAAATGCGAGTCTAAATGATACGGTTCATAACAGCCTCTATTCATTTGGCTCTGAACTGATGAGAGAGTTGTGGTCCTGTAATGATGGAGAATAGGGAGGAGATATTTCCACCAGAACTCTGTGGCTCCTCAGAGACTTGCTGTGAATGAAGAGAATGAGAATAGAAGGATTTAGGCAGTGAGAGTGTCAAAGCTGTGGACAGAAGATGGGATGCTACTTGAGCCCTATTAAATGTTGCTCCCTTAATGCTGCTTGATCTGCACAAATTCACAAGTATTGTTTTTATATGCCGAACATGAAGTGAACACAGAGGGACTGTGCTGGAAACCTGACTTACAGAATGAGCCATTTTAGAGGAGAGTGAAAGTTTTGTTCAAACCTATTGTAACCACTAGATGGCGCTGATTGTACAGTGTTTCGCAGTCCTCTTGACACCTCTGCCATTGGAAAGGCATTTTAAACGTAACATTAACTTTATTATTTACATTGACATTGTCCAACATGTATTTTTTTTGTATTGTTTATTTATAGACTAATACAGTTTATTAATATATTGAATTAGCTTTAATTTAAGATTTAATAATTTTATGTACTTTTGTAATTTTTTATTAGTTTCTGTTTTATATATATTTTATATAGCTTTAATTAAAAGTTGTAGTTTTTATTTGTTTTATTTTTAGTACTTTTAAAGGGATAGTTCACTTTGAAATTAAATTTTGGTATGTTTTAGCTTACCTCAAGGGCATCCAAGATGTAGGTGTCTTTGTTTCCGCAGTAGTTTCAATTTTGATATTTTTAGGTCAAACCGTTTTTGTCTGTCAGTCATATAATGCAGGTCTATGGTCACTGTCTCAAAGAGCATGCACAGAGAAGTCCAAATTAAACAATTCCCCATCGTAAGTACACATTGATGGCCTAAGACACGAAACGAGCGGTTTGTGTGAGAAAACGAACAGTATTTATATTGTTTTTACCTCTACACAACCACATCCAAGTGATCTTCCTGGTGTGTGACGTGTGCGTGCGTTCTGGCTTAGTCTGCGCAAGTGCCGGAAAGTGTACAAGAGGTAAAAACGACATAAATACTGTTCGTTTTCTCACACAAACCGCTCGTTTCGTGTCTTAGGCCATCAATGTGTACTTACGATGGGGAATTGTTTAATTTGGACTTCACTCTGCATGCTCTTTGAGACAGTGACCATAGACCTGCATTATATGACTGACAGACAAGAACGGTTTGACCTAAAAATATCAAAATTGAAACTACTGCGGAAACAAAGACACCTACATCTTGGATGCCCTTGAGGTAAGCTAAAACACACCAAAATTTTATTTCAAAGTGAACTATCCCTTTAATGCTTCAATTATGTACTGAATTCACTGAAGAAATTATTATAATTACGTCAACCTACGAACTAACTAACTATGAATGCTATTTGCATTCGGTGTTGCAAAGATGTACACCTATTTGGATACAGAGAATTGCTTTTGTTGTTAAAGAGAAATATGTGGGCCCTCTCAAAGGTAATCCCAGAAGCGTTTTAAAGTTCAATATTTGATCAGTGAATTACCCAGACTCCTTTGGGACTCCTCAGAGGGAGAGGCAGGTTATAAAAGTGGACTTAGGATCTATATGAAATGAACTCTCTTTTAACATCTCTGGCGCTTCATCATATTGATAGGACACAGGAGAGGAGGAGGAGGGGAAGATTTGAGTGATTTCAAGCCCCTTCTTTCATCTTTCCCTGCATAATTCAGAGAGAGAGGACAGGTTTGTGGGATAGGATTACTGGTTATACAAACCCCCTTTACACAACCCCTCACCCTTGAGCTTGCACTTGAGGGTCTATTTGCCACTTAACGAAATGAGTCTTTCCAAATCCAGGTGTCCTCAAAGATGCCTATTTGTATATTTTCTCTGCTTCAAGATGGCTAAATGATAGCCTTGTCGTTAAATTAGCCTAAATTGTAACGATGGATAATTAAGCACTATGTGTTTTAATGTGGAGTGAAAATGTGCAGCACTATCATGGCAGCTGTCTTACTTATTAAAAGCCTGTTAATTTGCACATCCCCATGTTCATGCTTCCATTAAGAGTCTCTATGGACTGATCCGTAATTGTTATCTCTCCCAATTTTCCTCTTTATAGATATGTCTCTACCTATGTGTGTGAATGTGTGTCTGTCTGTGTGTGTTAGTAATGCTGCATATTTATGCTCTGAATCCCTGATCTCTCGTTAATGACAAAAGGGATTGTTGTCCCGAAAAAAAAGATTGGTGTCCCGTTGGTGCATCCTGGCATCGTCATGTCCTGTTTCCACAGCAACAGTGACTCCATCTCCTCCCTGAGGCTGAAGTCTCAGTGGAAATCTGACTAAAATAATGTTGCAGATCCCTCACATGGTTGCATTTGACTAATTGGCTGTTATATTCCTCATTTTCTCCCAGTTTTATCAGTTTGAAGTGTCCTATAAGAGCTCTGTTGCTCTTGGCAAATTCCTTTTGTTGTTTATCAAATCCCGGGGTTTGTCCAGACTCTGATGAAGTTTGAACTCCGGATGCAGACTGACTTAATCATGCACCATTTCTCTCCATCGACTACCGGTTCCTGCCTATGGTGGCAAATATGGGTCATTTTGCTCCGGTACATTGGAATCACACATATTTCCCCCCCGTCCCCAGAGATCCCCCCTCATCATGATTACGAGCTCTTTGGGAAATCTATCTGCATGCTGCTTATTGTCTCCTAATCAGACCTAGCCATCCTGCAGCTCATTGCTTTTGACGCTCTTCGATTTCGTCTCACCCTTATAGGGCCAGTGTTGATTGGCTGAGCAACATTTGCTAGGTTGGATGAGCATTGGCCATTGTGGAGTGAAGTAGGTTAAATTCACTTAACCATTACATTAATGCAGACTAGAACCTTACCAACCCCTTATGATCCATTAAAATGCTGGAGCTAATACTGACAAACCTGAAAACTTAAGGTGCCCTTTTATTCTTAAATATACACTACCATACAAAAGGTTGGGGTCAGTAAGGTTTTACAATTTAAATGAATACTTTTATTCAGCAAGAATGCATTAAATGGTTCAAAAGTGATATTAGACATTTATATTCTTGCAAAAGATTTCTACTTCAACTCAGTTTTAACTATTTGAGTGTTGATTATTAAATAAGTTTCATTGATTCATTGATTTTTAATTTATTATTTTCGGTTTCGGTTTTCGGCCTAGTGCATCCTAAATTTTTGGTTTTGACCCATAATTTTCATTTCGGTGCATCCCTAATCATAAGAAATATTTCTTAAACATCAAATCAGTATATTAGAATGAGTCCTGAAGGATAATGACAAATGTCACAGACAAATATTTTACAATGTTTCTGTTTTACTGTGTTTTTGCTATACAGCAAGAGCATAAGAGACTTCTTTCAAAAACATTTGAAAATTGTATGTATACTGTATATCAGTTATAATGCACACTGTGGTTAATTACATGATCCTACTGTAAAATTTAAATTACTATCAGCCAGATATCTTTTTCAAACGCACTTTTATTTCAAAGAATACTCTTGATCTTTAATGTTATTGAATTTGTCCCACTTATCAAAGCAAATATCACATGTGCATTTTCAGGACGGTCTTTGTCTCAATCTTTAATTTAAGCAGGACTAGACAGAACACGCGACTTGTCCACCCTGATGAATTCAATGAGCTGCATTAGAGGTTGATCATGTGATGAGACAAGCACACAGTCTTTGAAGCATCAAATTGACGTACTATCCCCATGACCTTTTACAGCCAGCATCTCCACCTATTGCATTTTAATGCACAAAGGGCTTGAGACAAAGCCTGCTTTCCAATTATTTGACCTGTCGCTCAAATCCATATTGCAGAAGACTTAGTTAGATGGTGGTGTGTGTGCATGTCTGATGTGTCCTTAGATGCCCCAGTGTGTGTGAGGTTCACTTGTTTCCATGCATTCTGCCTCATCTAATTCTCTGAACTCTGTGCATTAGGGAAACATGGAGCTTTGTGTACTTTGGCAGGTCATCGCAATGGAACATCTTCAGCTGATGAGGTGCCATGAGACTGGTGCTCAAACTGAAGCTTTTCTTCAGTAATGGCTCCCCTCAGACAGCTGTTGTACACGGGCTCCACAGGCACGTGGACATGTTTATGCATTTGACTGATGTTTTTAAACATGCATTCCAAGTATGCATTTTTATTAGTATGTGTGGTCCCAGGGAGTCAAACCAGTTGAGCTCCAAAACATATACATTATAAAAGATTTTTTTAAAGAAATTGATCATTTTATTCAACAAGGATGCATTGAATTGATCAAAAGTGGGAGTAAATACATTGAAAACGTTTCAAAAGATTTCTATTTCAAATAAATGCTGTTCTTTTGAACTTTCTATTACTCAAAGAAAACTGAAAAATTGATCATTTTCAAATATAATCATCAAAGAATCCTGAAAAAAATGTATTATGGTTTCCTCAAAAATATTAAGTGGCGCGACAGTTTTAACGTGTAATAATAAAACATTTTTCTTGAGCACCAAATCAACATATTAGAATGATTTCTGAAGGATCATGTGACACTGAAGACTGGAGTAATGATGCTGAAATCTCAGCAATAGAAAACGTTTATTTTACATTTGAATAATATTTTATTTCTGTTTTTACTGTATTTATTTGACCAAATATGCAGCCGTGTTTGAGCATAAGAGACTAAGTATTAAAACGTCTTACTGGCCCAAAACTTTATCATGTTTTATACGAGTATATCATGTTAAATGGAGAGAAACGGGCTATTCCCTTTTAATAGTATTGAA
The DNA here is from genome assembly GCF_964197995.2 of Scardinius erythrophthalmus. NCBI lineage: Eukaryota > Metazoa > Chordata > Actinopteri > Cypriniformes > Leuciscidae > Scardinius > Scardinius erythrophthalmus. The sequence continues at coordinate 39,956,595 of NC_138231.1, forward strand.
ACAGAAAGGCACAAATAAATTTGAGTCAGCCCTTAAATCTCCCCACAAAACAGACAGAATTACGGCTCTCACCATGTCTGAACAAAACTGCCTTAGTGTCCACACAAACGGCTCTAACGGATCTAACTCCTCAGAGGGAAACTCGCTGAAAAGACTTTGTGTGAGGGGGACACATTAACAGCTACCCGCCTGGTGTCCTGTAAAAAAGCAACTTGCTGGTTCATTGCACGCCTGTTTGTGTTTAGAAACAGACTGTTGTTGGTCTTATTTATAGCCAGCCAGGGTGGTTATTCTCTTTTAGACAAGAAAACAGACACAGAGGCCAAATATAACTGTTCCTGGGGTGTAGGAAGCTGATTGGACATTAGTGAAAGCAAAAATAAATAAATAAAAGTCACACAATAGTAGGACTACATTTGGTTTATTATTAGTTATCATTGGAATCATTTTGTTTTTTCTGATAAAATCATTTCCTCTATCCCAGTTTAATATTATATGTGGATACAACTGTAAGCAAGTTGTTTTCTGGTAGTAAATGTAATTATATATTTATTAAATCTGGTTAATGATTATAATTTTTCTTCTTACAACTTTTTTGATCATTTTATATGAACATTCATATAAGGTCTTTCCTCAGCTTTTACCTAATTCCTATAGGAGTTTCTCAGGAGTTTCCCCACACTAACTAGTGATCTGAATACATTTTCTGTGATTTGTAATTCATAAAGAAGCCGACTCATTACTCGCAACAGCTAATGCTTTCCCCTCCTTTCTGATCTTCCCCCCTTTGGATTTAGTTTTATTGCATCTCTCTTTCATGCTCAGCTTTTCTGTGTTCTCACCAAGGTGTGGCTTTCTGAACGACTCCACTTCAAAGGGAATCATTTTTCTTTTCTTAGTGCATCTCTGTTTTTTCTCCCTAACTTTATTCAGCTCATCAGTTCGGATGTCGTTTGTTGTCTGTTGAAGGTTCTCCTCCCTCAGTTAGCTTGTACGTTATGTGTGCTTTATTCAGGCTAGCTTTAACCATTAGACGTTCATAATAAGTTTGTTCTCGTTGACGATACAATAGCGGGGAATGCCTTCACTGAGTGGCCCAAGCCTATTATTCAACACAATGCTTGACCTTTTATACACACACATACTCTCTTGCAGACACGCTACGGCCAGACATGGCTTGAGTCTCCTTTTCAGGACACAACACAATACATCGCTACTCCTGCATGAACACGACTGGCTTGAGGAAACTTCTCGCAGGATCGGTGGAGTGTCAAACGCTCAAGTGCTCTGTCTGGATGTTTTCTGACCATCCCTCTGTTAACAAGCCTTATCTGCAAATCAAACTTAATGCTAATAAGCCCAGGCCTGATTTCAAACGCTTTCCAACCCTGCAGCCTTTTATTGCCTTTCTTTCAGAACCAAGTAGACGACGTTTGTTTTTATGCAGATTTCTCTTGTCTCGTGTGTGGCAGTAGACGGTTGATAAGTGTTTTACTGCTACTGCGTCTCATAGTGAGGGATTGAGTGATTTGTTATGGGTAAATACAAAGTGTTTGGGGTCTGAAGAAAAAGCAGAATTAGTGTGTGCGTGTGTGTGTGTGTGTGCGCGCATGTTTTGCATTAACAAAAGATTCCTCTTGACTCATGTTGATGACCTCATCTGCTCCAGGCTTCCACTGTGACTTCTGAATTTTATTTATTTATTTATCCACTGCACAAACAACCGTCACTTCTTGCACGCTCACAACTTGCTTACATCAAGCTTCACAGAATCTTTTTTTGGATGGGAATCCCTTTAATGAACATTACAATTATTCTAGAAAACAGAGTTCAGATGCAAAAGCCTCTAAGTGCCGTCTGAGATTTTCTTCTAGAATGATCATTTTTATCAAGCTCGTATATTTAAGTTCAGTAATTTCACTTAAATGACAATTAATAGGTAATTTTCATTGCCATTTAAGTGAATTTACTGAACTTAAATATACAAGCTTGATAAAAAATGATCATTCTAGAAGAAAATCTCAGACGGCACTTAGAGGCTTTTGCATCTGAACTCTTCAGATATACACAGACTTCTAGAAAATATGGTCGTCAGTGTCGTGATCTGAGCGTGTGCATCTCACAGTGTGTAGTTTCTCTTGCTTTCTTTCTATAGCGGCCCAGTGATTGCTGAAGTTGCAGGTCAGTCATTAAAACAAGTTAGAAATGAGAGAAATTAATGTGTATAACTGTTAGTCTCTTGAGAGTTGTGTGATTGTGTGTCAGAGGTGTGTGGGAAAGAGGCCCTATGTCATTAAGACTGACCTTGAAGAGAAGAAAACAATCTTTCTAGCTGCAATTATATATGGATTTATGTGCATGTGCTCTTCTGCTTAATCTCTAACTTCTCTGAAATCCTGATGCTGCAGTGTATCATTAATTCTATTTTCCTCCTTAAAGTTCAAAGGATTAGTTATCTTGCCATGACACTTATTTGTGGATCAAATAAGGTTTCATAGCTTTCAAAAACAGAAGACCCTAACTTTCTCTCTTTGTTCTAAACTGCAGATTGAAAATGCAGAATATTTGTATTAGTTGTAGCCGAGTATCAGTGACAGCTGTGTTTGTGTTCAGAATGTGAGAGCTGACCTCAGTAAACTGAACAAACACTCTGAACAGGTACAGTGCTGGCATGAGGTCTCCTCGTACCTGCCACACACTCTCTGTTTCTCTTTTGCTAAGATAAATCAGACAAATGCTTTTAAGATCAGACCAACAAGCCCACAGGACAGGGTTAAAGGGGAAAGAAGAGGAAAAATCAATCGGGATTACGGTAATAAGCACCAAAAGCAATGGCAGGAGAGTGAATGAGAAATGGGGGAGGATAGAAGTTTTTGAGAGGACAGAGAAATAGAGAGAAGGGCAAGATAAGAGATGAACAGTGTTACGCATTACAAGTAACGCAAGTTATGTAATCTGATTACTTTTTTCTAGTAACAAGCTAAAGTAATGCATTGCTTTTAAATTTACAACAAAATACGAAGTTACTTTTTCAAACAAGTAACGCAAGTTACTTTGTTTTTCCCGTTTATTGACTTTCACCTCTCCTGTCCCCATGTTTGGAGAAATTGAGAGTAAGTTGCAGTGGCGTTGAACATGACGGTTATTGTAGGTCTAGACTAAATGTGAAAAAGCTTTATTTATCTCACTTGCACAAAAACAGATTCAGTATCCCTCAAAATGAATCAAATCAAAATGCAAAATCAGGATATTATGCAAACCTTCATAATTGAATATGTTAAATAACACCAATATACTTTATGTATTTAATCTCACTTTATAAACCAATGCCTTTTCTGCTGACCTTCGATGATCTAATTCAACCATACCAATAAGCAGGTGTTTTCTAAAACATAAATTAGCATTTCCTTCAGCCTGAGACTTCATTTCACTTTTGGTGTGAAAGGGCCATTTGCCAAAAATATAACTTTTTTATTTATTTATTTCTATAAAAAAAAAGAAAAAAATCAAGCCCAGCCCCAGTGAGAAAAAGTAATGTAACATTAATTTCAATAAAAGTAACAAAATAACGCAATAAGTTACTTTTTTAGGAAGTAACTACACATTACTTTTAAAAGTAACTTTCCCCAACACTGGAGATGAGTATTAAAATAAATTGTATTCTATAGTCGTCTTTTTTAAATTAAAAATAAAAGTTGAATTGATATTAATATGAATGACATTAATCAAGTCACATATTTGATTAGTGATCTAAAATAGTACTGAATCCTGAATGCTTCTTATTTTGTAACATTACTTTTGTTTTAAATTGATCAAAATTGTAAAACTTTTGAATTATGCCCAGGTTTAAATAAGATTTTTTTTTTAAGTTGAATTGAAAAATTAATATAAATGTCACAAATTTGCATATTTGATTAGTAGCCTAAAATAGTGCTGAATCCTGAATGCTAATTTATTTTATATCATTTTTGTTTTAAATTTTTCAAAATATGAAAACTTTTGGGTTAAACTAAATAAAAGATTTTCCATGTGCTCTCACACTTTTTGACCTTTCTGTAAGATGGTTCATTTTAAGTTTTCTCCTGATGATGATTTTCACCTTTCACAATTGCAGGAAATAGTTTTGAGAAAGCATACGTGTGTGTGCTTGTGAAGAGGAAGGGATATGACAACTGCTCCATTACACACACACACACACACACACATAATGTGGGTCTGTCGGATGCAGAGAGCCCAGACCAAGTGTGAAAAGTGTGAGAGATTCAAGCACTCTGATTGGCTGTTCAACTTCACCCCAGAATCTCATGAATAGATTTCTGACACTTAGCGAACATGCCTCACATCTGAATGCGGGAAACAAACTTTTGTGCAATTGCCATACATTTGCCATTTCTGTTCAAGTGATTAGCCATGAGGTATGTCACACTGTACGCACGCATAAACACACACACAGATAGACAGTCTGCGATGACTGTAATCCGGCAGTGACAGACCGAGATGTTGAGCCGTCTGTGGAGTGAGACCAGAACAATAGCGTGTTAATTACTGCAGCCGGCGTGAGCTACATAATCCTGATACTGTACGTGTGCCAGACAGCATGGAAACAGCGAGTCTGGAATACACACAAATGCACGTGCAGAGAGAATAGGCTCGAGAGGAAGAGGCCGGATATGCAGAGAAAAGCCTTACTGTGTGAATTTGGCAGTGAGTAAAAGAGAGCAGCACACACTTGTTTCCTCTTTTAGATTCACTTGTTACACATTAAAAACATTTTAACCAGCAAATATAAGCAAGTAAAGCTCAGGAATGGCCTAGAAGTGTGAGTTTGGCTTGTTGTGGGTGTGATTGGGATATTTTAGGGGGGAGGGGTGTTCAATGCATTACTCCTCTAGTTCAGTAATCATTTGCAACTCCATTCAGGTCCAAATTCACCCACCCTTCATCCCCCTTCCATTCAGATCCCTCCGCACCCCCTCATAATGAAAAGAAACAGGGTCATGGTGTGTGTGTGTGTGTGTGTGTGCATGTAGACAATGAGGCAGATTGTGTGTGTGATCTATATTCCAGTGGTCTAGATTCAGCGGCTGTGTGCTAACACGGCTTATCAGTGGGAGACCCGCTCCTTCTGTCCTCCGGCGAAGACCGAGACGGATGTGCACATATGTGAATGACGAAAGAATGAACACACACATGCCTGGTTACAGCAGATGAAATCAAAGCATCAGGGTCCGAAGTGAGAGTTTTATTGCTCAGAGGTTCTTCTTTCACTTAACTAAGTTCTTATTTATTCTTAAAATGTCTGATGATTCTGCTAAAATGCCTTAAGAGAAATTAAATTAACATATTTGTTGACTGGGCCACCGTTGGGGGACTATATATCTATATATTCAATATTATTCAGCTATTCGGTTTATTCAGCGATGATAAATCAAATTGATCAAAAGTGACAATAAAGACTTGTATTTACATTTTTTGCAGAAAATACTATTATACTAAACTTCTGTTTCTAAAAAAAAATATTTTCAACGTTCATAATAAGAAATTTTCATGATAATAAGAACTTTCTTGATCATCAAATCAGCATATTTGAATTTCTGAAGGATCATGTGACACTGAAGACTGGTGTAATGATGCTGAAAATTCAGCTTTGCCATCACAGGAGTAAATGACAATAAAAAAATAATAATAATAATGTTTTAAATTTTAAAGTTTAATTTTTTTATCAAATTAATCTAAACTTGGTGAGCATAAGAGGACAGGTTCTGGAGAGGTCTTTTTCTGAGCAAAAGCCTCTGTTTTAACTCATTGCCTTCTAGAAGAAACGGTTGAAATACAGGGATTTCATTTGTAATGTTTCTTTCCTTTCCTGTTTGCTCGTGTATTAGAGTAGTAACAAAAAACTTCGTATCTTGGCAAATCTGAGCACATTTTGAGATTTCTATTGAGAAATCATCTTTGACTCTAGAGGAGACGTGTATAAACATTCAAGCATCTTTTTCATAGAAGAAAATCAGAAATTTTAACAAAAGTCTCAATTGTGGCATAGGAGAAACAATTGCGAGATTAAAGATATCTCATTTGTGATTCTTGTATTAGAGTAGAAGCAGGGCGGATGCCTCGGATGAGCTGATCATATTGGAGAGCTCCTTGGTAACCGAAGCACAGATGAACAGAGGGGCATATACTACACCCCTCTCTCCAAGCCCCAGGGAGTGTGTGTGTGTGTGTGTGTGTGTGTGTGTGTGTGTAGGGGAGGAGGAGGTGTTTCCCAGGGTTGGGTTGAGGGTGTGTGTGTGTGTGTGTGTATGAGTAGGAGGGGCTCATTGTTGAGGCGATAAGCGTTGATCAAATGGGGAGAGGCACATACTGACTTGTTGGCAAAAGGACACCAGCTTGTCGACACACACCAGTCGTCCAGCGCTCCCGTGTACTGGGAGGCCGTCACAGTTCTACACAGGGTCCACCTGCCTCACACACTCTGGAATAATGGTGTTCATCGGGACTTCACTCAAGTCAGTCATTAAATACTTCAAACGGAAGGGTAAGAACTCTTTGGCCGTATTTGTCCAGTGCTGATGGAGATCAGACGGGTTTCTAGTTAGTTTTCTGAACTTGTTTAAATAGCATTGTGTTTTGTTAATCTCTCAGTTTGTGGTTTCTTTTAATTTGAAGGGATTTCATTGAATGTGCCAGGACTTTGATTGTCAGGTGTGTAAGTTCAGAGTTCATATAGAGCTGTAAATCTGTATTTCAACATGGACTGATGAGTCATTTCCTGTACACTTAATAGATAACCTAAAACAAACCTGTTAACACCTTGATGACCAGAGAGTGACCAATGACCATGTATGAACAATAGTGCTTGTGTGCATCTTTTTTTAGACCTACGCTATATTCAAATATTTATGTTAGACATGTGCAGTATATTAGTACTATATCAGTTATCAGCCAATAATAGTTTAGTTTTTTTATAGTAAAAAAAAAAATCTGTATTGGTCAAAATTTAATGTGCATTCTCAATTCCCTTGTATTTTTAAATCTCGTTTTCACTAAGTTCATTTTTAATAACACTCATATTTTAATAACATTGTTAATTGATGTAATTAAAAAAACGATGTTAACAGATCTCAAAATATTTAATTTAATATTGTTTTAATTTGTTTTTAGATAAAATAGTATAGAATTTATAGTATAGAAATAGTATGTAATATTACAAATTAAGAAAAATAGAGCTTTATGATATTAAATATTTTAAGAATATTATAATTATAATATATTTTATTCTATTAATCAGAATTTATTATCAGCTCTTTCCGTTGTATACAATTTGCACTTGAACCAGAAACTGGTTGATCTACTTATGTAACCTTTAGTTCATTGACATCAAATGCCTTATTAGCTAAATTAAAAGGCAAACCTTAAAAAAACATAATCCAATGTTAATAATAATTTGTAATAAATATTTTTTGTTTGATATCTCAGGAGTACAATTAACAAATTATAATATTATATATTATTATAAATTGATAAAATTATAATAAATTAAATAAAATTGTGATTCATTTTTAATTATAGTCATTTATCTTTTGAACTGAAATTTGGTGGATGAGCTCATTTTATTTCAGTGCTACACGTGGTGGTAACTGCAAAGTGTGTTTTGTGCGGGTATGAGCAGTACCAGAGGGATTATGGGAGTTTTCAATAGGCTGATTCTGAGTGCTGAGCTCAGGCTGATGTGGAGATTGATGTTGGGCACAATGCAGGTTTTTGTTCCTGCTGCCGCTCTCCTCACTCCCCGAGAGCACACAGACAGGTTTAATGGGTTGGGGACCGGGCTATCTGAGTACGTGCGTGTGTGTGTGTATTGCCCATTCTAGAATCTTCTGATATTTACTGTAGGCACTTCAAAGGGCTTGCTCACTTTTATCTCTCCTACTGAGAGTAGTAAGGTTGTTTAATGCTGTTTGTGCATTTTGTCCTCCTGCAAATGGTCCTCTTGATAGAATGAACACATTTGCTTGAGTGTCTTTTTTGCAGTGATGTGTTCAAGAACACTTTTAGAAAACCATTATTTAGGCTCACTACACTACTGTTTGCACAGATTCGTTGTTGGTCTGGTTATGTGACAGTGTTGGCTGGTTGGTAGATTATTGACCTGTTTAGTTGTTACCAATGAAGCCATGATTACATAACATTTAGGTACTAACCCTAGGCAAAAGCACAAATGAAATGAAAACTCAATGCATCAATATTTCCGACTGTGAACACTTTCTAGGGATAAGTCTGTGATTTGTTTTTTGTTCAGTATAACACACAGCTAAATGCCTCTGCACTTTGGAAGTTTGATGTTTGGTGGCTCTCACAGACTTTAAGCAGTTAATTTATGTCCTAAACAGAGAGATTCAGCACTTGATGATCAGTGTCGTTCAGTTTACAAACGGCTGTATTTGTAACGTGTTTTTCTACAGTACTGAATGCCCTCTGCATCCTCTCATGTGTTTGACTGCTTTGTCCCACCTGATGTCTGCACATTCACAGATGATGCCTTTGAGGAGAAAGCGTCCCTTTGAAGCCCAGCATTGATTTGAACAATAAGTTCAAAGACCCAGTGTTGTGGTTAATAAACGGAGATAAACCTGGAGAAGGAATAAAAGAACATGTTTTCACACTTGGTTTGATTGCCCTGAGATCGAGTCCACCACCTCCCCCCTGTACTTTAGATCCAAACAACTGTATGTTGGCATCATATGAACACTTCAGATGCAAAAGCCTCTAAGTGCCATCTTAAATTTTCTTCTAGAATGATCATTTTTATCAAGCTTGTATGTTTATGTTCAGTTATTTCACTTTAATGGCAATGAAAATTACCTATTAATTCATAAAAGTTAAATTACTGAACTTAAACATACAGGCTTGATAAAAATGCTCATTTTAGAAGAAAATTTCAGACGGCACTTTGAGGCTTTTGCATCTGAACTCTTCATATATATATATTGAAAGAGAGATTTGTATATAGAAAAGTTATTTAAAAAATATATATATATATTTTTGATCGAATAAATGCAGCTTTGTTGTGCATAAGGGACTTTTAAAAAACATTTTGAATTTTTACTGACCCCAAACTTTTTTCATGGTAGTGTATTGCACAATATTAATCTATTTATTTATTTATTCATTTAAAATTCAAATTCTCGCAAAGGTATTTGGCCTGAGTGATACCTGAAGCTGTGCACAGAAGCCCTTGATAGATTCATTTGCAGTCACACGTCATCATGTGTTAGTCTCTCTGAAGAGGGAGTAAGAAATCACTTCTATATTGAAAGTCCTGATGCCTCATGAATGAAGACAAAGGCCTCCCGTGGGCTCCGCTTGTCAAGTCTGGCAGCTCTCACATGATGGGCCATCACGGCCTAATGGCCCAGTGCCACCTGTGGACAGAGCTCCTCGCACCTGTGAGAGAACCCCCGCCTCTGCTCCTCTACTTTCCCTTCCTCTCACGTTATAACGACCAGCCTGTTGTTCTCGTTTGTTTGCTGTCGGGACAGCTGGGGGTTCCAGCTCCAGGGGTCTTCCCTTCAACATTCCCCATGGCTCATTTGCACCTCTGCTAGGTAGTTTACTGGTCTTCCTGTTCACTTTGGGTCACTCTTGGTTCCAGTTTTTTGGGGTTCACTGATACCCCTTTTCCACCAAGGCAGTGCTGGTGCCGGTTTGGAGCCTACTCGCGAACCAGTTCTTTGTGTTTCGACAGCCAAAGAACCGGTTCTTGGCTAGGAAAATTGGTTCCAAAGCGGCACCAACTCTTTGCTGGACTAGAACCGTTCTTTTACCACGTCATGCTTACGTCGGGGAATGAGGGCGGGGTTATTGTTGAACTTCTTCTCGAACGTAACCTCCGTCTATAGTAATCCAGACGAGCAGCACAAATGTGTTCTAAACGTCTTCTTCTGACCCCAATTTAGGATCGCAAAGCCAGGAGAAACATTTGCAGAAAGACGATGTAGTCCATTATTGTAATTGTTATGCTTGAAGTTGGGAAAGCTAAGACGTATGGCAACGTATACAGTGCAAAACGACGTCGTTCGTTGGGCTCTCTAGTCAGTGGAAAAACAAACAGGTTCTGAGAAGGTTCGCAAAATGAACCAACTTTGAACCAGCACCAGTTCCGAACCAGTTCTTTTTTGGTGGAGAAGGGGTATGACTCAGTAAAAAGTGTAGCAGAGTAAAAAAAAAAAAAAAAGTAATTTTGGCTCTGTTTTGACTCACGGTGAGTCCACAAATGGACACATTTGGCGGCTATTACTTGCATTTGGCAAATCGTGCATGTCCTTTGTGTTGAGTTCAATGAGTTTTGCTAGAATAAACAGCTACATTTAGGTAATTTGAAATGTTTATAATGGCATATTAATAATTTGAAGTGTCTTTCTTTTTTAGCTGTATCTAATCTGGATGAAGAGAAAAAGTGGACTGTGCACTACACGGCTCCATGGCACCAGCAGGAGAACGTCTTTCTGCCGGGATCCAGACCGGCCTGCGTGGAAGACCTGCACCGCCAGGCCAAAGTTAACTTGAAAACAGCTCTCAGAGGTATGAGCCGCACACACCAGAATCAACCTCAGACCTGCTGTAGTTCTCATGAGATCAGCATTGCTATGGGAACAAACAGCAGGTGAACGTGCCCATGATGTCACTCATTGCTCTAAAGCGCACACTGGACACCTGTGAAACGGCCTGTTAGTGACATCCAGGGGTCGATTTAACAGTACAGCTCAGAGCAGATTCTCAAGACTAATCTAACTGTGCAGGTGGCTGATGTGAAGCCTGATTAATTATACAGGCACAGGTGTGTAGGTCACATTACTCCATTAGAGACCTCAAGCCTTCAGATAGCAGAGAGGACATGAGGACAGGTAGAGCTGTACCATCAAACACTTTTCCCAATGCTGTTTATACTTCCCGCTCACTTGTTATGTCTTTCCTTTCCTGGCAGTCTCTCTTTGGTTTGGAAAAAACTCTTAAACAGGCTTATTCTGCCAAGACAAACAACACTAGGCACATGTAGATGAGAGGAAGTTCACAAGTGTCTTGAATGTTTAATGGCAGGTTAAAAAGCGTTTGTAAACCTGCTCGTCTCTATTTAAAGTCTTAGCTGACGGATAAGTGTTGAAGGAAACCGTAAAGGATTAGCAAACAAAATAAACAGTGGTTTTGGAGAATTAGAGGAAGACATTTTAACAGTCTGGCTGTTTTAGTCATTTTAGACTCTTGGTTTGTCTCGTATGTGCGTTGCTCTTGTGCCAATATGTGGTTTGATTCCCATCTCTGGCATTTTTAGAGCTGAGGAGTGCAATTCTATTTCAGTTTAATATGCAAAAACAAAAACAGACATCAGTTTAATATGCAGGAACAGCCATTAAGTAAGCCACTCTGATTTCTCCAAAAGTGTAAACACTATGGCTCTGTTTGAGCATCTAGTCCAGTCTGACAAAATAATTTATGAGATTTTTTTATTTATTTTTTTACCATTGGCGGATAAGGGAGTGGTTTGTGAAAACTTTGCAAAACAAGTCAATATTTTTGCAATTCGGTTTGTTGCCGTCAGTGGCACAGAAATTGCACACTTAAGCTATTTAATGGAGTGCATCGCACAGCTACAGTGAAGTGTCATAAAACAAACATCAGGAAATAATGAAAGCAGATGAGCATTATTTTTTTTGTCAGCAGAGAGACTGCTGGATTCACTTGACTGAATGACTGAAGGGATTGTGGGATGTGTGCCAAGGGGATGGAGCTGCCATCTGCAACAGTTAGCTTAGAAAGTCAGCATGATGCAGTCTGTCACACACACACACACACACATACAGAGCAGAACAGATCTCAGTCTTCTACTCTTTTCTAATCTCTAGTTCTCTCTCATCCAGAATATTTTTGTAAAGGTGTTTTGTAAATTGAATTATCTTATTATTAGTTGGATCAGACCATTTACATTATTCATCATTTTCATGAAGACCTTCAAATGGTCATTTCTCTCTCAACCCACTAGAGGGAGCTAAATAAACACTATCTGCTTCTATACTTCAATCCATGTCTGAAAGTTCCTAAAAACTTTCTTTCGGGTTGGTCTTGATGTTTCTGCTCTGTTCCCACAGAATGTGATAAACTGAGGAAAGATGGTTTCCGCAGCTCACAGTACTACTCACAGGGACCCACCTTCTCAGGCTCCTCAAACTCGCAACATGAGGATGAGGACATGGAAGGGGATGACGCTGATAAAAAGGTAGGCCTTTTTAAAAAAATATCGTAGACCATATTTAGCATTTTTTGTGTGTTGTTCTGATTATTGATGTTGACTTGATATTTTAAACATATTGAATAATGTTTAATAATCATCATATAATTATATATCTGCATATTAAATATAATAATAATGATTATTATTATTTAGCACTTTATATATAGTTTTTTCCCTATACTCTTTTTCCTATACCGAGTTTTTTAAATGTGCTAAAACATTTTTTTTTTTTTAAGATGAATTCACATCGTGTAAAGGAATTTTTTTGTTAGTATAGATTTACAATATTTGCCACCATATTGGTTATTGGCCATAAAAATAATGAATTAATGAATAAAAAGAGTGATCTGTTATAAAATCGGATCAGAAAGCTGACTGTAGCAGCCTGTGGGATTTGTCTGCCCTCTGCTGGAGAGAGTGTCTGCCTGCAGATGGGCTTCTGGGTACTGAATCACAGCTTCCCACATGTTCCTCTGTGAAGTTCCCGCCTCAGTTCTTCAGCCTCTCTGTTGCCTTCATTAATATTGTCAGCCATGTGTGGCCCCATTATAAGAGCTGAACCTCAGGAGAATGACACTCTAATGAAACTATTATTCATAATGTGTTAAAATAGTTATTTACTGAGATATTGTGATTTAGAAAGCTGCTGTTTAGCTTATGAGCATTGAAGACAGGTTTGAAAGAAAGGGGATTTTACTGAGGGGATTCAATAGGACAATCATTAATGTGTTTAGCACAAAATCATGTGGTTTTGTTTATAGCACACCAGTCTTATAGTACACCATACCCTTGCCCTCATTCTCTATCCTTTCTTTATTGCTCCTCATCACACTGCGTTCAGGGGCCCTGGAAAGGTCAGACACAGTAAAAGCAAAGATTCGGGGGTCCTTTTGTCCTCTTGGTGCCCCTGGCCCACCCTAAAGGATCCCATGCCCTTTTAACCTCCTTCACCACCCTAGACCTGCTTTCCCAGCCCACTGGGATGAGGTTAACTCAGGTTACAGTGCTGGACTGGCCTTATACTTCTGTTCCTTTTTCCTATTCTTTTCTTGTTCGTCCTTTCTCTTCTTTTTGTTATATCATTAAAAAACAATTTTACCTTTAAGATTCTGGCTGAAGATCATGAAACAAAAAAATTGTTTGCTGCTTGAACAAGTTTTTGCTGCTTTGTTTTATTTTTTGTTTAAAATTTAAAGGAGAAAAAATAAATAATATTCATTAAATTGTTTTATTGGAGCAGGCTATAGTGACAATATATAACAAAATTCCTGTTTGCTAAAGTACCGACTTAGTACCAAGTCTTAAAAATGTGACGATAGCAGCATTTTGAGCGCTGTTGAATGGATTCTTAAACGCCTCTGATTCGCCATTGTGTTCACGCGCTCAACATATATGTCTGTGATCGGCTACAGTGATCAACGCTTCAATCACGTTGTAACATATACATTATACATTTATTTATTCATTTATTATGTGTATGTGTTGTAAATAGTAAATAGATCGGGATCCGCTGATAGACGCCTGCTTTCAAACGCTCTTGTGTGTATGTGTGTGTGCTCGGTGAAGCGCGTCAAACACGATCAGCCAATCACAGACATATATGTTGAGCGCGTGAACACAATGGCCAATCAGAGACATATATGTTGAGCGCGTGCGAATCAAAGTTGTTTAATAGTCCGTTCAACAGCGCTCAAAATGCTAGAGAGAAATGTTGGTATCGTCAAAAAAAATTAATTTCAGTACCGAAGTTGGTACTTTTGGCAAAACTAAACAAAATATTCAGAAGAATCACAGCATTGATTTTATTTTTGTATTATTATTTTTTATTTTTATTTTTTAATCAAGGCAAGAGTAACACTGGAATATATGTGTTTATGGTTTAATTGGCCGTTTATAAAGTTTTAAAGAACTCTGGGGTTATAAAGAAAGAAAAAGGTTTTATTTTATCTTCATTTTTTGTGCAAATCAAGGTAAGCTGTCATTCAAACATATTTAATAATACGAATTGGCCACTTGTAAAATGTGATGTACTCGTCATACTCTTTATTTTACACTGAAAGTCAATCCACTGAAGGCAGGACAGGTAATAAAATGTTTAAACAAAAAACAATACCTCGGGCAGTTGTGAATAGGTTTTTGACTATTGGTAGTGACCTGGATGGATAATTAAATGTAGTGTAGTGGTTTAATTATATGTGGTTTTTTTGGGAGGCTGAGGGAGGCCCAGGTGTTGGATTGAAACTTCAGATGGTCCTCTTGTAACTCTGTGAACGGCATTCCCATTTCAGAATCACAATGCGTGAACAGAGTTTTAACGCCTCGCTGGTTTTCCCCCCCTCTCTGCTCCCTTTCTCTATTCTTATTGTCTCTATTCTAGTTTCTCAGTGTGTTTATGTGTGTGTGGTTTGATGGTCAGTTGCCCGTGAAACCACTCTGTATAGCCAACTCCTGGAGCTCCAGTAAGTTGGGGCACACAATCTTTAAACAACCCTTGACTAAAGCTAAAGAGAAATAAGGGGTGTAGCAGCTCTGAGTCTGAATATTAATGTCCTACTAAACTTTCTGTTTACTCATCTCTATAAGCCTACTGTAGTCATGAAACTCACTGTATTTTCACATCTTTTCAGTCTACAGCATCTTCAGGAGAGGAAGAGAAAGACTCCTTCCAAATGAGAGCACAAAGTCCCGCACAGGAGGAGGGGGTTGAGGTTGATGGACAAATGTCATGGTCCAAAGCCCCGCCCCTGCCCACTCCAGAAGAGAAGATGAGGCAGCAGGCTAAGGCTGTTCTCACAGATATTGTCCCCATCGATGTCACAGGTAAGAAATATATACCATCAACTGTCAGTCAAACATGCCAGCACTGTAGAAACGTTTCAAAATGTCACTTTCATGTTGTGTCTCTGATGAGTCCCTATGTTTGTCAGTCTAGAATTCATATTGCTGGTCTGTGTGTTACGTTCATGTGGATCTTTCATTAAAATCAGTAACATCTTAGAAATTGTAACTGATTTGAACATTTGAGCACTGCATGCATGATCACTACACACCGCCTGTTCTGGATGCATAACCACATGGATAGATCTAACATGAATGTGTCTGAGTGTATTAACAGTTCTCATATTAACAGTTCTGTCATTTCCTTCTATCTCTTTGACCTTTGAAAGTCATCTGTTTGAGCATTCAGTCTCCCAGCCGATGCATAAATTCAGCTGTGCATCACTATGAACACCTAATCCAAAAGAACAGTCTTTCCTACTAGTCTTCTTCAGACAGAATAAGCTCTCTATGTCCAATCCCTTTAAATAATTCTTAACTTCACTATGACTCAGGAAGAAGCTGTATTATACTATAAAGCACACACAAATACACACAACACACTAATTCAGTCTGTCAGCTCCGTGACATAGTCAGGCATCTCAGCGTGCTGAGGCTTAGTCAACAGTGCCCAGTCTCTGGGGTTCCCTTGCTTTTGCAGTGCTACAGCACATCTTGCAGCACAAAAGTGCTTTTATATAAAATACTGTTTCTAATGATATAATTCAAACCGAGGTTTCCTCTTCATATACTTTGTATAGAGGAAGATCATTGTATTTAGATAGAATTCCCCTTAGTGTACAACAGATCAGAGAGATCAGAGTCGTAACCACTATACTGCCAGGCAAAGGCAAACGCAGTATTTGCATATATTGTCAACTGAGTGACTTAAATCAGTCATAGCAGCCAATATTAAACCTTAATATTTGGCTGCTATGACTGATTTAAGTCATTCACCCAACAAGATGGGTGATTTTAATAGCTGTTTCTGGAACTTCTCTATTTTGTAACATATAGCTACTTGCTTTCTTGACACAGACACACTTAAACACAGACCCACTTAAAACATGAATGAGTAAAGATTTGAATGCAGTTTCATCTTTGTCTTTTTCCTAAATTTGGCCTGGTTTTCACATTATTTCGCTTATGCAGAATGTGTGTGGCTCTGCATGAAAGTTTACTGGTATAGGATCTGTATGTGTGTGTGCTCTGCATGTGTGATGCATGTATGTTACTAACTGGCCCTTTTGCCTGTCTGCCCTCGTCAACTGGTCTCCAGGGGAGACGTTTGACAGGCAGGCCAGCATCCGCCGCTCCCTAATAAACACTGACACACTGGTCCGCCGGCCCAAGAAGGTTAAGCGAAGAAAGACTATTTCAGGGGTGCCTGACAACGTCCAACAGGAACTAGGTATGGTATGGCTTTGCCAGCTTTCTGTGCTGCTGCTCCTGCCTCACCTGTTTCCATTTAGATGACTGTAGTCATCTTCATGTAGTACTGTAGTTGTCATGACCATATAATGTAGTTTGTCATGACCCTGCCTCTCTTTCCCATCTTAATGCATTTTCTGTGCATTGATTTTAGAAGTCTTAGGATCATCCTAAAATCTGAGCTCTTTGACTTCCCAATTCAAAATGAATTCCAAATTGCTGTCTTATAAGTCTATTTTCAAATCATCCATTGATTTGCTAATCATTACAGAATCTCCCATGCCCTAAATGTGGATTTCTTGCATGCATACTCTCAACGCTCCGTTATATAATCTCAGCATCCAACAGCTGCATCCCGCATTCCATTTCTCACCACTCCCCTGGGTCATGGTCCCTGATTCTATTTAGTTTGCTTCCTGTTAGTGTATGTGAGTGCTCGTATTTGGAGCCATTGTTGGAGATGGCATGCCACATTTTGCTTTGCAGCCAACTGAAGCCACTTCATAATCCCCTATCCAGATTCTTCTGGCAAAACACTTCATATTTTATCAGGAGAGTAATGGAGGGGGAGGGGAGAGTTAAAATAGATGTAGTATAAGTAAAAATAGTGCACATAGTCCTCGTAGGATTTTTTTTTTTTCCTGTTAGGCGGAAGTATATCAGCAAATTTCATATAATTTTCAAATACACTAGCAAACCGTTAAAATGCCATATCTGTTTGCGTTCATGCCAGATTGTGGGAAGGGCATTCTGTATCAGTCTTTGTATTTGCTATTTGTAGATATGCTTTTAATGAGGCCTTTCTGTTGTTTATACATGCAGGGGTAAGGGCTAACTTCATGCACTAGTGTCCTATCCCTGGCTCTAAAACTTAAGCTGATCTGATAGAAATGCTTTTAAGACACGTTTCTGTCTGGCAGTTAGAATGTCATGATTACTCTTGTATGGTCATTTATTCTCTAAAATTGAGTGTGACATTAAGATGCAAGGTTGCACTTTGCTGTGTGTGTGTATTATGGTAACAGGAGGCGTAATACATTTACAGCCTGTGGTTTTCAACTAAACTCTAGAAATGTGTTTGCATGCATAAGCCCATAAAGATGTGTGGTTTGTGTGAGAGAGTGTTGTGGTACTGCTAGACCATCTGCCTGTCCTCCTTCGAGCACCAGCTTACTAAGATCATTGACTTAGTGCAAACTCTCAGTGACACTCAGGAATGGACAACAAATTTGGTGCCAGCCATTAAGTTATCAACCTTAATCAAAGTTTCCAGTAGTCATCAACATGCCACATGTGGCTCAAGATAATCAAATTAATTAGCTCTCAATAGAGAGGGTTAATCTGATTGGCAGCTGATGTCACAAAGAGATGGAGGGGAGAGAAGCAGAAAAACAAGCAGCTGTAGTACTTGTCATAATTGTCTCCTTTCTTTTTTTCTCTGTAGCAGCTAAAGGGCGCGGAGGAGAGCTTCGGCCACAGTCCATGTTTATCCCTGGACAGTATTCAACACTTGGGCGAGTCATGAATAGGAATTCAACTCTCCGTCGATCTATAACAAAAGATTCTGGCTGCCAAACTGAGGAGGTGAAAATTGTCCCACCCTCTGTGAGGAGAATACGAGCTCAGAAGGGCCAAGGAATTGCTGCTCAGATGGCCGGCATCTCCAGTTCTGCCATGAACATCTCTTCTGTCTATGATGGGAGCTCCCCTGGAAGTTCTATTGTTGTAATGGAACCACAGTTTGGCAATGATATCCAACGTTTTCACAGCTTGCCACGAGGTGCACGGGTCTCTCTAAATGCAGAGCCCCTTTACAGTAGCACCCCTTTCAGGCAAGAAGACTCCACTGCAAAAGCACCTCAGCAGATTGGAAAATTACAAGTAGATGAAACTGTGGTGCACATGAGGAATGCCCCCAGGGTATGTAACCAAGCCCGGCCAAAATCTCAAGAGGTTAGAGGTACTCAAAAGGAGTGGGGATCAGCCTGTGTAGTTTCTCCACATGCAGCCTACTCAACCTCCCTTATACCTAATGCTACTCTGTCTTGTTCTGCTGAGGTTATTGCACTTCACACCACATCAAGCCCTGGCCAGAGCCCACTTGTTGGGTCACCATACACTAATGCTAGAGCTCTTAGCATGGTCTCAGCTGTCAACAGTGAGAGCACTAGTAGTGTAGGCACAGGATCACACACACCAGAGTCAGGTATGAAGGATACCTGCAGTGAGACTGGCCAGTCTGATAGTAGTTTGCACAGCCACAGCACCATTGCCGCAGGAACATTGTCTTCAGACGAGCAATGGATTTACGACACTCCTGAGAATGTCTTGCCCAGAAGGACACTGACTTCCAGCAGCTCAACACCTATAAATCATCTCTATAGTAGCCTTGAACGCTCCTCAAAAGGCACAGACTCTAGTTCACTCTACTCAATGGACAATGATGGCTACTACACTTCCATGCATCTGGATTCAGGTCTTAGGTCAAGGAGCCAGGGTAGTGGCCATGGTCATGGTATAGGAGGAAGAGCAGGAAGACACAGTATGTACGAGTGCCTGGGCCAGCAAGAAGACAGAACCAGCTTGTACAGTGACCACTCACTGTCACGCTCCATCTCTCTACGCAAGCCTAAGAAACCACCTCTTCCACCAGCACGCACAGACTCTCTACGACGAAAGCCTAAGAAAACCAGCTCCCCTACTGCCAATATTGGAGGGTCAGATATTCGCAATGGTTCTCTTCTTAATGAGTCACTAATTGCCACACTCCAACAGTCACTTCAGAATGGGCTGAAAGGCAAAGGGTCCTCCACCTCACCATCTCACAGTCCTTGTAGCGACTATGAGGACCCCTGGATGCTTCGTCCCAGGAGCCAGAGCAGCATCAGTGCAGGCAGCAGTGGTGTATCAGCAGCAGGGATGGCTCATGTGTACTCCATCTGTCATGTCACACCTTCTCATAGTGACACTAGTAGCCTCCGTTCTGATTATGCAGACTCTTGGGGCTACTATGTGGATTATCCTCGTCCATCTGGAGATCAAACACAGTCACCATGCACCAATTCACTTTCTGCTGGACAAGTGGTTGAGATGGTAAATGGAAGAGACCTCCACAATGGTAACCAGACTACTCTTCCTCCTGCTCAGGAAGGAAGTGTAAAGCCCAGAACAGGCACCTCATCGCCAGACAGGGTACATCGGTTGACTTCTCCATCAAGTGGATACTCAAGTCAATCCAACACTCCAACAGCTGGCACTCCCGTCCCCTCTTTTATGAGATGCAAGTCCCCATCAGGCAGCAAGCCCAAACCCAGAGTGCCTGAAAGAAAGTCATCCTTGCTCTCATCTGTATCCATATCCTCTTCTTCCACCTCTCTTTCCTCTAACACCTCTGATTCCAACAGGAACAATATTCCTCCTCCACCTCCTCTTCCAGCTGCCCCTGTGGCTCTTATACCTTTCAATGCTCCGTCCTTTCCTCCTCCCCTTGCGCCTTCCAGCCCTGCAGACCAGATTTTTCCTCCTCCGCCCCCTTCTTTACCCACCACCCCCCCTCAACAAGCATCCATGAGCCCTCCTTACATCAATTCTTCCCCTGAATTTCCACCGCCTCCACCTCCAGAAATGTTGATAGACCCTGCCTTGTCGGGCCTCAATTGTTCTTTCAGCCCTCCACCACCTCCTCCACCACCACCACTGCCTGCTTTTTCCCCCATCCCTGCTTATTCTCCACCCCAAAATCAACTCCTACCCAGCATGACACCACCTACACCTTCTTCTACTTGTTTGAAGGAAATTAAGGGTAGCCTAAAACCAGTGAACTCAGAAAGAGGAACAGTGCCGCCTCACTCTGAGCAGCCTAGTAAGGTTGGCATACCTCTGATCACCCCATTTGCCCTGCAGAGTGTGCAACTTCGGTCAGCAAAGCAGCCAAAAAACAATGAAGTTAATCAGTTGGCCAGACCCCAAACACCAGAGAAGCCTCTCAAACTACGGCATCCCACACTTCCTCAGGTTTCTTCAATACTTCCAAATTTAAGACCATCATCTCCAGAGAAAAAACTCTCCATCCAGCATAGCCAGGATAGCCATGTTGAAGCACAACCTGGCTGTGATTTAAAATCAATTTCTGAACCAACATCCTGCCTCACAAATGGATCCATAGATCTTGACAAGGTTAAGGCCATAACTGAAGTAGATGGTTTGGAGACTGCCCTCTCATCACCTGCAGAAACACCACAAAACGCTACACCCAAGAAAAAGCCTCCTGCGGTTTCCAAAAAGCCCATGTTTTCTCTCACCTTTCCATCAGTGGATCATGTCAGTGATTTGCTGAGTGCTCAAAATGACGTTAACATCTCTACAACTACGCCTGATGTTCTGGACCCCACACCTGTGCCAGAACAGGAAGAGACAACTGAGAAGGGTAGCATTGGTATTTCTGTACCTTCTGAGGAGATCAGAGACATTTCTTCCACAAATTGTGAAGCTCAGGAGTTCTCCCAGACTTCTGGTACCATCATTCTTGATGCAGACATGGGTACCATTGAAGAAAAGGATGGAGAAGAGGGAGATGATGAAGATGTAACCAGCAGCACAGAATCTTTTGGATCTAAAGATGATGAAAGTGGTGAGTTAGATTTTTCTCATTTTACTCTGTGGAGATCATTTATAAAACTGGATGACACAAAATCATACAATTTTAAATACGCAGACCTTTTTAAAGAGTCAGAGGCACTATTGGGTGACATATGTGATTCCAAGCTTTAAATTACATAAAGAGAGATAATAGGAACAAGGTGATGCACATTTGCACTTAAGCTTGTATTAAAACAGCACTGTCAAAAAAACAACAACTTGTGTATAAGTATACATGCATTTAAGGCAAGAGGTGGCTGATTTTGATCACCTCTACCATGAGTGTATCAGGGCTTAGAATTGGACATCACTCAAGCAGCCCTTTGGATTTAGTACTTATTTAGTTTTACTTCTCTCTGTCTCTTTCCCCAAGTCTTTCACTGTATTCATTCAGCAACCCCCCTCCCCTTCCACCATCTGTCCCTTTGACTTCTGATTCTCTCATCCTTTTCTCATTCTCTCCTGTTTTACCATTCTCTCTCATCCTTTTGTTTTTCATTGTTTCATTTATCGATTCTCTCACCAGTTTTGAATGCATGTTACATCAGGTAACATCAGGTTTCTGAAACATCAGGTAAATAAGGAAATAAGCAGATGAATTAAGTTGCAGGTCATAAAATAAAATAAATATTTAAATATTCTAAATAATATCAATTCTAAATACTGAATATTAAGAGTACTGACAACAACTATACACAGACAACTCTTGAATATGGTAATAAAAGCAGTGTCTATTTAATGAGAGTGTGCAGTATACATATTGATACTTTTATAGGTGTTTCTCTTAAATTTATACAATTATTACAGCATAGAACAAAAGAGAAAATGTGCGTCTCTCTCTCTCAACGTCACCGGTGTTACAGTGTCCACAGACTCTCCCCCTCGCACTTCTAGTCAGGGTCAGGATAGAATGGGACAGCATTCCTTAGGGAAAGCCGTTTAAACAGGATGGGGCGGGGGGTGGAGCTGACAGTGGGTAGAGGAAGAGAGAAGTGAGGGAGGGGTATGGAAGAGAGCGCGTAACGTGAGATCACCCTCAGTGTCTCAGGCAAGTGCAGATGTGAGATGAGAGGAGAGCAGAGCACTGCAACTGAACTCTGGGAAGGTGGATACGACCATAACAATGTAAGACAATATTAAACGTAAAGCTTTTTACTGTCTTCATGTGGGCTTTGTGTTTTGTGAAGTATTTGTGTGTGTCCTTGGATTTATCGATGGCTCTAGGACGTGTCTTGGTACTTATATGAAATGTAGGATTTTGATTGACTGTTTTAAAATATGATGTTATCTGATATTTTACGTAAAACCATTCAAACTCTACCAGTGTTTATCTACATACATTTTCCTCTCTGCTTTGAATATTTCTGTTTGTTTGTTTTTTAGACAAGTTTGTCCAAACATGCCTATGCATATTTGACATAATATTGAGTTCTAGAATGACGGTATCTGTTTGTCAGCTGGGTCCTGTTTGCAGTGTGTTCATTTATTTTCATGTCATTAGGCTCTGCCTTTGAAGTTTATTATCATCATTACACTTCCATTACACTGATGCATCTGGCAGACTTTTATATAAATTGGAGTCAATTGCATTCAAGGAGTCAAACCCATAACCTTGGTGTTGGAAGCGCAATGCTCATAATAAAACTTATATATATTTTTATATATTTATTTATTTAAAGAAATTTAAATACATCCTCTATTATATGAGTTTAATATATTAATGTCCTACCAGGTGAGGTGTTTGAGTCCAGCACGTTGGACGTCGCTCAATCTCCCAGCATCAACGGCGACAGCTGTGGGGACATGGTGACCCCCACGCGGCCCCGCACCACAGAGGACCTCTTTGCTGCCATTCACAGGTAAATTCCCAAATACTTTGCTGGTATCCCTTTTCCAGTCTCATCTACTTCCTTTCCACTCCATCCTTCCCACCTCCCATAAACCGCAATTCATAACTTTAAAGTGGGCTGTCCTATCCCATCGCAGATACATTCATCAAAGATAGAGCGTGGAAGGAAAGCAGCCTGTAAAGAGTAGGGCTTCTGTGGTCTCTGTCTGTCAGATTGAGAAATGCCACAGGCTGATGCATTACTCCACTGGATGCTCATGTACATTTGGCTGTGTTAAAGAAACATGCACTCTCTTCTAATTCAGTCATAAAACTCTCATAGCCTCACTGCAGTTATTCACGTGAAAATGCACCTCTGTTGCTTACCGTATGGGGAATTATTTAAAATTCATTATGTTGTTCGCACAGACGTATTACGTATGCAGGCTCTTCCCCATAGTCACGTGTAATGGGCAGGTTTTTGAAGTTCTTTAGCACATCACACAATTTTATTCTAGAGGATTTGGTTTCCTCTGCTACTGTGTGTGCGGATTTGCTCTTCCTTATGCTCTGGTCTGCTGCAATCTCACACAGATATTAGAGTAAAAGATATCCTTGAAATGGAAGACCAGTTTAGATGTAGTGTGACAGTGCACCAGATGCTATATGTGCTCAGTAAATCCTGCGGTTTGGCTGATGTCACTCTCATAGCACTGAGCTTTAGATGATTCAAATAAAAAAGCTGGAGTGAAAGCTAGATTACAACCACAATGTATACAGCATTTATGTTTATTTATTTAATGTTTTTTTTGAAGGACTTTACTGCAGGATTGCAGTTCTGTTTTCTTGTTAAATATATATAAACATGCTTAAAACTAGATTATTTACTTGAAGAACAAAATTACACATTATAGAACGAAATGATCAACAGTATGTGGAAGCCATGTGCATATTCCATTAATTCCAGTGAAGACAAGCCAATGTTACAGCACACATGACATTCTAAAAGCCTTTGTTGCAACCGTTTTGGGGGGTCTTTTTCTGTTCCAGAAGGACAATGTCTCTGGCACACAAAGCAAAGTCCATAATGAAGTAGTTTACAGAGTCTGAACTGGAATAACTTGCCTGGTTGGGTGATGGGGTCTGGCTCACAGTTTGTGTTCCAGTTCATCTCAAAGATGTTAAGCGTGATTCAGATTCACACCAGACTTGGTTAATAATTTCTTGATGAACCTTGTTCATGCTGGAGAAAAAAAGGCCCTCCCAAATGGTTGTATCTTAAAATAAGTTTACCATTTTACCTCTGCAAATTGTTTTTTGTCTGTTTTATGCATAAACCTCAGAAATGAAGCATAGAATTAAATCCTATTTTCTAATTTTAATCTTAAAACTAAAATTTTAAATATAACATTTTATTATTTTTAGATATTTATTTTTGAAAGAGCTTTTTTTAAATATATTTAGATGGGGGGTTTCAATGGATTTCTGTTTTGTTTTAGATATTGTATCTCTGACACTTCAATTCTTGCTTCCACATCCTTTGTCATTTTCCCACACTCTGTCATATCTGTCATTCTCTTCCTCCTTTTCCTTTCCTGATCCCTCCCATCCTCCCTTTCCTTCTCTTTCGTTCAGCCTGGACCAGTTGAACATGAACCACCCCCAACATACGAGGTGCGGTCTGGCAAGTAATTAGCTGTTGGCGTATTCCTCTCCTGGTGATGCTAGGGTGGGATTAGCTCTATAATCTCCCAGCGCATCTCAGACGTGGGATGAATTTCTGCTCCATCCCGCAGATAATCCCACGCTCCCTAATCTGCAGCAGTTATGCCATGCTAATGAATTTGATTTGATCCTGGGCACAAATGCTAGCTTTCATTGACCCAAGGTCCCCCTACTGGTGGGACGAATGAACAACCCTTTTGGTTAAAGTGATGCGGGGCATTTTGCCCAGTTTGCTTTGTTGATTAGGCTTCCATTATGTCTGCACTTCCATAAAGTTGCAATGCTTGCAGTATTCGTCTTTGGTTTGGCTTTTAAAGGACTGAATTTGTATTAAGCAAACATCCCCCCCCCACCCTCCTACCCCTGCTATTTATATACTGCATTAAGATATTCCTGCTTTTCCAATTTTGCAGTGAGGTTTTGGTTTGCTGGGGGCTAGTGGAGTTTAATGAGAAAGTGGAACAGAAATCAATGAAGGGGATAGGCTCAAAAAAATTAATCACTAAAATTGAATTGAATCTTATTCAGGATGTTCAGCTTCAGGAGTAGTTAGATTAGTTGTTAATTAAAGTGAAGCATTTTAGTTAAACATTTAGTCCTGACGCATTATTCTCTAAATTTTACCAATTTTATTTTTGTTTGTAAGCGGATTCTCTGCAGCCTACTGCTAACTAATATAAGCTTGAGCTGCTATTTATTTTTGTATTTTTTTTTTTTTTTTTACAGATATAGTACTAATATATTGCGCATCCCTACTTTGGTTTAAATGGCTTAATATCTGTTTTTACAAAACGATTTATTTGACGTTATTTTACTTTTGTCTCCAGGTCAAAGCGGAAGGTCCTGGGGCGCAAGGAATCTGAAGAGGAGCGCTCACGAAGTCCTCTATCCCCACCGGTCACCCCCACAGGAATGGCCCCCGGTTCGACTTCCTCCCTGCCACGGCAAACAAGCTCCATACAGCGCAGCCTGCGCAAATCCCCGACCAGCAGCGACACCTTCAAGGCCCTCCTGCTGAAGAAAGGCAGTCGCTCCGAGACCAGCTTCCGCATGTCTGCCACCGAGATGCTGCGCAGCACCGACCCGCGCTTTCAGAGGACTCGCTCTCTCGACTCCTCGCTCGATCCGGCGTCTCCGACCGGCGAGAGCCCCTGCTCCTCTCCAGGCCGGAACAAAAGGGCGTCTGAGGACTGGGCGCGCAACGAGGGAATGTTCTCAACGTCCCCGTCATTAATCGGGCCGAAGTACGGCCGATCCCGCACACCGCCCTCTGCCGCCAGCAGCAAGTACAACGCCCGCAGCCGGATCCTCAGCAGCCCCATGACAGTTATTTGCGAGAGGGATGGAGAGCTCACTGACTGTGAAGACCCATGCCCCGTTTCTCCATCAAACATGCCCCTTCCCATCTCTCAGGACTCTAACAGCACTTTATGCGAGCAGAGCAGCAGTTAGGAGAAGAAATGGCTCCTTGGCAAAGGCAGAATGTCTTCTCGGCACCAGAGATTGACTGAGGGCAGAAGACCAGGAGTCGAACTCTCGAAGGTCTTGCTGCCCGCTAATCCAGGCAGCGCTGCCTGATATTGTAAGACGTGCGGACCCGAGGTAGATCAAGCCGTCAGCTCAAGCAGTAGGCGGTGTACTGCTATACCTATAGCTCTTCACAAATAAACTAACCTATCTAATCAAATTTGACCTTCTTTTCAGAAGGAACTCTGCTTTCAGTGGCAATACTAGACTCATCAACAATTGCTTCTGTTATTTTGTTCAGCCTTTTATTTCCACTCTTAAGCATTAACAGTCAGATTTGTGTGGGGTTTTTTGGTGAAGCTGTTTACGAAAGTTGTATTGAAGGAATTACTATGTGACTGCTTGCTTTGGCTGTAGTAGTTCAAGTTGATGGATATTGTGTCAGCGCTGTGGTCCAAAGAAGGTGCGTCACTTCTCAAACTTCACAGAGGCAGCTCTGTCAGCGCCTTTCAGTTAGATACCCTTAATACACCGGTCTTCAAAGATCAAGATAGAGAGCACACCGACCATTTTCTACAAGAGACTTTTCTTACTGTTCGGACCATCAGAAGTGTCTGGAATAGAAAAGGAATTGTGGGCCAAGAGATTGGAGTAATGACGGCTTGTTCGTGGAAACAAAAAGAGTTTCTTTGGTTTTTGGTGTGTAGGTTTGCACTGTTCATTGTCTCCTTTTATTTGTCATTTAAAAAACATGGTGTCTGTGTTGGTTATTTTAAAGAGTTAATTCTTACATCTTACTTGAAACAAATGACCGGTTTTACTTGTAATTGTTTTGGTTACCAAAGAGCCGAACAGGACATTCTCTCTAACTAGCTGAGTTCTGTTCTGTTAACATCTAGTGAAAGTGACCGCTTTATTACTAACCCTCATGTTTACTTGTCAAGCTTCTTCTTTTTTTTTTTTTTTGTGCAGTTTTATAATGTTTTTTATGTATATATCTAAAGAAATGTTAAGTAACACCTGAGCTTATTTTCAAAGAAATTGTACATTTTAGAAACCTTTGCTAGGAGTGGCTTCCTTTTGTAGAGTATTTATTTTAGAATAGCCAGAATGTGGTTTGATATACTGTAGATGGAGGTGGGGCGTTTTGGGAGGGGAGTGAGTGAAGTGTGATTAGAGGGGACATCCTACAGACATGTGGTCATTAAGTTCAGATTCATCTTATCTTGCTCCTTCACCCGTCGTACTGATGGAAAAGCGGGTCAGAAAATAAAAGCAGAATAAATAACGATGGCAAAGAGGAAGCAAGCTGCTAACCCTCTTGAGTTTGTCTCTGTAATAAAACATGGTGATATTTAAAAATGGCCCATCTGTCTGTCTTTGATTCACTGCCACCTGTCAGCCGCCAGCCCAAACCACAATCTTATAAGCACCGTCACCATGACACCCACAGCCGTTCATCAACTCCAGAGGCTTTGCAGGACCATCAACCCCTACTTCCGTCTTACTGACCATCAGTTAAAGCTCGATACCGTGACCTGGACCAACGTACGACACGTATGCAAAAAAGGTTATATCATGAAAGAGGTCATGAATCATTGTTTGTGATTTGGCTGCAAGTGCAACAGGGAGATTGAGAAAGTAAGTTCCCTGTTTCTCCCATATGCTTTTGTGCTGAGCGTGTGAACACGATATTCAGGCAACCGTTCCCTCGAAAATAAACCTGATGACGATGCAGACATTGTGTTTGGCCTTGTATGATTTCTTTAGCTAGAACCTGACTCAGATTATGTCCTTGTCAGATGAAGTACAAAAATATGTTTCCCTCTGCTTAGCTCTATTTATAATTTAAAGCCACCAAAATAAAAGTAAATTAGGAGGGGGGGGGGGGGGGGGGGGCACTCAGTCTCAGTCAATCTCATGTTAATCTTGAGTACCTATAGAGTAGTATTGCATCCAAAAAGTCTTTAGTTTTATTATATTTATAAAAGAAAGACATGCTGTACCAAGTTTTTCCGGAAAAAAAAGGAGCGGCTGGAGGCCGGCCGTGTGGGCGGAGCTAAAGAATATGGGAAGCCAAACAAACCAAAAGTGGGACGAGACAGCGGGGGTTTACAGAGCTCGCGCCGCGCTGACATGTCATCTGCGCGGTTCAATGGTCCGAGCCGCGCGGCCGATTCGTCAGCGCAGCGCGGACGTGTTTCCTAGCGACACCCAATGGGCAGCGCGGCGCGAACAATCCTCACCAGCTCTGCGCTGACCAATTTAAACAGCGCAGCGCAAACCATACATGCAAATAAATGTACAATAAAGAAACCCTTCCTTACAAAAAATTGGTTCTCTGCTGAAGTTTAGGAGTTTTTCCCAACAGAAGACAAAGAAGAAGAAAGACAAGATGAAATGCATACATTTATGTTTATTATCTTTAGTGTTAGTATTGATATTTTGTGATATTGATTTATAGGGTGAATTCAGTGTGATTTGGATACTTTTTGCCATTGAGATTAATTGGAAAAAGTGTCTCTCCCAATCAATCTGAGTACACACACACACACACATATATATATATATATATATACAGTGCAATGCATAAGTGAATACACCCATGCTAAAGTTGACTAAAAAGAGGAATAAAAATCATATTTTGGAAATTGAACTTAATACCTTAATTTAAAAAAAAAATAGGAAAAATCCAACCTTTAAGGACACCAATTTTCTTTGTGAATGAATAATGTATCGTAAATAAATAAATGTTCTTCCTTAAAATAGATGGTGCATAAGTGAGTACACCCCTATGTTAAATTCCCATAGAGGCAGGCAGATTTTTATTTTTAAGTATTTAAAAAAAAAAAAAATTAGGATACTATGCATCCTGATAAGGTTCCCTTGGCCTTTGGAATTAAAATAGCCCCACATCATCACATAGCCTTCACCATACCTAGAGATTGGCATGGTTTTATTTCAGTTAGCCTAAAAGCTAGTTTGATTTGCATTGAGAGATGATCTTATGGAAAGTACCCCATGCCAATCTCTAGGTATGGTGAAGGCTATGTGATGATGTGGGGCTATTTTAATTCCAAAGGCCAAGGAATTAAAATATATATATATATATATATATATATATATATATATATATATTATACAGGGTGGGCCATTTATATGGATACACCGTAATAACATGGGAATGGTTGGTGATATTAAAGTCCTGTTTGTGGCACATTAGTATGGCCACCATGGTCACCACCCATCTTGAGGAGTTTGCCCCCTCACATATACTAATGTGCCACAAACAGGACCCACCCTGTATGTATATATATATATATATATATATATATATATATATATATATATATATATATATATATATATATATATATATATATACACACACACACAGATATCTGTATAATGTTTTAGAATGACCTTGACCTCATCACCACAATCAATGAACTTCAAGAGGCTATAGAAGACTTATGTCTTCTGGTGGACCATATTTTCAACCCTCCTGTGAACGCCCCATTTTCACTACCAATTTTACATACCAGGGGACGGCCAAGGTAATGTTAATTTTAAGTTTGACACAGCAGGTTTGCAATTATTCATTTTTCAAGGCTTAATTTTCTTTAGGTTCATGTAAATCAAAATCTGCTGTAAGGTTACATTAATAATAGCAGAGGTTTATGGGTAAAATGTAATTGAGTGGCGCCAAATTAACTTGTATCTGTTCAAATTGGTCAGCGCAGAGCTGGTGAGGATTGTTCGCGCCGCGCTGCCCATTGGGTGTCGCTAGGAAACACGTCTGCGCTGCGCTGACGAAATTGACGAATCGGCCGCGCGGCTCGGAACATTGAACCGCGCAGATATCGCAAGCCAAGAGGGTCAGAAATATATGAAGGTAAAACAGTAGCAAAACTCGAAAGCTTGCTAATTTGAATGTGAGAACTTGTAAAATTAATATTTGTATTTGTAAGTTGAAATTTATACTTGCAGCTCTGATGTGAAAAGCTGCATCTATCGATTTGCACACACAGACAATACTCAGAACACCTGTGTTTTGAATTCGAAGTTGCAGATTAATAGTTACAAATGTGTAAAGTGTCATTTACATAAACAAAATGACAGGCACAATTGTGTACTACACATTTATCTTTGTGCTTTAGTTCAGTTTCGTTGTACAACCACAAGTCGGCACTCACAACCTCTCATATCTGGCAGTACAACTTCAAATCCTAGCGCTTTGACTTTTGCTACTCTTTTTGCGATATGCCTGTAGCAAAACTCACTCGTGCACTTGTGAATGCAGACTTGAGAGAGCAGAGTCGGGGGCGGGGCTGGGGTCGGAATGAAGTCATTTTATTGGTCGATGCCTCACCAATGAACAACGCCAGCCACAATGAAAACATTTATGCTTATGTATCAGCTATTTTTTAAAACGCTTGGAAAATATTTTTATGAAATATCATTAGTTTTACTGGAATAGTTTTATAGAATATGAACGCAACGCGTTTAATTGAGACAGTGGTATTAAAAGACCAAACTCAGGAAACACCATAAAGCATACAGAAAAAAAATGAGCACAGAATATGAACGCAACGCGTTTAATTGTACGTTTTCCTCGAACCCAAGAAAACACTTAATGAGGCTTAATGGACCAACAGTTATAAAATAAAAATTAAAAACAATAAAAAAACACATAATTTGTTCCTTTATTAATAAAACACAGGCAGCGAGTTTATTTGCACTGAACACACATTTGCTTATATATATGCCAATTCCAATGAAAATGCACCTAAATTATCTGATAAGAATGTAAAATGTATACCTTGAAATGCAATGCAAGTCGCTTTGGAAAAATGTATTGTAAATGTTTTAAATATTCACCCTAGCCTAACTGTTGGACACACAAAAACAAACAAAACATAAATAAATTATATATATACGTACGTACGTGTGTGTGTCTTTTAGCCTACAGTCTATGGTATATATATATACCAGATATGGCAAATATATATGGCATACGTCATATGTTTTACGTCATATTCTGTGCTCATCTGCTTTTCTGTAGTATGCATTATTAGCATTGTGTTTACTGAGTTTGATAATATCGTTTATTTATTTTAATATCAGTCTAATGCATTAAGCCATGTTAGTGTTTCAGTGCACGCGGGTTTCGTGACATCATCGAACTCCCATTTCATTGGCTAGGTGCCAACCAATAAAACGTCTCCTTTGACCCCCCCTCCTCCCGCCCCCCTTTCTCTCTCACCGCTTCTGAGTTTCAAGTGCACAAGTTAGTTTTGCACCTGATATATCGCGAAAAGAGTAGCAAAAGTCAAGGCGCGAAATTTGAACTTGCAGTGACAGATTTGAGAAGTTGCAAGTGCCTATTTGAGGTAGTACCGCGAATGTGAACGTAAGATTAAACGCAAAATATATATTACAAGTTTGTGCCTGTCGTTGTATTTCTGTGAATGGCATTTTACACATTTGTGTCTACTCGTCTGCAGCTTCAGATTCAGAATACAGGTTTGTGACTATTATCTGCGAGTGCAAATTTCAAAATTCAACTTCAGATTTTTATTTTACAGGTTTTCACATTGGGGCTGTGAGTGTAAATGTTCATGTACAAGTACGAATATTTATTGTACAAGTTCTCAAATTCACATTTACATGCTCTCGAGTTTTGCTACTGTTTTACCTTCATAGAAATACGCCATAGGCTAATCGCGTTTAAAGCCAAACGCCGTCAAATACGGCGTTTTAAACCGTATTGGACGCCGTAAAATACGCCGTTGTAATTACAAACGCCGTAAAAGACGCGCGAAATACGTCAATGACGCCGTATTTGACGGCGTTTTAGTGTACATGGAAAGCGCCGCTTTTTACGCCGTTCAACTCGCCATATGACGCCGTAAAAAACGCCGTTTTGGTTGCACAGAGCGCGTGCTATTTTACGGCGTTTTGCTTATAGTATAATGAGACACGCCCGCTGATTTCCACAGCCAGTAAGTTTGAACTGTTCTCTCCCAATCAATGATGAACTGAGTCAGACCAGACGAATTCAGCACGGATCATTTGTGGTAATCCGATTTTATGCTCCCAATGAATTATTAATTTTATGTATTAAAATAATACAAGCTAAATAATGAACTGAAATTAAAGAAAATATTAAAGAACATTCAAATCAATAAAGCAAAATTAATAGGATCTTCACATTTTAAAAGGGTGTCACAGGGCTTAATTTGAGCCGGAACATGTGAACATGGGTGACACATGACTTGCACGCTTGGTGTGCTAGTTGAGATTGCTGCTAGCCTCAATCGTTTCACTCAGGAGAAAAATGTCAAAAAGACAGCAAAGTTTGCTTAACTTTTTCAAATACGCTGGCCAGTCAGATCCCAAACAAGCAAAAATCGTTTCCGCTGATCAAGAATGTGGAGACCATGGTGGACACAGCAGTGGTATCGACATAATATCTCGTTATTTCGACACAATAAGGGGACATTCTAATCTGAATTAAGCCACATTAAGCGTTCTTATAATGGTTTTCTATGGGGGAAAATACTTAACGTGTAATTGCGTTCTGGGCTCATCTGATTTTTTTTGTACATAGCATAGCCCTCTTTGTTATGATTGTCATAATGATTAATAAATGCACGCACAATTATCCGTGAACTTGAACAAATGCCTTTCAATTTGTGTGTGCAAAATTCAGAATTAAATGAATGTGCAGCAATTTGTACAAATAGAGAGTCTGTAGGCCTACTATACTGTTGTAGCCATTAAATAAGCGCATTTAGTTTCATATTTGTTAAAATATTGTTATTTTTTTCCATTTATGTTGATTTATGAAAAGTGAACAGCACGAGTAAGATAGGATGTGCAGTATGAGACATGGAGTGGTTCAGACATGATTTTGACCACTTCATTAAGTTTTGTTTTGTAGAAAGCCTTTCTTTAAAGTGAATTTCGTTTTGTATAAATTGTATCTTAATTTTAATGAATAAGAAGCAAATCTAACGGACAATATAATCATGGAGGCGCCCACGCGATCACTTGCACGTTAAGCGCATCTCATATAACTTAACGAAATGCCTCACACAGACATGAGAAATAGTAGGCTACATCAAATACACAAAGCTTGAAATGTCTTTAAACGAAATAATTCAAAAAAGAAAAGAAAAGAAAAAGGCTACTCTCTGATTACTCTCTGATATGTTATCTATTATGTCATTTCTCTATAGGCGCGTTCACTACGAATATGGAGATCGTCAACTTCATCTTTAAAACAGACAGTCAGAAAACATAGTTTATTCATAAAAATCTTTTTAAGCACTGTCACAAAACCAGTTGAGAACCATATGTATCAGAATTATGGATAGAGTATACAGTTATGAATGTTATCCTGTTTTTTCTCCGTTCACAGAAGCACTACAGGTATAGCCTAAATACGATGATAAATCCCCATATTCTGTTGCTGCTTATGCAGCCTAAAACTAAAAAATGTTTTTGGTATTTTTAATGGGTCACAGTCACTTGTTCATTCTAATTAATTTTTAATTTAACATAATCTTGTCGGTTAATGAATGGAAGATCGCGTCGGTTGAAGGTGGCAGGAAAAAAAAACCCGAAATGAATCCAGTTTGTTGATAAAAAAAAAAAATTCTCATTTCCGTTTAGTTGAAGTTTTTTAACTAATAGTTATATTTTCCTTTATTTCAGGTTTATTTCGATTAGCATTTAAATGTTTTTAAAAGTTTTAGTTTTACTTAACTAACCATGGGCAAAACATCGACAGAACTGTCAATTTTCCAACTCTTTCAAGCCACGAATTTTTACAAATATTCACGAATTATTTAATGCCTGTCTGGGACACAATATTAGGTCAATCACACTCATCCAGACCAATTAACCTACAGCTATTGTTGCAAGCATAATTTACATTTCTTTTAAGAATAATGACTCAAATGTGGGAAATAAATAACTAGGCTATGTTATTGTTATTTATTTATTCATTGTCATTTGCTCCCCTTGCACCTTATGTTTTATCTTTTAAAATGACGGAAATTATTTCAAAATTCGTATTTTAAAAACAGCTTTACTCCCTGAACCTCTATACACACAAACGGTTGACTTTTTTCCCCAAGTCGTTTATTTCACTATGAACTGGACGATCGAAAGGACAAACTAATTGAATCTTCATTTTACAAAAATATAGGTATTGGATAAACGAAATGTAATAATGTTATGTAATGAATATATAATCAATGTAATATTAATAAAACACGAATTTAATTAGCCTACAAAAATCGGAACACTATTATTTCTGGAAGGAGAAGCTTATAGACCAACTAACAAACCTGACACATTTTTTAGAAATAGCAAAAAATACATTCGTCTTATTTTTTTCAAATAGGCCTATTAAAACACAAATTCATAGGGCATTCTATTGGTTATATCAATATTTAGTGTTATTCAACACTTTTTCTTGTTTAATAACTCCTCATATATGAGCATAAGAATTGGATTAAATGATCCGTGCTGAATTCGTCTGGTCTGACTCAGTTCATCATTGATTGGGAGAGAACAGTTCAAACTTACTGGCTGTGGAAATCAGCGGGCGTGTCTCATTATACTATAAGCAAAACGCCGTAAAATAGCACGCGCTCTGTGCAACCAAAACGGCGTTTTTTACGGCGTCATATGGCGAGTTGAACGGCGTAAAAAGCGGCGCTTTCCATGCACACTAAAACGCCGTCAAATACGGCGTCATTGACGTATTTCGCGCGTCTTTTACGGCGTTTGTTATTACAACGGCGTATTTTACGGCGCAAATACGGTTTAAAACGCCGTATTTGACGGCGTTTGGCTTTAAACGCGATTAGCCTATGGCGTATTTCTGACCCTCGTGGCTTGCCATACGCAGATGACATGTCAGCGCGGCGCGAGCTCTGTAAACCCCCGCTGTCTCGTCCCACTTTTGGTTTGTTTGGCTTCCCATAAAAGAATCACGAGCGTGCGCATCTTTTGCGTTGAGAGCGTCTGGAAGTTGTGACATCCTTTACCGTGAGGAAAAAAACGTTATCCAAAACAAACCATGGCTAACAATCAGATTCAGCCATACATTTATGATCCAGAATCAGATCCCGAGGCTGAAATTGAACACGAGCAGCAGCAAACAACTACAGCAGGACGTCTCTATGTGGTGTGTACTGGAACTGTATATATTTCATTAGCGGTTTTTGTAAATGACTAATTTCCACTTTATGTCGTCATATTTATTTATTTATTTTCTTTAAAGGTGTACATGTGGGAAGTGCAGCTTGATGTCAACTGAGGCGGAAAACGTTTGCTGCCAAGAAATAGAACCGGTTATACTTATGTCTTGAAATGCATTATAATGTGTAAAGTTGTAGTTTGTAATACTTAATTAAAGGTATAGCGGAGGATGTTTTACTTCCGGGTGGATCACCTATACTATTGGTCCTCCTAATTGTCAATCATTCTGGTGAATCAATCAAACTTATTCAAAAAGTGGAGGGGGCGGGTCTTATCTAAAATTCGGAAAGATCCTCCACTATACCTTTAATATGATAGCATACAATTAGTTTACTAAATGCACTTTAGCACTGTCTTCATAAAAGATTTTACACATTATTCCTTCACCTTCATTTATAAACTTTGGGGATCATTATATAACATTTTAGGTATTATCCAACCATTGTATTGCTGTAATAGGATGTAATTACATGCATGCATAGATAGTCCCTATCTCATCATATAATTAAAATTGGAATTAATGACAATGTCAGCAATTACAGTGTGACTGTAAATTACATGGCTTACATAATTTATGATTTTTTTGAAAAAAAGGTAAGGAGACGGTTGACTCAGGTGCCACTGCCAACCTCTCTACAGTGCATGACAGAACATCCAGGACTGGATGCCAACTACCTAAATGTCTATACACTTCAGAACATAAATAACATTTACAGAGCTGACTATGGCCCACTTAGAAGGAGAAGAGAGGAGTGAGTAATTATGAAAAAAGATTTCAGATTTCATCATTATGTAATGATATTATCAATAATTGGAAAAATGTATTTGCAAGGACATCTAAAAATGTAGCATACAAATGTACAAGAAGTATTTGTTGAACATAATACAAAATGCTGCATTACTGACTATGTAATAATTCCACCACTCTGCCAGACGTTTCAGGTATCTTGCCTATCGTAGTTTTGTCAGCTGGTGCTGGGGATATCTTGGCAGACACGTGCGCGTGGTCATTCCATCGTGTGTTGTCCTGCGGATTCGGCAGGAGTTTCCTGATGCTGGTGGGAACTACGTTGGCTTCCGGTCACCGCTGGTTTGAACCTAGACACATGTCTAGCAATGAGATCCTCCTCTGCTGGCCTGTCAAACTGTTCTGATAGGGAAACTGGAATGGGTACTTTTTGTAGTTCCTCAACATAGTTGGCAGGGTCTTCAAACACCTCGACAAACACCAGTCTCATCAGATCTTTGACGTATCCTGCCATAAAAAAACCCTCTTATTTACTGTTATTTGTTTGTTGTACTATTTCTAAACATTTGTGACACTTTTTGGAAGTACAGTTATATTTTAATTATATATACCATTTACTTGTATTTATAAAAAAAGACTTATGAACAAACCAAAAGTAGGCTCTGTCTTCACTGACTTCACTGTTGGTTGCCCCTTCTTAGATTTTGGAAACATTATTCTATATACAGCTTTGCCTTCCAAGTTCATTGCCTGTTCACGATCAGCATTCTCGTTGAAATGCATTGCCGCAAGATACAGCCTAGAAAGATAAAGTGAAAAATAAGTTTAAAAAAAAATTACTAACAAGCACATGTACACGTTTGAAAATGAGGCGTTATTGTCTTGACAACACTGGGTGATGTAAAGTATTAGAACAATTATTACCTGCATAGCATTTCAATAAAAGGAAAAACAACATTCTTCGGGGCGAATCTCAGAATGACACTGTGGAATGCCTCAAGAGCTGAAGTTTGATGATGGTGGCTCAGCTTTTCCACATCGCGGAGAACTCTCTTGTTCGTGAGCAGCTTCTCCACTTTATACAGGACCATGGTACCTATTAGAATAAAAACGGGGAAATGTTCAAAATAATGACATTTAGACCAAAAGTAGGTTATTAGAAATTACAGTCACAAACCTGGTTTTAACCATTTACTAGGGTCTCTGGACACTCTGTCTGCATGAGCGCACTTGGGGAAAACTGGATCTTCATGAATGTGGACATTCTGAATGTGATTAACTAAACTCTTCCACTTAGCAACTTTCTCTGGTCCTTCTGTGGAAGACATGGCTGACCAGTAGATGTGATTTTTTATACCCAGCAACCAGTTTCGCAGCACTTGGCACTCTTTGTTTCTTGACAGTTTTTCCAATTTTTTAGATAGCCCTGGAAATACAAGAAGTCAAAAAGAGAAACAAAATGAAAATCATAAGCTAACTAAAAGTAAAATAATAGCTTGAAATGAAATAATTATCCATGTCCAATAATTGTTCAAATAATAGTAATATAAAAAGAATTTTGATTTCCATTTACCCTTCTCGAGGTGGCAAACATCATAGTACTGTTTAATCTCTCTCTCCCTCAGATATTTCTGCACCTGGGTGTGGCGATCAGTCACAATGTAATCTACTTGTAACTGGTTGGACTCTAGATGATCCAGACCTCTTCTGAGTCCTTCCTTCTCCATGTGTGCACTGCCTCCAACTTCATTGCTCTTTAAAAAAAATCAAAATCACCTTACCAAATGCAAAGTCGCATTAAAAAACATGAAGCATTACTACATACCGCAAGAGAAATTTACCTGTATTAGTTGAATGTCCAGAATTTTATTGCTGTCAAGATGCAATAAAGTATAGCTGCCATATTTGGCAGAATGTCCTAAATATAGAAAATATTTGTAAGTTAATAAAATATGTAATTTTACATTAGAATGATTACAAAGTCTTGCCAACATAGGATAAATATTATTTTTAAAATAACCTGGAGAATCAGCACGCATATCGCCACTCAGTGCGATTTTGCCCAACGGTTGTAGTGACTGGAACATGGCCTGCTGATCCGTCTTCCACTTGTGAAATATGGCTGGTTCCAGAAACAACCGAGCATGCATTCTGAATGATCTGAACTGGTGTATTTGCAGATTCATAGCTCTGCAAATCTGGCAACATAGCAGAAATGGAATTATGGGTTGTTTCCTTTGTGAATTCTACAAAACAATATGCACATAATACTCCTAAAATACCTTATGCATTTGAATAAATGATCCACCAGTGAAATACACTGCCGCTGACATTTGCAGGTTTCCAACTGGGGTGCTTCCTTTTACAGGCTGGCTCTGCCATTTTTTGGTATATTGACAGTGTTTGCAGACCTGACAGAACGACACAAATGTCCCAAGCCGACGTCGCTGTACATTGCAGCTATTCTTGCAAAAAGGACATGTTTTAAAAAGCTCTCTGAGAGAGCTTTCAAAAACAATGTACTTTGCATCTGTGTAATCACAAGAGATGTCCATCCCACTGAAAGTACGGAATATCAATGATAAATTAAAAACAAACTTAATGAATAACGATGTACATTTGAACAACATTACCTTGTTTCAGAAGGCTCTGCAACAGAGTCACCAGGCTCAAATGTGGAATCTAGAGTTTGTCGAATATCTGAAAAATTTGCTTGAAACTCATCCTCATCCAGCAATTCTGTATGGGGCCTTTTAACTGGTGTTGGACCGAGTCCAGATGTGGATGCCTTTATTGGTGTAGTAGATGACACATGCCTCCATGTTTCAACCTGTGTTGTCTGCGTGCCTGACAGAGTAAAAATGTATATTTGATTTAGGTACAGTGCCTTTAAAATGATCTAGAAGGTAAAGGTAGTAAGAACCATTTCACATATTATATACATACCTTTGCTCCGTACATGTCCGGTCTGTTTAGTGAAAGAAAACTGTGTGGCAGCCGTCTTTTGAGATGGAAAAAAGGTACACTGAGTTCCTATAGATTTCATCAGTGGTTTGGCTTGCACTTCAGCAGACACAGTTGTTTTATGTTCTGTTTGACATTCCATGTGCTTGACAGAAGGTAAGTCCTGGCTGGTAGTAACATATGTAGATGTGCTCTATAAATAAAGAATTAAATAAATAAATATCTTTACTGGCAACATGACTTTCAGAATAATCACCTTGCTAAAAATCGTTATAAATCGTTTTTGCTTAGGAAAGCGTGAGATGGGCAGTGAAAAGGGGGGGAAACACAAGGTCTCGAGAGTTTTTTTAAAAGTAGAAATGATTTTAACTTGAGCGCAGTGTTATTAGAACACTATGTCATGCGCGAGATTTACAACATTTGCGTGTGTTTGAGGACATGATTTGGTTTATGGATTATTGTATGTGACTTAGCAGTAGCAAGTTTTGCACATCAGACTAGTATTTTCATAGAAAAACAATGGAATAGAAGCGCATTTCAATGAAGAAGCGCGCTTTGTGTGAACAAAACACAAAGGTTTATTATGAAATAATTCATTTATTTCAACATATTTTCACACTCTTTGTGTATTGTTGTTTGAAGTGGTTTTACAAAAAACAAACAGACACCTACAGTGACCAGCTTAACAAATGTACACACACACACACCATACATCGCATGCTCCATAGATACATTAACTATGTGATCATGTTGTTTGCTTGCTGTCACACAGACATTTGGCACAGTTTTACTCACCGCCTGCGGTTCCAACGCACGACCGTGACCCTTTATCGTTGGGACTGCTCCATCCTTGAGTAATAAACGATCTGCAAATCCGGCGTCGAACTGGGCTTTGTTTATGAAACAATCATCTTGGAAATGCAGGGAGCAAACTAGAACACTTGCACAACTCCGTTGATGCTCTGTAAAAATAAACTCCATCCACTGGTCCCTTAATGCTGGGTTTTTTGGTAATCTGTACAGGGTTGTCTTGCACTGGCAACCAAAAACACACTTCTTTGGTGACATTTCGCTCTCTTGCTCTCCGGGAGAGTGCAATTCCGCTTCATCTGACGTCACACACGCCCATACTCGGAAAAAACTGTCCGAAACTTCTTCTTCTTTTTGTAGGATTCCGGCAGTGTAGACGCTGCTGAGCGTATTACTGCCCTCCACAGATCAAAGTTGGAACTAAAGCCCTCTTTGATTTGTTCCCTCAGTTCCACTCTCCACAATAATACATGGACATCTACTTCTCTTCCTAAGCTTTCCTTTGCAGTTTTATCCACCCGCTCATTCCCCCTCACCCCAGCATGCCCTGGAA
This sequence comes from Scardinius erythrophthalmus, assembly GCF_964197995.2. Lineage (NCBI taxonomy): Eukaryota > Metazoa > Chordata > Actinopteri > Cypriniformes > Leuciscidae > Scardinius > Scardinius erythrophthalmus. Next base: position 39,997,147 of record NC_138231.1, read on the forward strand.
CCCAGCAAAAACTGATGTTGCATTCAAACCTAATTCTAAAGAACACATTCAAAATGTCATTTACCATGTCAGGACGAGCTTTAGATTTTACTTTCCGAAACTTGTGACAAACCGGAAGGAGTATTTTTGGCACAGAAATACTCCATCAAACGTACAACTTCATTTTTGAAACTTTGTCCATGTTTGGCATGGGAATCCAACTCTTTAACAGTGTAAAAAACTCAGTATGCACGAAATAGCATTTCACCCCCCCTTTAATGACGTTTCTCTTTATACACAGAATTAATGTGTAGACAGAATCGAATTAAAACAATTAATTTTAATTAAACTATGTCACTTTTTTGGAGAGTGCAAACAAATCCTCCTTCAAACATGTGTACAGTACGCATATGTCTAACCGAAATGTCACTTAACCTGCCTTGAATACCCCGTTAGAATAGTTTTGTAAAAAGATGTAGCCTACTAGCAGTTGATACTATATTATTTACATTATTCTGTATTTGTATTATTAGGCTATTAAAAAAAAATAATTTTCTGTTTTAATCACTTAAATTAAATGTATATATTTGAACAACCGTTGATAACCATATTGACATTTTTAAAATAATTTGTTTAATATTCCAGTCCTTATGTTGTGGTTTAAGACTATGCCTATTCAAATCAAAGCCAAATCACAACCAAAACAAAGTTCTTCCGCAAGACGTGCCGTTTATTTTTTGAACCACTAGTGGGCCAAAGGTTACGATGTGTACCAGTTATTTTAAGATCAAAACGACAAAGTACAGAAAAACTAGTGTCAATTTAATACACCGTTATTGTTCTCTTACATTTTTAGATTCAAGATCTAGTGCAATATAAAAAGCTCAAAATGCAGATGAGATTATGTATTCATATTTCAAAACAAAAGTCATTGATTCAGTCCTGTCATTCAGTACTTGCACCTTTACACACCCATTACATGAGTACTTTGAATGATACATTATTAGTGACAAAAACAATTAATCAAAAATAATTAAAACTTTTCATATGATTTCACAGTTAATTGTAGGTATTTAAAGTGTTAATGTTGCTGTCAAATATATTGGTCGGATACAATCAGTACAGTGTTAAATTCTCTTATAAAAACATTCAGGCACTTGCATGTATGTACATAGTAAACAGAAGCACCTACATAACTATTGTTAAGTTCAAACAAACAATTGACCTCCTCATCATTCAGACACAAGGCATGCCCGTTTGATCCTTAGGCTTTTTCTTCCTCATCTTTGATCAGCCACACTTCGTTCCTGCGGTTGGTCAGTTTGAAGGGGCTGTCATATCCGGATCTGTAGTACGGAACCTCTTTGAATTTCATCCCATCCCTCTTGAGGCTCTCCATCAGTTTCAGAAGCTCTTCACGGCTGCTCTCACTGTTGGCAAAGCCTCCATACGTCCTGCAAAACACGGCCAAGCAAAGGTGAAGCTATGGCAACAAAATCATTTTTAAACCAATGAACAGTTTGACCTAGCAACAAACTATAACATTTCAAAGTTTGGGATCGGTCAGATTTTTAAATGCTTCTGAAAGAAGTCTCTTATGCTCTTCAAGGCTGCATTTATTTGATTAAATAAATACTATTTCAGAATATTACTGTTTTAATTTAAAAATGAAAGTTTTTATTTTAAAATGTAATTTATTACATTTTAAAATGTGCACTAAATTACATATTTAAACAGCTCACTGGTGCCGTCATCTCCACCTTACACTCTGACACATGACGGCACAGGACAAGCGCTCAGATAAAGCCGATATCAAAGGTCTTTCTTTAATGAACAAAGCTGCAGAAACATGCACTGATCTCAATATGCCAAAGCTATTTTGCATCATTACTCCAGTCTTCAGTGTCACATGATCCTTCAGAAATCATTCTAATATGCTAATTTGATGCTCAAGAAACATTTCTTACTATCATCTGTGCTGAAAACAGTTGTGCTGCTTATTATTTTTGATGAAATCAGGAAATCATTCAGGATTCGAACATATTTGTAACATTATAAATGTTCTTACTGAAACTTTTGTTTTGAACAGAAGAGTAGCTAAATTTGATCTCCAATTTAAAAACCACAAACATGTACCTCACAAACATCGTGGTCTCTTTCCGGTTCTCTATGAAAACGTCTGCGTCGGTGGGTTTGGGTGGGTCAGCCTGATGTTCCTCGGGGATGAAGAAGGAGATAGTGAAGGTGCTTTCACAAGTGGGTCCGGCCCCAGGGTCAATCAAACAGCTCACTGGTGCCGTCATCTCCACCTTACACTCTGACACAGGACGGCACAGGATAAAGCCCATATCAAAGGTCTTTCTTTAATGAAAAGGTGCACTGATCTCAATATGCCAAAGCTATTTTGCAGGTACAATGTCACCTGGTGAATCATTAACACAATTGAATATGTGGTTACAACCAGGCATATGATTTTTATTATTATAAAAGCATCTTGAGGTGTGATTTATTGTAGTCACAGGAAACCATTTCCGCGTAAAACTTTTGGCTTTATAACCAGCAGGAAAGCAGTGATGTGTGAACTGAATTTGGTGTCACAGTGAAGCTATTGAATATGTTTCATAATATAAAATGTGCAAAAGGGTTTTGCACTTTGCAGGCGGTTCCTTATTCGGACCGGTCTCAAGCCGCCTGCTCATAGAGATCAATTTATATTATAAAGTTTGTTTTTAGGACATTTGGGTTGTAGGTCGATGTCTACATTACTGTGATTGTAAATAAGTGTAATTTGCTCATGAGTTATTGATCTGGGAAGTTCGAATCTGTGAATATACTGCAAACTACACTGAACTCCTTGAGTTAAGCACTTGACTGCATTTCTTTATATTTAAGTCCATATGTGCTTATGCAATTTGAATTGTGTAATGAAAATGTCACAATCACAAGAGCTGACGTAAGGAACTAATAATGCATCTAATCTTGAGTTTCAACTACATGAAAATCTGAGTTTCTAAAGGTCCATGAAGACTTACTTTTGTCATTATTGCCCTGAATGTATTTGAAGAGTCTTCTGAAGCCTGTGCCTAAGGCCGGGTCCTGCTCCATGCCAGTCACAGCTGTGCTCACCCAGTTTGTGGTGTGGTAAGTGCGGACCTCATAGTCTTCACCCTGAAAAACATCACTTCATCAGATATGACTGGCAACATTACAGCAATAAACAAAGTCTTATTCGATATAAACACGAGCAGACTAAATCAGAAACAAAATGCAAGCCTTACCACTGCAAATAAGCATTAAGTAAATATTAACAAATCTAAAGTCTGACAAAGTTAGGCCCAGACGTTTTTCTGGCAAAATGACATTTTGAGTAGGCTACTACTAACCTTACTCTGTTGAGCAGTGAACTTTGGGTGCTGGAGTCCAGAGGAAAAAAAAGTTTGACCGATGGCTTTAAGCATCTTGAATTTGAACTGTAATGCTGTGCAAAATTAAAAATGGATTATTAGTTGCAAACAATTTACGACGTGTGGAAATAATAGGTTTCATATTTCAATATTAAGTGGGAATTTCATGTCCAGTGCGTTCGGACGTTAAGAGGGTTTTACCTACGCAGCCCATAATAACATGATAGGCTAGATAGGGCTAACAATAATGTATGAGTTACTCTAGGATATAATTAAACATTGTTTGTAAAGTTTCCTATTTCGCGCATGTCCGTTAACAGTAATATTTTTCCCTCAAACACACTTTTAACCGAAAATATGGATGGAAAATTGGCCAGGTTTTTACAATAAGATTGTCCAAACGTCATAGTCATAAATCCTAACTTACTTTAGTTATAAACTCACCTGTCCGCCGTGGAGCGTTAAAATGCAGAAAATGACTGCTAATCCGGATAAGATCGAGTGCAGTGTATCATCCGTCTCAGACAGGTGTGTTAGGTAAAGAAGATACAGTTACGGGTGATGTTTTATAAAGTCTATAGTGATATGTAACAACCGTAGGCTTAAGTAACACTTACACTACCACTTCCGTGTTTTCATGTTACATCACTCGCATTAGAAGTTTCCGATTGGTTGTGAATAATATGTAAATAAAGTCACGCCCCAGCAACGCTACTCGGGGGAAAAACATTACATCAATACCCCTTGTAACAATGGAACAAATATAATTGAAAGCAAATGACAGATTTTTATTTGTATTACTTTAAATTTTATTAATTCTAAAGCATTTTATTTAAATATAAATAAATAGTTATACATTTGAAAGGCATCAAGTTACCTTGCAGTAAAATATAAGGTCAACTAGAGTCTTACTTCAAAGCCATACATTTTTCATCATCACATCAATACTTTAGCACAAACTAAACTAATGGATGATTGCAGACACACTTAATCTGAAGTATTCCACTCACACTAATCACAAAACACCTGTAAACATATTTTTCAGAGGAATATCCCCAAAGTGCACGATCAGCCAAAGAGAGTGTGTAACCCATCCAAAACTGAAAATACTAGAATTACTTCGTAAACAATACTAACAAGTATAAGCATAAGCAACTATGATATCAATGAATTTAACCCTAAAGTCTTCTGACAATGCACTGCAAATTTCAACATAACCTGAGCACCATAAACTTGCAATCATAAATAAAAATACACAAGCATCTTTTTACTATTAAATGGATCTCCTGTTTGTCACTTCATCTTCAGAGCCGTGTTCTTCCTGCGTGGCGGCTCTCTCTGGACCTGTCTGGCTCTGGCACCGAAGCCCAGGGACTGAAGAGATTCGGTGAGGAAGCGTTGAGTAGGAGATACGCACAGCATTATCAGAAGCTTAGCATCCCCTCCTGTGCCAGAAAGGTCAAAAGGATGGTCAGGTGAGGTTTGGGAGATAAGAAAGAAGAATGCAGGCAAGCCCTGTCCATGACAGTTTCTGTGGTTGTGTTCTAACTTGACTGGTTGAACTGGTTTTAACTGTGATTCAAATAAAAGCAAAGCAAACTTGCACAATATACAAGGAAACAGTCCAACAAAATTTTCCAGTTCCACTGTGTCTAAAAGATAAAATATATTCCTTTAATTGAATAGCTAATTTAATTTAATTTAATTTAATTTAATTTAATTTAATTTAATTTAATTTAATTTAATTTAATTTAATTTAATTTAATTTAATTTAATTTAATTTAATTTAATTTACTACAGAGCTGAATTTCACAATTAGGACATTAGTTGATAAATAATGTTTAAAAATACATTGCAAATAGCAATAATATTAAGTAAGTTGCACTGTGACAAATTACATGTCCAGAATACATGCATGTAAAAATGTCATTCTAAATTGAAAGGTTCTCAATAATATAACTAGATTGTTCAGTTTTTGTATGTTCAAATGTTTGGCTCATCTTCAGTCATATTTTCAGGAAGAACGGAAGGAAGGAGTGAGGGAGAATGAATGGATGGATGCATGTTCAAGTGACTTGTACATCACAGTGAATGCGCTCTCACCAATGGCGTCCTGTAGCAGATGTGTTAGTTTGCTGTTGCGGTAGGGGACGTGGGGTCGTCGTTCAGCCAGAGCTCCCAGAACATCAGACAAAGCCGAGAGACTGCGGTTTATGCAGGAGCTTTCCCAAAGAGCAGCGCCGGTCACACCTGACATCCCTAAACACAGATAAACATTCATGCTAAAAGACTATTCACATCTTCATTTACTAGGAGCATTTGAATCAAATCTGACCTAAGATTTAACACTCCATAAACCTTATCTAATGAGTCGGTTTGTTAACTAGTAACAACTCACTAGTCAACGGAGCACAACACTGCAACCTCTTACCCACACACTCGCTCCCAGCCAGGTCCACTAGCTGCAGCTTGGTCTTGAGGGGGGTCTGCGTGATGCTGGGTCGGGGAGAGGGGCACGGTGAGTGACGGGGAGAGGGGCATGGTGAGTGACAGGGGGAGTGGGACGGCGAGGAGACGGGGCTAGATGAACGTGAAGAGGCGGCCCTGCGGCAGCGCGGGCTCCACCACTCCTTCTGAGACACTCGCTGGACGTCCTGTCTGGCATTCTGCAGCCTACGAGCTGTAACACACAGAGAACACACTGTATGAGTCCATAAAGTAGGAGTAAAACTATTTGTTATGGTAACAAAGTGCCTTTTAAGCAGGACAGTTCACTCAGCAGCCATCTCAGTAATAACACCAGACTGCTACTTTTTAGTCATAAAACTATAGCTTTTAGCTACTATCTAGCCCAAAATCTCAGAAACTGTTCCAATTCTTCATAAAAAAGAAATATATATATGTATCTATGTATGTATGTATATATATATGCGATTAATCGTGATTAATCGATTTGACGGTTTTATTTTTATATTTAAAATTTTCATTCAAGTTTTGGTAATTTTGTTGTGTTTTATAAGTTTTTTTTAAATGTATATATAGTTTTTATTATTATATATTAAATATAGTTTTATTTATTTCAATTTAAGTTTGAGTTATTTTAGCATTAAGTTAAAGTAAATGAAAATGAGAAATGTTTAAGTAATTATATTTTTTAATTGAATTCATTTAACATTCTTTCTTTTTTTTCAGTTAACTATAAAAACCCAGAAATATATTTTTACAAATAAATAAATAGTATTTTTAGGGTTAATCTGGTCTAACTGATGCCTCTATTAAAAAGTGATTGGCTCTTTTAACTTTAGATTGGAACTATGTACAGCCGTCATTTTGAGCGTTATAATTTTTCCCATTTATTTTTATATAATTATATGTCTCCTGCCCATATGTCTGATGATACACACGTAAATCCACTTTATGGCAACCTTTATGAGGTCTTTAAGTGCTACTGTGAGAAACCTTTGGAGTGAGCCCAGAGTAGTACTAGTGAGAATGTGCTTGAGTGTGTGTATGTGTAGATAACTAATGCAGTGGGTGTGTGAGAAAACAGGGTTGTTAGAATGAGCGTTTGTTTGTGCGTCTTTAGATAACACGCTCGGTCTCACTTAACAGCCATAACCGTGTGTGCTGCAGATAGCGGCATATGGCTTGAGGGAACAGCTTCAAAACCTGAGTTGGGGACTTGAATAAACACTTTTCTGTATATCATACCTAGAGCCAGTGCATCTGGGCTTCTGGAGGTGACGGTGAGAGTGACGATGAAATGAGATCTGGAGGAGTCCATGTGCACCAGGGTGGGACTGTGAGATCTTAGTTTCAACACAGAATTGATCAGCTGCATCACCTCTGCAGAGCTCCGTACCAACCTGACACACAAACACATGCAAACCTGTGACAGTCACATGCGCATGGAGCTCAAAGTACAATGAAAAAGTAGGTCGTACAAACCAAAAAGTGCAGATATGTACACTCTAGTGCAAAACACATGCATTAATACACCAAAAAAAGGGAGCAAAATGTCTTAAACATAAAATATTTACATTTAGTTAAAAAAAACTACTGTGGATTTTACAGGCAAATAAATATTAAAATTATTAACATGGCATAGGTTAAAAAGGACAAATGCTTTGACATCAACAACAACAAGTGGTTAATTTTGTCAATTTGTTAACATTAGTTAAGACTTTATACCTCAGATTCACAGGCAAGGCCTAAACTCAGTCCTAGACTAAAATGCATGTTTGAGCTGGTTTAACGGAGAGCAAGTTGCACTGGCATGTCTTAAAATATGTCAGTGTCATTGTTTTGCTTCAAGATGCACACCAGTAATATATTTTTCTAAAGCACATTTATAAAAGCTACTAAAATGTCCTAATTAAACCAATGCCTAAGCCTGGCTTAATCTAAGCCTTGTCTGTGAAACCAGGCCTAAGTGTCAAAAAACCTCAAAGAACATTTAATGGTAATTTCTGCATATACTAATACATTTTTAGCATTTCCATGTTTTATAAATAATTAGAGTATTATGAATGAACAAACATAACACTGAACAGTAGTATATTTATTAAAAAAATTGAGTTACTTTGATTAATGAATAGTTGTTAGTTTATGATACTCATTGAATTAACTAATTGAACCTTATATAAACTTTGAAAGTTGATAACTTATTTTGTTATCCTAACTTTGCACTATGCAACTATGCATGCATTGTTAGCTGAATTTTGTTATTTGCTCTGGCCATTGTATTTTGTAAAGTTGTTAAATGTATTAAAGTTGAAAAGTGTGATATGTTGCGACTCACTCATATGTTAGGCAGGGCACCTCACTGGTGCCTGTGCTGGTGGTGATGACCTCTCTCTTCACCCCAACTGTCGCCCCATCTTCATCTCTGGCCAGCAGGTCCAGAACTTCATTATTATAGACCTCCACCACGGACATCTCCACCGTATGACTGTCCGCTGGCTTCTCAGAGATCAGCCTGTGACATATATCAGTACAGGCAGACAGTCAGGTATCCTGCGTGTAATATTGTAGATGAGTAAAATGTATAGAGATTTTAACTGTTTTGTGAAAGGTCTTACTTAAAAAGCTCATTGGCTGCTTTTGGAATGATGCCCTGTTGAGAGACCTGCACTGCGGCTGTGAGCTCCTCAGACTGGGAGCCGATCATTGTGTGTGTCTTCCCACTGCCCGTCTGACCATATGCCATGATACATACATTATATCTGAAATGAAAGAGATATTTATCGTATAAGTATTATAATCCTTACAAAAACTCCCTTTGACTTTGTTGGCAGTGTTGTGCCTAAACAAATCTGTGACCAGAGCTCGCTGTTCACTACATGTTCAAGAGTTTTCTGTCTCATATTCTCAAATGTCTTAGACTGTTTTTCCTTGCAACTATTTTTTGTTGATTTGTGTAATGCCACATTAGGAATAATGTACTTTTTAAAGCTACACTGTGTCATTTTTTAAGTTGATTCTTAGCAAAAAACACTTTGTTCTTTCAAAATGATATGTGCTCATTAATGTGTAATTACTTCTACCAATTAATCAAGTATTCTCGTAAGCGTAGAATCTGCCATTTAGAATACATACGAGTGAGTCGCTCGAATGGCGGCAGCCATGTTGCAATTCCATCTTGAAAATACATTAGCCAAAGAGGGACATACCTGGAAATTCAAGCTTCGCCTTTCGCGTTTTGACACTCAGTGGCACCGTGACGAATGCGAGGGGGAGATTACTCGCGACTGCCGGCAGATTTGAAATAATACGCCCACCGTAGGAGTTAAAACGCCCTCGGTATGGGAGGGGCTAGAAAGTAATATTCAGTTGGTAGTCATAAACAATTTCTCCGCTAGATGGGAGAAAATCCTACACAGTGTAGCTTTAAAAAAGCACAATAAATAAATACTGTCTAATATTCACCATATTCTCAAAAGTGTTTTTATCTGCCGCTGTCTTTATACATGCACACCTACTCACTCTTTTCCTATTTTTTTTAAGAAAGAAACATGTGGTAAAACTAGGAAGCATTTCTACTTCGATATTTATTTACTGCCATTTAAAAGTGTTGTACATTTTTCTAGATCACATCAACAAGTAAAAAATATATTTAAAAAAATATTTAAAATAAATATTCAGTCTGTCCAAAATAATATTACTAATTAATAATATAAACCAAACAGACTAGATTGTTTTATTAATGTATTTCATGCATAAATTACAATTAAAATTGTAAAATCATGTCATAATGTCATAATGATAAAGCAAGCAATAGCTTAATAAAAAGATTATTTATTCAAGTTAATTAATCTGTCATACTCCCAAACCACATTTATGCTAACGTGTACGAGCACCAGGCACGTTCTCGCTAAAACATTTAATAAAGAACATCTAGTCACAGACTAGTTTAGGTTACCGATTTTGACACAACAGTGGAACAAAAATAGACAAAGTTACTGCAACTAATATGCATAAAATGTAATTTACTCAATGTTAATTTATGTATATATAAGCATCATTTGATTCCAGCATCTTCCCTAAGTGAATACTTAAACTTGTTTGTATTAAATAGGACACTCACCCATCAAGTAGAGAGGTTAGAAGGGGTTTCACCTCCTCAAACACAGTCTCCTGGCTGTCTTCTGGACCATGTACTCTGCAAATCAAACAAATAATGGACATATTCTACATCACCCACCACCAAAGCGCCTTTTTCAAATGTTCACATTTTATGCAGTGTGCAAATACCTTTCAAACTCAAATATTTTGTTAATTGCAGGACTTGAGGTTTTGGCGCAGTTCACAAAAACAGAGTCCTGCAAAACAAGGATGTTCAGAGATGATTATTCCAGGGTGTAGGGTGTAGTACAGGGCCATTACAATTCATACACCCCATAAACTACACTACATATAATCAATTCACTCACATCATTAATGGCCTGCACCACTGCATCACATAATGAAGACCTTAAAAAGGAAAATGAGATTTAGTACGCCTAGCTTAAACACATACAGCATTCCCTAAGCATGTGGTTTCTCTATGAAACAATGTTTTTATTTAAATTGCAGCACATTTTTACTATTAATTTACAAACTTAAAAATAATTCAAATGTTCTAAATGAATCCATATGCATTAATCTACCGCTATTCTTTCAATATATATTTCGACTACAATACCCATTGGTTGTAGGTGATCCTGGGATGTGATCAAAGTGCAGGACTGGACGCACCCTGCAGTGAACCCTGATATTCCCCCTCAACTCCTACAGAGAGAAATGTGTGTGTGCTTAAACTATTTTTTAATGTAACTAAATCATCCTAACTGCTTACACAGTCATTTTTAAGGATAGGTAAGGTGAAATATTTGAAATATTTATTTCTGAAATATTCATGTGTCAAGCCATAGTAGGTAATAGCATAACAGTGTACTCCCTACATCTGGACTTGAAATAAATGGCAACACGTCACCCTATGATTACATTAAGAACGGTGAATCAAAGCAGAGAACCGAGTACGTACAACCAAGGTGTTGTGGAGCAGCCTCCTCCTCAGCCGCTCCTCTCTGCACTTCTCTTTCTCTTCCTGTAAACAGCGCTCAAGTGCAGTCACCTGAACCCGGAGCTCTACGGAAAACAAACACAACAAAAACTTCTCAACTATCTATTTGTTTGCATTAAAATATGAATACATACAGAAACCTCTAATCCATGGAACCTGCAGTCAGACAATATAATGACTTGACTATAAAAACAAGTTGATGTTGTTGGAAAGAATCTGTCCGGAGCCAAAGAAAAAAACATGATGAGAAAATACATGAAAGCCACAAAAATAAGACAAATAGCTTTCAATATCAATCAGTGTGTAAATCACTTGTTTTTCTAACACTGTCCAATAGCTACGATACACCAAAAAATGAAGAGTGTGTTTGCCTTTCTTGAGCTTAGTTCTAGTAATCACTTCGCTTGCTTAAATTAAAGGTTACCTATATCTCTGTGACCATTTGATGACTAATGGTCAGAGAAAAGGTGACTATATTGAACAGCGCAACGACATTTAGTAGTAACAAACAAAAGATGCTTGTTAATAAATCAATGTACTTTTGAATGTTTAAAATCACATCAAATTTGATGAAATGAGACTTTGATGTGATTGGTTTATAAATATTAGGCTTATATGCTTTTTAATATAAATATAGTAGTTTTTTTATTCTTGATAACTCCGTGTGTGAACCATGGAAATATCTAATAAAAAAATAACATTCATTTTATATTGGACTAAAAAAATTATACCACACAAAACTGGAAACAATATGTATCAAATAGTATCAACCAACATATATAATCCAACAAACCAATCCTTATATAATCCCAGTGGACAAATGCCAACAACCATCACCCTATAATGTTATCTTTGAGTGTACACTTAAAAGCCTTTAGTCAGGAACGTAATTGTTCATTTTCACTTTGAGACACAGTGATGAGCGCTTTGGCTTGGAGTTTTACAAATACAGCTATATAAATGTCAAGGGATAAGATCCACAGGCCCAGTGGGAGGCCTGTCACCATGGTGTGCAGGTGACGCACGGGACACATGACCGTGTTGTCCCTGCTGACAGCAGCTTTTCCTGGAGGAGAGGCTGGGGGAGGGGATCCGTGGATTATCCCTGAACACTGCACCACATACCTACTGTCACAACACGGATGGTTTTGTGATGGAGAAGGAGACAGATGAAGGAAGAGACAGATGGTAAAGAATGAAAGGAATGAGAGCAGAAGATTAAACAGAAGAGGAGATGAAGGTTGAGGGTTAAGGTTCCTAATCCAGGACGTCTTATGACCTTGCCGTACGACCGTACGCACGTACAGTACTGTGCAAAAGTCTTAGGCATGTTAACATCCCCCCACAAAAAAAATGGTTTTAAGTCAGTTATTTATATCTTTTGCTGTAGTGTGTCAGTAGGAAATATCAGTTTACATTTCCAAACTTTCTTTTTGCCATTAATTGTAATAATCCAGTGAGATTTGTGTATGCACAAGGAGTCTGACAACAGCCGGTATGATCTGATCTCACCATCATCGAGTCCGTCTGTGATTACATGAAGAAACAGAAAAAACTGAGACAAACTAAATCCAGAAGAACTGCGGGAACGTCTCCGAGACGCTTGAAGAAACCTTCCTGCAAAGCTACCTGAAAAACTATGGGCAAGTGTACCTGGACAAAAGACGTTTTAAACACAAAGGGTCGTTACACCATATATTGATTTGAATTAGTTAATAGAAGTTAAATCATAAATAATTTCAATTTGTGATTCTATTTTTGAAAGCATTCTCACTTTACAGCATTTTAACACAAGTGCCAGTGCTTTTCACAGAACTGCAGCTTTGCAGGAAGGTTTCTTCAAGCGTCTCAGAGACGTTCCCGCAGTTCTTCTGGATTTAGTCTGTCTCAGTTTCTTCTGTTTCTTCATGTAATCACAGACGGACTCGATGATGGTGAGATCAGATCATACCGGCTGTTGTCAGACTCCTTGTGCATACACAAATCTCACTGGATTATTACAATTAATGGCAAAAAGAATGGTTGGAAATGTAAACTGAAATTTCCTACTGACACACTACAGCAAAAGATATAAATAACTGACTTAAAACCATTTGGGGGGGGGGGGGTATTAACATGCCTAAGACTTTTGCACAGTACTGTATATAAGTGTACATTCACTTAAATAACAAGTGAATGAGATCCGTTAAGTGTATCTGGAGGTACAAATATTCACAGGTAATGCAGATGAACTTAGGTATTGGTATCTGAGTTCATCTCAGTAAAGAACACTCACTCTGAGGGTCATCACTCTGGAGATCCTGAGCATTTCTGGCCGTGCCCACACATTCGAACAGCTGCTTGCTTTGCTCCTCCAGCTCTTTAGCAAACGCCACGTAGATAGTAAAAACATCCTTCAAGTCCTGTTTCAGCATCTGAGAGCAAGACAGACCATGCAATGATGCTGAATTTGCAACACATTGCATTTCAAAGCAATTGTGGTGTAGGATTTGTTTCAAAACAGTGTTTTTGCAATCACCTGAACTTCAGACAGGAGTTTGGAGAGAGTTGCATTTGTGGACTTCTGCACTTTCCTCTGGTGCTGATGTTTCTTTCTATTGGCATGAATTTCCTCATCCCTCTCATGGCGAAGTTTACTCAAACACTGGAAGTTTAGGAAAGGTGAATGGGAAACACATACTAACTGTTCAATACATTTACATTGCTTTTAACCTTTCAAAAAGCATTGTGGAGATGTTAATTCAATGGAATTTTTATACACAGTTTAGAGTGTTAAGTTGGATTCATGTTTTCTCTTATGCTCACCAGGGCTGCATTTATTTGATCAAAAATACAATAAAAACAGTAATATCATGAAACATTATTACAATTTTAAATCAATATTTTCTATTTTAAAATGCTATTTATTCCATTGATGGCAAAAATGAGATTTTCAGCATCATTACTTTAGTCTTCAGTGTCACATGGTCCTTCATAAATCATTATAACATGATGATTTGGTGCTCAAGAAACATTGCTTATTATTAATGTTGAAAACAGTTGTGCTGCTTAATATTTTTGTGGAAACCGTAATACATTTTTTTCAGGATTCTTTGATGAATAGAAAGTTCAAAAGAACAATTTATTTGAGAGAAATCTTATGTAATAAATGTGTTTATATTACTGTCACTTTTGATTAATGCATTCTTTCTGAATAAAAGTATTAATATCTTTCAAAAAACATCTTTAGAATGGTAGTGTATATCATGATACAGAATCATATTTATATACCATGTTATTTACATTGTTCTCAAAGCTACTAATGATATCATAATAAATCTCCAAAAAAAGATTGTTGCTTTTTGGTATATTTTTGTTTTTCAGTTGTATTTTGTCTCTGGCCTGTATTGCATACCCGGATGTTAAGCATGTGAGTAAATTAGGTGAGACTGGTGAACACCTGTCGTCTGTCTGCACTCTGCAAGCCACTTATCTTGCAGTGAAACCATCTGCCAGGTCAAACTCTTAACTGCAGCGGAGGGTCGACCACCATTAGGGAAGTTAGATGCATTTCACACTAAATTTGCTACATAAATCCGTACCTTAGCGAGTCTCAAATGAAGGAGAGCATTCTCTGTTTCCAACTCCAAAATATGCTCCTCTTTACTCTAAATAGAGAAATAGGGAGAGAGTTGTATCAATACATTTAAGCATGGCTACACAGATGTAATAGTACAAATAACAGAAGTCAAATAAAATAAATGACAACATTCATCAGCCATCAACAAAACTTAATTGACACATATGGCAGTGTCTCAAAATCTTAGCAGGTTGCCTACTGAGATAACACTTTTTTTCTTCTTTTTTTTTTTCAAATGAGCCTAGTATAAAGCGCAAAATGCTGTCTATCCTGGGTCAGCATCTTGCTAGTTTTTGAGACATTTAACCATCACTTACAAACAGTGATGGGGGTAACGCATTACAAATAACATGAGTTACATAATCAGAATATGAGAATATAGAATGAGATGATATACTAAATGATTAACACATATTCCTGCCATGGTATTCTAATGTGCTTAAATGAAAACCATAGTATTAGCATGGTCTACTACATAATAGCAAGCTACTTATTGTGGGTGGCTTCACACAACAACAATAAGAATATGGAGGTCTAGTGGCTGATATTATATTATATTATATTATATTATATTATAGATAAATATATTACATTTATACTTCAGTCACAATAAAATCTTGGCAATATAACAGCATAATTATCATAACGACAGTAGACATGTCTGTAAATCAAAAGCAAAAGCACGTCAAAGCGACATAAACATTATTGACATTCAGGTAATAAGAGGAAACTCACCCGTAGTTTGTGCTCTAGAAGGTGGACTTGATGAGCAAAGATCTGGTCTCTATTAATAAAGAGCGGCATTGTGAATGAGAGTAAAAACAGGATGTGAATGAAGCATTTATTGTACAGTGGTGGTGGACTGTACATAACGAGCTCGTGTGTGGTTTGTCGGAAGTGTAATCGGATTACCTGGCCTGCTCACACTAGCCTATTTGGCGTCCTCCTGTTAAGTGCCTTCTGATCTATTTACCATGATGAATATCGTTTTTCCATGTTTTCAGTACAATGTATGAAACTGTATGTGCATGTATTAACAATGTGGGCTTGATATGTGAATTTTGACTTGTTTAAACCCCTTTAGACTTCTTGACAGCAATCACACCTGCATCACACACTGATCGGAGACTCAACAACAGGCCGATGACCAAGCGATTGTCATGAACGCCATTTGAGATTTGGCGCCTCCTACTGGTTACTTTATCAATTGTACACGGCGGCGTTGCATCTCTCACAGAGGTGATGTCAGGTAAGGTAATATGGGGCAGATTAAGTCGTTGGAGTAGGGGAGAGCGGGGCACAAAGTAACGCTTTTTGACTTTCTCAGTTTGTGTAAATCTACTTATGGTTCAGAGTATTTATTTTTTTCCCACATTAATTTCACACATGTCTGTGGATAACCACAATTATGTGGTTTTGTTTTATTAATACAGTATATACTTTTTTTCTTGGTATACCCCGAAAGAATGGAAGTGAAATGTGACAACATGCCCCATAGGTGGGGTACATTGTAATATGTGAGGGGCATATTGTAGACAAACTAAAATATTTTGTAAATAAAATGCAATTATTAACTTTTTCATATAAAATATTTTTTTAATAATTAAACAAACTCATTTTTGAGTTTTGACTACGAACACAGGAAAAAACAGCTATACAACATAGTTCAAAACAAATAAATAATTAGTAATTTCTGAATATTGACTCTCAGTCTTTATTCACCCTTTTCTCATGTTTTCTCAATAAAATTAATAAAAGTATAGAATATAATAGCATATTTCTAATAGGGGCACATTGTAATGCAGTGTGACAACATGCCCCACCTGCACAACTGGGATTTAAACCCTGCTAGTGTCTAGTTAGCGAAGCATTAAAGGACTATCTCAACTGTTAAATAACATATTGGAGATTAAAATAATATCAGATTTGTCTAATTTTAAATAAACACAAAAAACAGAGATGAAAAATTAACTTAAGAAATTTACTTTTGCTATGGTTTAATAAATGTCTATGGATATCTTCCAATTTTTTCTCTATATAGTGTTGATATGGCAACTAGTAAATACACCAAGTTTCGTAATGCTAGCATGTGTGGAAGTATTTAAAACAAGTGTGTTACAACAACTAGCCCCGTGTTACGTTGTGCCCCACGCTCCCCTACTTGCCTCAAAATGCCGCAATAGTACTTGAAATATATGAAAAGAATAGTTGCTAATTGCAACATTTCATAAGGTTAATGTTCCTAAAAAAACAACTGAACATCTAAAAGTATTGCATCATGACTTGCTAAATAACTATGTTATTTTATATTAGAAATAACTTATTCTTGTTTACAATGTATACATTGACTGACTCATTTGACCTGAATACAGTGATGTTGGGCTTAAACAGTTGTATTTTGAACATAAAATGATTGCAAAATGCCTGACTTAAATCACAAAGAGCAATCTGTTGCATTTCTAGATGATTTACCAAAAAAGTGGCCCTGTATTGACTGTAGGACACATTGCTCTCCATTGAATTCTTTATTAGGTGGTGAGATTTAGAGTACAACAGGCTAAATATGTAAACAGCTTTTCCCCTGAGGTAAAAATTAACATTGGGAGAGATTATTAAAAGCAGCCTATTGGAAGCACAGGATAGAGGCTAATTTTGCCTTTTGGCACATTTGACATTCTCTAAGGCAGGTTTTTATTGCACAGTGTTAACAGGTCCTGTTTGAAATTTCCAAACAAACTAACTCCATTTAAATGATTGATTACTACACACAGAAACAAACCACACCATGATTTTCATAATCCAATCAGGTTATCATTGATATGCATGTGTAATACATGGGCAGGCCCAGTTTAAATACCAATAAAAGTTCTACTATATGAGTAACTCAGCCACCAAAGATAAAAAAAAATAATAAAAAGGAATGTCATTAAAGCTGGTATACTTCAATAAGTCATCTTTATGTAGCACAAATCACTAAAGACTGAGGGGAATACATTAGTTTTAAGTGCAAAATACATTAGATTCACTCATTAGAGATGATTTTACACCAGAAACCAGAACTGGCCATGTGTAAATTATACTACAGGTTTCCCTTGCTTTGCAGTACTGACTTAAGTATGTACTTTCGTGTCACCATAGCCGGTTAAAGATTTGTAAACATATGTTTTGAATATGGAAACTGGTTAAAAGGACTGATTAAAAGCACACGATTACAGTATGGTCATTTGTCTATATAAGCATTATTCAGCCCTTATTCTCTCTCTACACACATGGCAATCCCCATTCCACCACCTATACACAGTGAAGCGACCCCTTTCCGTCCCCCTGTCCTCTGAAGAGCATGGAGCAGGGTCACCAACACTCGACAGCCAGACATCCCAAGAGGATGTCCAAGAGAGATCGCACCTCCACACACATTAACCTGAAGGGAAAGAGACAAATGAAGTGTTAAATTATGAAGCACACACATGGATATGTCAAATAAATTCTTAGGAACCATGTCGTAAAGGTTCAAAATTAATATTAGACGATCCACACGCACACACAGATGTAAATACAGTGTGTGTGTGTGTGTGTGTTGCTCTAACTGTTGCTGGTCTTCGTCTACAACACGCGCTTTTGCACCCCCTGCTGGTGAGATCGACTAACAGCAGATGAAGAGTGTGCTCGGTAATCTACTGCTTTTCCTGCAGCTTCTGGATGTCAACGTAGAATTTTCTGTCGAATTTGAACCACTGAATTTGTGGAAGCGAATTTGCAAAGCGAAATAAAATGGACCGGAAATGTATTGCTATACCACAATACTCAATATGTTGTCCCACGGTGAGTCTGTTTTCACAAAATTTGAGGGTTCCCCCACCTGCCAAATCCCACTTTAACCACTGTATATATGCATGTATAAAGTGGAGGTAATCACACACCTTGTCAGGGTTTAGACCGAGCTCCTGTACCACTGCAATGGACTGAGCAGCAAACGCTTCATTTACCTCGAACAAGTCCACCTCGTCTAGCTTCCATCCGGCTTTCTCAACCTGGTTAGAAAGCAGATACAATTCACTTCAAAAACTAGTATCACTGCTAGTGCAAAACAAATTGGCTTTTAACAATAAATTGGAGAGGACTATAGCACAAAACGTTTCAATTGCATTAGCTAATGTTAGCATTTTCTCCTCTCTTGTAAGTCACAAAGCGTCTGCTAAATGCATAAATGTTAGTGATATTGCATTACATTACATTATAAAGCACCCAAAATAATTTCTAATTAAAAGTATCTAAAAGTATCTTGGCTCAAACAAACAATATAACAGCATAAATCATAACACACACACACACAATTATAATTGTATCATATCATAGTATATAAAATGATATTATTTATCATTCTTATATTAATTCTGCTCAATGTTTTAGATTTATTTGAAACTCTAAATCTGGGTCTTTAAATGGATTATACTGGTCCTCTGAGTGCATGTAAGCATAAGTGTGTGTGTTTCAGGACCAAGCACTGATTACAAGCATTCATCCTTCATTCATGTGGTTGAATTAAAACCTGTGATGACTCAACAGACACTCACAGCTTTTCTAATGGCTGGAATTGGCCCTGTTCCCATGACTGAAGGGTCAAGGCCTGCCTGAGCCCAGGAAGTGATGCGTGCCATTGGTTTTAAGCCCCGCCTCTGGGCCTCTGATTGGCTCATGAGAACAGTAGCTGCAGCTCCATCATTTATGCCTGTTAAACAAAAATTAATGTCTGTACGCAATGAAGATGTCATAATTGAGTGTCAAAGACGTCTCAGTTTACCTGATGCATTGCCAGCTGTCACTGTACCAGAACCATCCTTCAGAAAACAGGGCTTCAGTTTGGACATGGCATCAATATTACTGCCATGCCGAGGAAACTCATCAGCTTTGACCTCGACTGGACCTGATATGGTAACAAAGGTTTTATTTGAATTCATATTCAGTCAGAGACAAAAAGCAAGCTTAAGGAGATAAAACAATCCACTTGAGAAATATCTGAAAACAAAAAATGTACTACACATTGAGAAACTACATAAGATATATATATATAAAATACACCTTCAATTTACTGTAGCTTTCTTAGGCAACTTTCTTGTACCGAGCATAAATCTAACAAAATTTGTGAGGTTTATGCTTAAAGTGTTTCTATGATTATAAAGATGACTTTACTAGTAAACAAAACAAAAATACTGATTAAGAAAATACGTTTTTTTGTTTTTGTTGCAGTAAAACGCTGCCTCGAATGAATTCACTGCTGTCCTAATGTTTGAGGTGAGTTTTTTTTTATGCAATTAGGCAAGGATTCAACATTGACAATTAATAAATATTTCTTGAGCATCAAATAAGGATAATAGAGCATACAATTTTTTCCTATTACATTACATTGTAATAATACTTCTCAAGATTACAGTTTTTACTGTTTTTTATTTTGAAACTTTTAAACAGAAGTGCATTTAAACCTTTATTACTGAACGTATAAAAGAGCCTCTTGCCTTTCCTAGAGGGAACAGTAACTGGCACAATCTCCTGGTCAAAATAGCCAGCCTTCTGAGCTGCTTCAGTTCTGTTCTGTGACGTCACAGCAAACTGGTCCTGAGCCTCACGGGACACCGCCCACTGCTTGGCCACATTCTCCGCTATCACAGGCACACAACCAAAACTAGATCAATTATCATATTAAAGGGCACAATAAAGGTAGGCAATCTGTTTTAAGAAATTACCCGTGAGTCCCATGTGGTAATTGTAAAAGGCGTCTGTGAGTCCATCAGTCAATACGGCGTCCTGCAAAGTAGCATCTCCCATCTTCACCCCTGACCTCATCTGCACTATATGAGGAGTCTGACAGAAGATGTTGCATGGTTATCATTAGATCAAGATGTTTTTACAAATGTAGACTCAAATGTACCTTCTAGTGTCAAAGATATCTTACCCGACTCATGCTCTCCATCCCTCCTGCTATTACTATAGTGGATTCTCTCGTCATGATGGACTGGGCACCAAGACACACAGACTTTAGGCCAGATCCACAGATCATCTGACAGCTCCATGCGGGCACAGAGTATGGGATACCAGCACGAACACTTGCCTGCCGGGCAGGGTTCTGCCCATGACCTTAATAGAGTCAAAGTAGGAGAAGCTAAGGGAGAACTCTCAATCCACAAGCTATGTGAGTACACTACAAGTGCTATATTATTACCTGCAGTGAGGACATGACCCATGATGACCTCTGAGACCTCTTCTGGCTTCACATTGGCCCTCTTCAGCACATCTTTAATGACTAATGCCCCCAGATCATGGAGGGGTACACTACTAAGGGCTCCATTGAATGATCCTGTGCATAAAATAGGCAAAACTTATTTGTTCTGTCGTTTTAACTGAACATTTAATTATAATTAATATAATTTAATGCTAGAACATGAAGGGATCATATTTAAAGAGCACACACTCCATGTGCAAATAGACAGATATGTGCAAACTAGTTTTAATGCTTTTTTTTTTTATTGAAAAGATATAGCCGCAAATACATAGTTACAACTCAAAACAGAATTAACCAACAATAATATAATTATAAACAGTAGACAAAAAGCCAGTGAAAGCAAGTAAAAGAAACAGACAAAAAATAAAAATAAAAATACAAATAAATAATAATAAATTGAGCCAGGGGTAACATATAATTTAAAATAAATTCAAGAGAGAGAGAAACGCCTTGAGTCCCTTTTTGTTTTCATTTAAAAAAAGCATAAATATTATACTTTGTGCACAATGTAACAGACTTTAAAGCTTTGGCATTTCCCAACCCTATTTATTAGTATTATATATCCTGAAAATGATGTGATTATAAGGTGTCGCTGACCCTGACCAATCATAAAATTTCTCCTGGCCATGGCGACACAATAAATTGACCAATCAGAGCTCGAAAACACTGGGGAGAACGCACAGCAACCAATCAGAGCAGCTCTACATTTCTTCTGCACCATAGTACCATAGTGAGACACTTCAAGACTGCCGTGTAGCTAGAGCGTTAGCTAATTAAAATACACATATTTTGACGGTATAAAACTACAGCGAACAGACACTCTTTCATCGTACAGCTCTTTTGGTTAATTTGTTAATTCAGGTAGTGGCACAGGAGATCAATCTTTATAGTATAATCTGTCAACAAGCTGCAACAGGATAACCTACAGTTAACATTAACAGCTACAAAGAGATGCTTAGCATCGTGTGGAAAATATAATGATACAAGACATGAGATGAAGTTTACCTATAGGAGTCCTTGCAGCGGAAACAATAACAATAGCGTCCGTGTTCATCTTTGCTGTAGCGCTGTTTTTCCCGGCAGGTTCCTTGTGTGTCTGGTGGACTGGTTCTGTATTTATATGCAGGTTGTTTCAAGGAGCCTCCCACCTCACGCTGTCTCATTCATTTGATAAGATAAGAGTACGAAAGCATCATCATCGAGATCCAAGTCTGATGCATTGGTTTTATTTTTGTGTAGCGCCATCTTATGGCGTGGACGGTTGACAAAAATGGCAGCAAAACGTCGTCTATGCACTCTGAACTTGAATAAAAATCAGTTTAATTAAAGTACATCAGAAACACTTCAAACATCACTTAACATGCTCACTAAATACACAGATTTCAAAGCATTTTACTGCTTTTTTGGGGACATTAAATAGATATAATAAATCCAAGACATTGATAAACTAATGGAATGATTTTGATAGAATTTATTCAAAACAGAAAATCAAAGCAAGGTTTGAGTCATATTAAAATTCTTTATTGATATTTGGTCAGTACATGAAAAGGATTGAAATCAGAACTTAACAAGATACATCTCAAAAAACTACACACAAGTCAAACAAAAATGTTTTCTCTCGTCATGTAGAGGAACAAAAAGTTCAACATCAGGAAACTAAGGACTCTCTGAACTTGCAGCTTCAAGACTTAATTGAGCTTTATGATACGATACATCACACGTAGCTAAATTATTTCAGAGTTCTAACGAGAGAGAGCAAATGAACAGTACAGAACCGAGTGTTCATATTACTTTGACAGTGGAAAATGGTTTTAAAAGTCATTCATTAAAAAAAATTCAAATATACAAACACAATGTTGCTTTTTTTATAAACATAATCAGCTTTGAACATCTTGCAAATGCACTGAAACGGGTTATGATGGGAGGTCGGGGTAGAAAACAAAAGTGATGCGGTTGACCATTTCTCAAACAAGAACTAACTGGCCTGAAGTGTGTGACTGTCTTGTTTGTCATGAGTTACTTAAAAAATGAACAAATCTTTAAGAATGTTACAAAACAGACCCTGTGGAGGCATTGGAGGTGTTGGTGGCAACTGTTGCTGCAGATGAGTCCAGGCCATTCTGAGTGCTGTGCCGCGTACCCGCAGTCCTGCTGCCTTTGGAGACAGCAGCGGCCTCATGGGAGTCAGCATTGGAGTCTGTGTCATTCGAGTGCTGGGTCACTGATGTCTCACTGCCCGTAGGTGAGTCCACGCTCTCATAGCCTGCACTTAGCTGAGTCACGTACCCTTCTCCGCCCCTCTGGCTCACAGCATCTTCTGAGTGGTTGGAGAGTTTTGACATGCCACCATGGGTGGGGCTGGAGACAGAGGGCGATGGTGGGTAATCTTCATCTGCACTGCTTGCTTCCCTATACAGACTGGAACCAGACACGCCCCTCTGAGACGAGTTCCCGTTGGCGGGTCCATTGGACACCCTTCCGCAGTCTTTCCCTACGTTTGAGCTTGAGGTGTTCATAGGTTCACTCTGAATGGAAGGTTCGGAGGCCGTTGAAGGGGAAGTTCTGCTCGGACCAGCTCCACTAGAAGTGCCTGGGGTTTGGTTAATCTGAGTCATCTGCTGCCTCGTCTCCCTCAGCTGCTGCTGAAGAACCAGAATGGTGCTCTGCATGCCCTCCACCTCCTCATCCAGCTGAATAATGAAGTCATTCAGCTCTGGACCACATAAAATGCAAAGGAACAAATAAAGTGAGTGAAGTCAAAGTCTGTTTAAAACGAACCATGAATGGAGTGGATGAACGGAGAAAGGCTTTGGCTCACCATCTTGGCTGCTCTTGAGCTCCTCGCTGTACTTCTTCTGCAAGGCGAGCTCGGCCTCCAGCTGGGCGATGCGCCCCTGAGACAGCTGCCTGCCCAACTCCTGATTCTCCTGGATCAGCATGCGACATTTCGCCATCAGCTTCTTACCAGTCTGGCTGCAAGGGAAACAAGTCTAACATCACATCGTGAACATGGCCACAGGGTCAATACAAGTGGCCACTGCATTTATGAACTGGGTGGTAACATTAGCCAACCAGAAAGAGTTTACAACAAACTCTCCATTGACCAGACTGGTAAATATTGTTGACCAGTAGAGTTTACAAGCACCTAAGAAAATGGCTTAGTTCTGCAGAAAGCAGTGTTCTGAAACTAGTAAACATGGTTTAACACGCTTGGGTTTCTGTCAGAGAATGTGTCTTATTTAGACATGTTAACGCATAAGCGGGGTTTCTTGAAAAGTGCACATGCATGAAAAAGATCAGACAACTAAAGTAACAACAGACTGGAGAAAGCCAATTACCAATCATGCCCTATGTATAAGCATTTTAGAAATGCACTTCTAACACAGTGCAAGCAAGCGCAATGACTGATGAGCAGTTTCCTTGTGTGCATGTAAACGGTCAACGACAAACAAGAAAATCAAGTAACAGTTCAAACAATTCTGGGAAGAGATGAGTGAACAGTCATCAGACCAAATCAAGTGCAATACATCTGAACACATCTAGCATGGAAGCATTCCAATAGGCCATTGACCAAGTTGCAAAACCAAATTCATTAAAAAAAAAAAATCTAAAAGCAGAGATGTTCACAGATTCAATTAAAATGAGTACCTACCTGTTAATCTAAAACCAGCTATGAGCAACAAGGCAATGAGTGCATCAACTGAGGCTTAATGCAGCTATTTTGTGACTGGTCATAAACTAAATGACAGCAGGTAAAAATTATGTTTTTCCCAAATTTTCCCAACAATAAGCAATGCAATTTCTTGTATTATCATTGAGAGAAAATAACTGCAAAACTGGATGTGCAAGAGCACGTCATTTAAATCAGCAGCATATTTTACTCTTCTATTTTGGGGTAAGTAAATGCAACCCTTTTCTACTGAAAACTCAGCAGAGACTGTACTGATATATTGATATACTGTACAGAGATGCATTCAGTACCACTCAACCTTGAATTTAATGGTCACTAGGATGCTTCGGTGTCAAATACAGTAGTTAGTAATACTACTGTCCTCAAAATAAATGACTTGGAATAATTTCACCATAAGAAATTGCTGGCATTCAACATTTAAGCGCAAATAAAATGTGAGGTAAAAATGGACTATTTCCTTAAACTGGTTCAACATCTTTTCTGGACATTCTGCTGCTAACCTCCAATGAAATTTCTGATGCATTATTTAATGCCACTTTAGAGCAGACAATATTTTAAAAAGACTTGGTGACAAAGAAAATTACCTTAACCAAGTTGTTTTCATAGATTTGCAAAGAAGCAGCTCTAAAACTACTCTTGAATCACACAGATTTGAAATGCAGCTATAAAGTCAAAATGTATTCTCGCCATAAAATAACTACCGAGCAAAACACCTGCGAAGGAATTAAACGTGACCCGAGAGAAATTAACAAAGTCATTAAAATCCTCACTGGGTGAAAGCAAAACAAAAAGTGATTAGAAAGGTGCACATGTTAAAGTACAAATGATCATACACAGACATTTGAACAGCTTGAATAGTTTCCTCTAACACACATTGGACATTTGCATTCACATTGAAAAGGACAATTATGTTTGCATCTGCAGCAGCGCAACAGCCAATTTAAAATGATTACCAAGTCGGTCAATTCATTTGAACCACGCTGCTGTAAACGCAAGGTGCATTTTCAGAGCAAAACAAAGTATAATATTAAGAACACAAAAAAGTAGGTGGTTTAAGACACTGTACCGTATGTCGCACCTGTGAGATGAACATATATCAAAGTCTTTGCAGATCAGAAAGTCTGATTCCTTCCCCAAAGTCTTACATCATAAAGGCTTCTGCCCCCAAAGTCTTAAGATTGCTTAACTCCTCCCCCATTTCATTGGATCACACTACATTCCCACCTCCCTGTTACATTCTAGATTCTTAACCAGAGTCTCAAGGTGTCTACGATGGAGTTTAAATGGGGACATACTCCTCTGCAACACATTTAGTAGGGCCATGTCATGTTTTAAATGTTCAATCAGTGATCTTTAAACTACAGTTCAATCAGCTCCAGAGCCAACGCTTTGCTCAAGTCTTTCATAGGCCGCCTTTTTTGTTACAGGAAGCTTTCTAACATGGGCTGTTGGGGCTGGAAGGGGGGCGTTTCCGACGTGACCACCTCTTCAGGAACAGTCCCGATTCCTTCAGGCTTCTGTACCATGAGGGGTGTGGGGGGGGGAGAAAGAGCTGAAACAAAAGTGTCACCTGACCAAAACTGTCGTGTTTTGTTCTGATTTTACATTACGGTATGTGTAATAGCAGGGCAATACGAAAGAAAAATGTCTTTTGTTCTGAGCTTTGGCTTTAAAGTCTGAGTCTCGTTGTGAGCAAAACATTTCAGTCTTCCCCCACCATTATCTGCACTCCTGCAGAGGAGAAGGTGGGGGTTGAATCAGGAAAGTCTTGACTTTTTGTTTGGAGGGGGAGTTATTTTAGTTTACCTATCAGGTGTAAATTTCCAGGCACTCAGTTCATTTTGGGCTTGCTCCAGTTTGTCTTTAGTCTGTTCCAGTTCAGCCTTCATTTTGAGGAAAAATAAGTTGATGGCTGGGTCCACCATGGACGATCTCAGCTGAGCTGCACTCGGTTGCTGGACTTGCTTCAGGTACTGGATTTGGGTCTGCAAGGTAAGAGAGACCATTAGAATGAATCTCAGCATGTAAAAAAATGACAAATATCAACGTCAATAAAGGCAAGTGATGCCCAGTTTGACTCTTTAGCTCTGAAGCTGGCGTATATATAAGGTTTGAAAACTCCAGACCTTTAAAATTCACAACATTTGGTTAATAATAATTACACAAGTTTTTATTACTCCATGCCAGCTTCTGTGGCTATTTCCATGGTGAGAAAAATGTATGTTAGAACAAAATCGATTTTTACTATAATTTGTGCCTGCAACGATTGTAAAAATTAGCAAAACTGACTGTGAAAGTTGCACTTAAAAGTGCAAAGCTGTAGTCATCCACTATCCCACATTCTCCACCAAAATTTGCTTTCCTTTTTGTTAGCTGTTGCCATATTGAAATGCTGGAAACAATATTCTCATTTCTGCTTCCGTACAACAACTTTGATTAACTGCAGTGAGCATTTGTATGACTAACATTTGGAAACACATTTGACTAGAACACAACAGCAGTTATTACTTAGGTAAATATCCAGTGATGCTTCACAGACAAGTCAGTAGCAAAGAACAAATTCAACTGCTGCTTGTAAAATCTTTACACTTATATTCATTTAAATTCTACATCCACATGCTTCGGAAATGGAAGCATCTACTACAGTCCATCCGAAACACTCTTTATCATTCAAGCTGATTAACCTATTTTCTCCAATAAGAACTGACCATGAAGCAGAAGTAAAAAAAGGAGATGTAGTAACAACACTTACTGTACAATCTTGCATTTCCTGCTCTTTAGTAGCAAGCCTCATGACCAGAATGTTCTCCCTGCGTGCAGATTCCTGCTGTTGCTGCTTCAACTTCTCCTCAGACTCTTTCAGGCCTGTCACATCATTGGCTGGAAACATTTCAACATTAAATAGGTGCATTAGTTATCCACATTTTATTTTCTGCACAACATAAATATAACATCTAGTTAACACAAAAAGACGGAATACTCTTAGCATGAGTAAACCACTGAAGACTATTAATAATTCAGAACATCTGGGATGTGCAAACTTACAGTTTAAATCAGCATATTTCGCCTCAAGCATCTGGACATACGCTTCATGCTGCTTCCACCTACACCAGGAACAAAACAAATCAGCTTTACAATCAGGAAAGCTTCAACATGCATATACCCTTAGAGATTATTGCACACCTAAAACAGAGCTCCTCTCGGGTCAGGGTCTTCATGTCAGATTCACTAAGGCGAACCTGCAAGGACAATAAATAAAGAATGAAGATTTATAAAGGGGTCTTGTTGGTGGTAAGAGGTTCATATAATCAGATTAGACTGCGACAATGAGCTCACCTTCTTCGGGAGAGGTTCTTCATTGGTCATTCTGATCACTGTGGAGCACAGAAGCACACAAATCAAGCATTCGGTGAAACAACTCAAAGATACACAGGTTTTTCAAGCAACAATATGCAGCAATGGTCTAAAGGCAGTTGCGTGGATTTCACACGCCTACACATGTGCATTTACAAATATAGGCCATGAAGGCCAGCGATTCGCTCGTTTATATAGAATGCAACAATTACAATAACAAAATGCCTTTTAAATCAAGCATTCGTAATAATGGATTAAAAAAAATAACGATCGTAAAAACGCAGTGAATATGGAGAAAATCAGTTGTTCGGTTGGAAAAACGAAACTGCTCCATTAATCGGGTTTACTGCTAAAGCATTTCATGCACCTTTTCCACGTTTATTATTTTTTAAAAACGAAACAGCAAAGTAATCTGATCGGACTCCAACGAATTTAGCTTATCATTGTGTCAAAAAATCAAACAAAGTTAACCTTGTTCATGGAAAAGGAGTTCGCCAGTTTAAAGAGTGTTTAATACGCTAAACGCTACGCGCTGCAAACAATCGCGCCAATCTGATAGTCTCACGATGCACGTTACTGTCGGGGGAAATGTGAAGCTTAAGTTGCCGATCACGCATGTTTTTCTTCAAATAAAGTCACTAAATTACCGCGAAAGGACGCGGAGGAATAAAAACGTGCCGGCGCCTTCTTGGAGCAGTTTCGCTGTCACAAAATGGCGGAGAAGGAAGAGACTCTCCCTCTCCGAGAAGCAGCACTTTTTCTGGAATAACAAAATAAAAACTCTAACACTTACCAGACCCAATTCACTTCGACCAGAATGACTCGTATTCTTTTCCAATAAGAGATCTTGAGTGCTTATGTTGAATTATATGTTTATCGGAAGGGGGACAGCTACGATTTGTATTTAAACGGAGTGGGACCCGTCCGCCATGACCAGCGTGTGCGCGATGTTGTTCAGCCGCACAGCATCAGTGTGTTCGCGCGAGCGCTGAGGGGGAGGAGCACGTTACCATGTAGTGCTGTTGTTGCCATGTTGCAGTTGGACTCAGTGAGAAATCGGATCTCTATCATTTTAGTTAATAGTTAAATGTGATAATTATACACAAACGTGTGTATAAATATATGCAAACTACATTAATCATATACATATAAGTGGTCGCTCATTTTAGATTTGTTTTCCAGACCATTTTGCGTGTTTATCTTGGAGGATCTGGCCACACTGGCATTTTAATGTTAACTTTACGTTGACGTTTACCAGATACATATGTGTTTTTCATTACATATATGAGAAAACTACTGATTCCTTCGTCACACAAAGGCTTGAGTAATTATTAATCCACAGTTGGTTGCTCTTGCTGTTATTTCGATATTAATCCATATTGCTCAATTACTTGGATTAAATGAGGGATATAATTGTTGTTGTTGTTTTTTACAATCGTCACAAACCATGCATTATTATGTTCTTAAATTAAACCATTTATTTTACAAACTACAACTCACTGCAAAGTAAGGCCTAGAATGACTGGCTGAATTATACCAATTGGCACAGGGGGTGCACGGTTTTTGCATCCTCTTTAACTTACACAATACAAGTTATATATCTCAACTGAACGAAATTAATGTTTAAAACAGCCTCTTGTAATATTATACATGTAAACATCTTTACGTTTCAGTCCATAACCAAAGAAAAAATCAATACTTTTACGGCTGACCCCTATTTTGACATAATGGTACGCTCCAGTCCAAGTTGAAGTTGAATTTCAAGGGCAGGTTGTAATGGAGCGAGTTTAGGGTTGTTCGCTGTCGTTATTAGTGCATGTGTCGTTATATGACGGACTAGATTATGCTGTGCAGAGTCGGATATGCCCGCAGGTAAAGCTAAAGTCTGAATCAGCTCTCGTATTGTATGTGCAGCTAACTAAATAAACGGTGTGGTTTATTAAATCAGCGGTATCAATAAACTCCGCACTTTTATGTGTTTGGTAGAGCGACCAAGCTAATAGCATCATACTAGTTTGCGTAACTGACATTACAAGTGCTTTTTTAATCAGCGATATGGTAGATCATTTTCATAGCCTGATATTTGTTGATTTAGAGTTGAGTACGTGTATTATCGGCTGCCCAACAACAGCTTAGCTTGTTATAAATATCTAATCCATTAATTATGTGTAGAGCTAGATTGTATTTGAACTAACCATTCAAAACTGATTTGTCAGTCGTAAGTTAATGAACTTTATCAGAAGGCACTCAATCAGCTCAGCTTCACTGTAGCTTTGGTGGAAATATATCATATAAAACCACAGTTATATATATATAAATAGTACTTCAGAGTACTTTGCCAAACTAATATATATATATATATATATATATATATATATATATATATATATATATATATATATATATATATATATATATATATATAAATTATTTGATGCTAGGACACCCACATTTGATGGTTTCTATTAAATATATATTTTTTGTAAGGACTCATTTGTATCCTGTGAGGGAAATACTAAAATTTGAGCTCTCTAAAAACGCATTTTGTAATGTACCCTATTTCAAAAACCTCTGCTCTGTCACCTGACTGCTGCTATGTAGCAACAACCCAGTGTGAACTCAATTCATCCCAGTAATCTAAAATTTTTGACTTACCCTGCCAAGTTGTTGCAATACTTGGCCCTCATATAGACAAATATTTAATAATCTTTCTTTATTACAATTCATTCTAGGTGCGCTGCCACCTTGAACCCTATTTTGGGTGCTGTGTCCTCTAGACAGAAGCACACACTCCCTGACCTCCCGTATGACTATGGTGCACTTGAGCCTCACATCTGTGCTGAGATCATGCAGCTGCACCACAGCAAGCACCATGCAACATATGTCAACAACCTCAATGTCACTGAGGAGAAATATCAAGAGGCACTGGCCAAGGGTAAGTACAAATGCTTTTGCTTTTTATCATAAATGGGCCCGATATTGGTTCTTCAGTTGCTGGCCATTGTAAGAAATGTCACTCAAAGATGATCAGAAAAAAAACCCTTCCTAAATAAAATTCCAGAATTAAAATATTATTATTGTTAACTAAAACTATTAAAAATCGCTTTATTGAAATAAAGCTGAAATAAAATCAAATATTAGATGGAAAACTTACCATTAAATATCTAAAAACTTCACCTAAAAATGTAAAATGTAAATATAAAAACCAAAGCTAATTCAAAATCTTAATTAATAGTATACCAATAATACTAAAATTA
Source organism: Scardinius erythrophthalmus (assembly GCF_964197995.2). Classification (NCBI taxonomy): domain Eukaryota; kingdom Metazoa; phylum Chordata; class Actinopteri; order Cypriniformes; family Leuciscidae; genus Scardinius; species Scardinius erythrophthalmus. The sequence continues at coordinate 40,028,292 of NC_138231.1, forward strand.
CACTGCTTTATACACCTCATTTCCTCAGACAACTTGAGGTTCACTTACAAGTAGGCCAAAATAGTTTTCATAAATGGTTCAGTGGAAAAATTCAGTAAAAATGTTTACATTTACTACGTTCTAATGACTTCGAATTGTCTTCATTTCATATAACAAGTCTTCAGGTTTGCTCTTGCTGTTACAGGTGATGTGACGGCCCAAGTCTCCCTTCAGCCTGCATTGAAATTTAACGGTGGTGGTCATATTAATCATACCATATTCTGGACAAATCTGTCCCCGAACGGTGGAGGAGAACCCCAGGGTGAGAGATTTCAATCAGCTTACCCCGGACAACTGTCTTAATGTGCATGTGTACACGTGAATGGATGTCAAACATGATGAACTTATATTCATACTGCTATTTCTTTCATTTATGAAGTTGTATATGAAAAGCCTTTGTTTCTTTCGTATTACAGGTGAGCTGTTGGAGGCCATTAAGCGTGATTTTGGTTCATTTCAGAAGATGAAGGAGATGATGTCAGCTGCCACAGTGGCCGTTCAGGGCTCAGGCTGGGGCTGGCTGGGCTTTCATAAAGACAGTGGAAGACTGAGAATTGCTGCTTGTCCTAACCAAGACCCTTTGCAGGGCACTACAGGTAAATAATGGTAGAGGATAGATCTATTTTGGTAAGGTATGAATCGCTAGAGTTGACACTATTTGTTCCATACATTCTTAACAAGACCCTCAGTGTATACACAAAAAATGCTCCAAATTTATTCAGTCGACCATATCCACCTTATTTTTCAACGCGGAAGTAAGTTGTTTCTGTGAATGTGACGCTTCCGATTCATTAGCTGCTATAGGTAAATAACTAGAAGAATATCAAAGTGCAGTAAATGGTAAAACTATTTGCTCTACAAATCAGAGTATTTATAGTTACAACAACAACACATTAAAATAATATGGTAAGAAATTCCATTTTGCAGTATAAAGCAGCTCAAACTGTTTTGTACAGCTAAGAATAACTGGAAGCATGTGACACAGGAAGCCAGACACATTCAATTTATAAATGGCTGCGACTGCTCCTATATTAAAAATGTGGTGGATATCCCTATATATAACAGTTGTATATGTTATTTAAAGGATTAGTTCACTTAAAAAAAAAATGTTGCTGATAATTTACTCACCCCAATGTCATCCAAGATATCAATGTCTTTCTTTCTTCAGTCGAAAATAAATTAAGGTTTTTGAGGAAAACATTCCAGGATTTTTCTACACAAAATGGACTTCAATTGCAACCAACCAATGTTCAAAGAAGGTTCAAATGTCCGTCTCAATGCAGCTTCAAAATCTCTACACGATCCCAGTCGAGAAATAAGGGTCTTATCTAGCGAAACGATTGGCCATTTTCTAAAAAAGAAAAAATATTTATATACTTTTTAACCACAAATGCTCGTCGTGTACCATCTCTGAGATGTGCCACGCATTGTGTCATCACGTTGGAAAGCTCACGCGTCACGTCATCTATTTAAGTTATTTGTCTGTGTACTCCCGTTCAAAAAGGTAGGGAAGGTAAAAAGGAATATTTTTTTATTTTTTATTTTTTTAGAAAATGGCCGATCGTTTCGCTAGATAAGACTCTTATTTCTCGACTGGGATCGTGTAGAGATTTTGAAGCTGCATTGAGACGGACATTTGAACCTTCTTTGAACATTGGTTGGTTGCAATTTAAGTCCATTCTGTGTAGAAAAATCCTGGAATGTTTTCCTCAAAAACCTTAATTTCCTTTCGACTGAAGAAAGAAAGACATGGATATCTTGGATGACATTGGGGTGAGTAAATTATCAGCAAAAAAAAAATTTGAAAGTGAACTAATCCTTTAAAGGTACACTATGTAATTTTTGGCCCTCTAGTGGTAAAAAAAAAAAGAAACTATGTATTTTGCAGAAGAACATTGTTTTGATTGTGCTTCGGCTCTGCGTGACTGCAGATGAATGACCCTTCGCAATAGATAATGCTTTAAAATGAACTCTGTTTGGCCCCGATCACACCAAACGTGTTTTTCAGGTTCGAAAACGCGAGATGCACAACACTGCCTCATCACACAGAACGACCAGTGCGCTGCTTTTTTTTATGTTGCTAGGCAACCATCGAAACAGCTGTCCCGTCAGTCAAGTAAACATCAAATCAGCCTTTTATTAACTTAATTTACTTTCTATTAACATTGTGGTAGTTACGGTTTGTGAAGTCGTAAATTTCCTGGTAAACCTGCGAGAGTACCACAAGTTTATCCTCCATCATCGCACTTTCCGGGCGTTCAAGCAACTGTAGCTTTCATCACTAAAACGGAAGGCCCGCCTCTCCATTCATGCGATTGGACAGTGGAAAAAACCAAGATGACGTCGGGCGCTTTTTCTGCTCAGACAAGCCTGGTGCTTGTTTTTCTGCCTGGGGCGCATAAACAGCGCGCAGAGCGCTCACTGCCATAGGAAAACAATTGAAAAAAGGCACCTCTCACTGCAAAAAACATGTTAGGTGTGATCGGGGCCTTAGAGAGCTACATCTGGCAATTTATCTGTTAAAAAAAAAAAACGTACTCACCTGTTGGGTAATGAAAACGCCATCTCCGCATCGCTTTTACAACATTTCAAATCCCTCTGTTCTCGAGATTAAGCTTCTCCATGTCAACCTTTCTTAATAACATGTTTTGGAAGAAAGATTGATGTTTTGACTCATTGATTAAATTGTTGATTTTGAACAAAAAAAGTTACATAGTGTACATTAAAGGGAAATCAATATTCTGGTATACTCCATAGAGAACAAAATCAGCTGTTTTTAGAGTTGTCTAAAACTATAAAAGTTTTTGAACTTTAATATTCCCTGTTTTCTTCTTAAATTTGAGGTCTCGTCCCACTACTTGGGATAGATGTCTGGGAGCATGCATACTATCTTCAGTACAAGAACGTTAGACCGGACTACGTTAAGGCCATCTGGAATGTTGTGAGCTGGGAGAATGTCAGCGACCGTTTCCAAGCTGCAAAGAAATAAATTGCAAAAAAACAACACAATGTCCATTTATACCTGTGAAGCGCACAAATATCCAGACCACATTACAACCATCAAACTGAATTAACTGAGACTCTAGAGAGGCTTTATGGTTCTTGACAAGCTCATTTTACACACAGAATTGTGCATTGTAACTCGTAGCTTGCATTTTTGTTGAGTCGAAATCGAGAATATGTACATTTATGTTGTCAGTACATGCAAATTAAAAGATCATTTGAACTGAAGTAATCTTTGATGTGTTTTCTTGTTTTGTTTTTATGAATTTTTACCCTAAATAACATTAATAAAATATTTATAATATAAAACATATTTAAATAGAATGAATGCAAGTTATATCACTAATATAAATCATATCAAACTGAATTATTTTAAAGTTGAGCATGTCATTCAGTGCAGTGAGACTGGGATTTGTTAAAATATCTTTTTGATAAACACAACAGATGCTTTCACATTGTTAGACCTTTCATTTAGCAGAGTGTAAGTGTGCATGAAGTGTTTTCTTGAAGCAACAGCAGAGGGTGCCAAATACAAGCAGGTTTAAAATATATGGAGGGCTTTGAAAGAATGGCTAGATAACCAGACTTGAATGGTTATTCATAACTATTCTTCCACAAACTGAAAGTGACGTGACTGTAGTGGTGATTGTTTCTGTCAGTTGTTTTGTCTTTCCCACTGGCAGATGATTTTAAGAAGTGGCCCTCATGTGGCTTTTGAAATCAAATTATTCTTTATTAGTGCTTTATTACTAATTTCAGCATTCGTTTATATCATGAGGGAAAATTTAAGAGACAGCAATTCACAAGGTGCCCAAAGCACAAGCACTTTTGAGGTATAGTGGCCAAGTTTCTTTTTTGTTTCATATCTTAATCAAATTGTTCTGACAGGTTCTGACCAAGTCGAGACTGTCCTTTGAAAAGCATTTCATCGGTTCTTTTATTTCCTTTAAAGTGAAAATACAGAGAAAGCTTGTGATGGCTTTAGAGTCTCTTCCAGTAAAATGATTTTATTGTTTTCCTGCAGGTTTATGCATTTGCTGTTTGGCGATATTGCATTAGCAGTTGACAGTTTTCCTTTTGTTATTGGCCAGACTGAGCTTTTTGATCCAGAGGGCTCCCTTTGAGTCCGTGTGTTTGGTGCAGTAAGTTAGAGCCCGAAAACACGACCCATGAGGATGGTGAACACAAATTGAGTTTCATACACCCACTCTCAACCCGTTTCGAGTCTGATTTCTCTCGGTGACATTTCTTGCATTCAGCGCAAATTAAATTCACTTCTAATGAAACGTGAAATTTGCTATTAGTAACTTAAGACGAGTAGGTTCTGAGTCATTGAACTGAGTGTAAGATTGATCCAGAAGTCCTCAGGCACTGACTTTACTTTGTTAAAGCCCTGTGATCTGCCAAAGCCTGATGTCATTCATCATCCGTTCACTGTGAGAGACACATTTGATCACTTTAGAAGATGCTCGGGTTGTGGCTTCCATGAGGGTTCAGGTGCAGCTGAAATGTCAAACGTTTTGTCCTCAAATTCTGCCTGCTCATTGGAAAAACCCTTTAATGCTAGTCTTTTTGGCATGTTTTGGTGTGGCCTACTTTTTGCCTCTTAAATTCAGAGTGCCAGAGTTTGCTTCCTTCTACCATGGCTCGTAAAGTAGACAGGCTTGCAGTCAAGAGTAGAGTTTCTTCAGCTTCTGGAAAGAAAGAAGGAAAATACCAACATCTATTCATCAAGCTCAGCCCTCCCTCTTTTACCAACCTATCTGTCTGCTGCTCATTTTCTAACACCACCCTCTCTTTTTCCAAGATCGTTGTGACCCTTTTTCCTGTTTTCTCTTAAGCACTGCTCTTTTTTTTTTCTGTCTTTCTTGTGGTCTCCTAACACACCATATAAATTAAACGTTTTAGTGTTTTCCATAATAGATTGATTGTGTCGAAAAAGTCAAAAACCAACAGCCTTTTGTCAGTAACACGACCTCTGCCTGCTCTTAATTTCTTTTTCTTGTACTTACTAACTTCAATTTCACTCTCTTTGCCAGGAAAAAAAATTGTCCATGATCAAAGATAGTTGCGCATGCATTTATTTAAACAGAAATGCATATTGCTTCTCTTCTCTTGATGATTGACACAGTGATTTTTCCACTCGTATTTTTGCTTCTACACTGATATGCAGGATAAATGTTCCTCTCAGACTTTAATATGCTATTTCTGAAAATAGCTTTTCATTAAGGACTGTTGCGTATACATGGGAACATTTCTGCTCTGTAATCATAACAGAGGAGGCAGAAAATGAATCTTTTGACCCTCAGCTTGATGTTATTGTCTGTTCTGCACAGAATAAATGTTTTTCCACATGATCCAGTGAATCTTTGAGCCTTGCCGTGGCGTGTTTCTTTTCGACATATTCTCTATTTTTATTGTTGATAGATGAACAAGGCGCGTTTGCCCGACCACAATTACCAATATGGTGCTTCTAATGGAAGGTTTGGGTTAGGAACAGGACCATGTTTTCTTTGCGTTAAATAAAATGTACCATTATTATTTCTGAAAGCTCAATTGCGTGGTAGACCAGGGATTGCTATTGAATAAATTGTTCCTTTCCAAACAGCTCCAGGAATCATTGTTACTCATTCTGGAATTCAGTACATTTCTCTTATATAATGTGGTTGCTTAACTACACGTTATGGTTCCTCATGGGTTCCAAGACCAAAGGAACCATCAGTGAGAGATTATGCGGGTATCATGCTTCATTGTAAATGTTCTCAGTCAGTAGGGCAGCACTGCTGTCATTCTGTAGCCATTAATATATTAAAGGTAAAGCACTTGTTCTTCTAGCACAGTGGTTCCCAACTGGTTTTGTTTCAGGACCCCGAATTGCAACCCAAAACAATACCAAACTTGTTTATAGAGGAGTGAACAAATTAATTATTTAGTTTGTTTCAGTAAATTTGTAATGTGCTTCTACATTTTTTTTTATTTATTGGTTCTATATAACTTTGTTAAACGTTTATTTCAGTTTTAGTCCTTTTAGTACTTCGACTTATTTGCCATAACACGTCTAATTTTAATTTAAGTTTTTACGTTTAAGTTTTTCATCTAATATAAAGGGTCCTTCTTACTTTCTCCTCCTAATCAAACTTTCATCATATCAGTGCTCTAGCTGAATTTAGATTAGTAGTTTAGGTTGACAAGAACAGAGGTTTTCTGTATCTTTGCTTGACTCTGCACATTCACATCCATTATTGCAGTTTGCTCATAAACATTGACCTGAGAGAATGAGTGCTTGTTTGGGTTGTTATCTTAGGTGCCTGTTTTGCTGTATAGGGCCTCAGGTTTCTCTCTTTATGCCTTATCATAAAACTACTTCTTCCACTTGGCACCTAACCGGAAATAACAAATAATCACATTGTATTTACACCCTTTATGTGAACAGTTTCCATTTCTATTATTGCATTCTGATTCAAAGTGCTCACTATCAACACAGGAAGTAAAAGAAAAAACACAAGACATAAAATTATAGAAAAAATAAAATGTATAAAATTGTGTTCTACTGATGCTTTAATATATCAGGGTTTTCTTGATATAGCAGTTGCTCAGGTTTTCTGGCAGGCCGAGATATGATGTTATAATCGCATCACTTTCAATAGGAAAAACAATGAAGATGGTTTTAGTGAAGACTATAGGCCTTTCTAATACACAATGCTGTGTTATTTAAAGTCTGTGAGTCAATGTTTAAATATTTATGAGCTTTTTTTGTGTGTGTGGGTGCGTGCGCAACAGAAATGTTCATTTCTTGTAAGTCAGACCTGCTTTAGAGTTTGCCACCTTGAAAGAAATGTACAATTACTGAACAGTAAAAAAAAGCTCAGTTCATAAACATTGAACAATCTCTTGAGCAGCACAGCCTTGCAAGCAAGATAATCAGCTTAGCTTCTATCTCTCACTCACATGTCATCAGAGACCTCCATCATAAAACATACACATGTTCAAGACATTTACCCTGCCAAAGAGAAGTGAACGTGGTGAGATGTAAAAGAGAAACACCTGCCTAAAGGATCAAACTTCCATCCACTCACGTTCAAGCACTACTTTGAGGAAGATGGATCTGTGGGTAAACTTTCCAGCTAATTAGATGGAAATTTGAATTGTTTTACTTTGAGGCTTCGTCCAACATTGTTCAAAAGAGGCTTTCATGAGAGGTCAATGTGATTTTATGTGTAACATCTGGTTTTCAGTGATCTGATGGTTAACATGAAACTGCTTTGGCTCTCAAAAATGCTTATATAATTAAGGAAAACACCAGTATCTTCCGATTTTTCAGATGGTATCACACATGAAGAATTTTTCAGCATAACAAGTCTACGACAACCATAAAACTCTTGTGTTTAAATTGACTCATGAGTTTAAAGAGCATTTGGGCTTTCATTTCATGTTTTTTAAGGGTTAGGTAACAAGAAGCCCGCTAGACTTTGCAATATCATGCCCTTCATCATTTCTGGTGGTAGATTCTTACCGAATGCCAGCTTTACAATCCAGTGTTTGAATATAGAACTTTCAAGAACAATGGTAGAGGAACTCAGCGCCAGCTGAAATGAACACAGATCTGCAGAGCCAAATCCATGAGGCAACGCATTTCAGACTGATAGATCAGTTGGCCCATGCATAAAGGAACAAATAGGTACAGAGAAACAACCATCATTACTCTTAATTGCCATCTGAAAAGGTCTTGGAGTTTGAGAAACATCAGGTATTAACCGAACAGCTTCAGTTAACTGTTATTGAAGCTATTAAACTGAAATCGACAGTGTTTGTGGCATAATTCTGATACATGCCTCGTTTTCTTCATATAAAAAAAAATCAGAAACTAAGGTTACAGAGGGGACACAGTGGAAGCAAACGGGGCATGTTTTGAAGGGCTTAAAAGCAGAAATGTGAAGCATAAATGCATTATATATTTAAATAATTTTTACAGATTTTATTTGAATTTTACAGATTTTTTTTGTGATGTTATATGACAAAGTTTTAATGGTTAGTACACAATTTTTCACATAAAACTCGAAAAAATCACTCCGAAATTTCTAGTAAATTTTACAATTAATTGCATAGAAACAGTAAGTAACGTTTGAAGTAGATAGACTGAAATTTCTTGTAAAACTGAACTTCGAAAAACTATTTTTTACAGTGTAAAATCATGCTAAAACATGTATTGTGGTCCTGTTGAAACAGTATTTTAATGTTTACAGATTGGCATTCTTCCTGGAATAGTACTTAAAAAAAAAAAATATATATATATATATATATATATATATATATATATATATTACATTGTTAAAATATTGGAATATTAAGTCATACACAATAAATGATTATCTGTTTCTACATTTAGCTGTCTAAACATGATTGCATGATTCCATTTTTCTTCAAGGTGCATTGGAAATCTGGGTCCACTTTTCGGCAGATGTACTGATCCTTCTCCTCTTTATGGAAAAAATTATTGCATCATGGAGTGAAGAATCACTGAAGGTTACAACACATTTAAAAAATGCTTATTGTCAGAAAGACGCTGAGGTTCTGGAATATGTCTGAGGAGACTCTGCATGTCTGACAGAAAGCTCCACTCAGGACGTGATGTACTATACCCAGGCGGAGCACACTTGCTAATTCTTGTCATCAGATTGTTCTAAATATCCCTCTGTTTGCACAAGGAGCTTAAAAGAACCAATAGAAAGACAACAGAGACAACAAGTGGAAAGAATTCACCGTCCAGGTCAGCATGAACACTTGTCACTTAATCAACGCTTGTCTTTTTTCCACAGAAAGGTCATGGCTTCAGAATCCATCCATCACTCCACACATCTGTTGTTGGTCGAAATGTTTGGGTTGATCTATCTTAGAAAACAACTCTTCCCCCACCTTCGATTGTCCCAGTTACTAATGGCCATACATCACTTTATCCTCCGATAACAACTGCACAACCCTTCCATTAAAGTCAGATGTGTTTTAAGAGTTTACTCTCCACAAATACAGTAAAATAGTGCACTTTGGTGTTAATTATGACACGATTGCCTTCTGCTTAGCTAAATTGAACTCGTTTCATAATTGATGAGCTTTGCGAGATTGACAGTTATTGAGAGATGGTCCTCACTGCGGAACATGAAATCCACGGGGAGGAGTCGGATAAAATCCAACTCCTCCCACCTTACATATACCTAAACCTACCCGTCTCCACCCCCTGATCCCTAAACCCCTAAACCTACCCATCTCCACCCCTTAATCCCTAAACCCACCCCTAAACCTACCAATCTCCACCCCTTATATCTGGATCCAACTCCGCCCCCCGGATCTCGTGTTCTGCATTGAGGTGCTACTGTTATTGAACTGAATTGAAACAACGCTGAACTAAATTGGGCTGAATACTGACACTATTGTCTTCTGTAGAGCTGCTTTACAGCTGAAACTTAATTCATAATTGGTGAATTTTACAACGGCACTGTTATTTTCCTGTTTATAAATGTAAAGCTGCTTTGAAATAATCTGTATTGTATAAAACACTGTATAAATAAATGTGACTTGACTTAATCATTGATGCTCAAAAATTATATAAAATATTTTGAATGGGCAAAAAGATAATATTATTTACAGTTGTGCTACCCATTTGGTTTGATTTTTATTTTAATTGTTTTATTTTATTTGCCTAATTTTGGTTAAATGGTTGCAAAAACAACAAGCCTCATGTATAATGAAAGTTTAGGGTTGGGTTTGGTTTGGTTTGGTTTGGTTTGGTTTGGTTTGGTTTGGGTTTGGGTTTGGGTTTGGGTTTGGGTTTAAGTTTAAGTTGGTTTAGTTTGAGTTTAAGTTTAGTTTGGTTTGGTTTGGTTTGGTTTGGTTTGGTTTGGTTTGGGTTTAAGTTTAAGTTGGTTTGGTTTGAGTTTAAGTTTAGGTTGGTTTGGTTTGGTTTGGTTTGGGTTTAAGTTTAAGTTTAAGTTTAAGTTTGGTTTGGTTTGAGTTTAAGTTAAGTTTAAGTTAAGTTAAGTTAAGTTTAAGTTAAGTTTAAGTTAAGTTTAAGTTAAGTTTAAGTTTAAGTTAAGTTTAAGTTAAGTTTAAGTTAAGTTTAAGTTAAGTTTAAGTTAAGTTTAAGTTACTGGCCTTCACTGAGCATTTGTTTTATGATCAGTGTTTTTATTGTTTTTCCAGATAAACAACGTGGTTCCCTATTAAAGTTATCAATCTTTTATAATTTATCTAATATTAATCTATGTCTGCTGTTGCATGATAATGTTAGAGCATTTCACCGACCATTTGTTGAAAAGGTCGAAAATAATAGGGGAACATATTTTATGTTTCAAGGAGTTTTTATGCCCTTTTTTGTAGGAATGAAAAAAGTGTCTTAAAGTGATTTAAAAATCTATGTATTTATGTGCTCTTTAAGTGATTCTGTCATGAGTCTCAGTTGTCTCTCAGTGCTTAGTGTATCATACCATGTCCTAGTTGTTAATTGCTAAATTCAGACCTGGCCCTGAGGTCTAGAGACCATGAAGCTCAGTTCAAAATAGCTGACAGAGAATCAGAGGTTAAAGAGCAGGTTTGATTTATGGGCTCAAAGGGCAGACTAGAATTACTTTAACCTCTTAACACCACCTGACCTCCATTTAGACAAGTTCTGACAAAAATCAGAGCCAGAAGGATTGTGCAAAAAGCTGTATCTCTGCCACACAATGTGAATATCAAAATCTATTTCAGAGTTCAGCATTAAAGCTTTTGTTTCTCTCCTCTGTTTTAACTATGTGTGTACATTTGACAGAATATGTTTGCACATTCACTTTTGTGTTTGCTTGTTTGTAAAAGATTCTCCCTGCCAGGGGTTTTTCCATCAGCAGATCTTTAGACAGAAACAGATGCTCCAAACCTCCACAGCCGAGAGATTCCAGGAGAAAGTACACAACTAACCTTTCAAGAAAGAAATATTTATGTCTCTTTTGCTATTATTGTTTGTTTATTCATTTCTCTTTTCATTCAGTCCACTCCTCATTGAAAAAAAGATGAACAATATACACAGAACTTTGCTATATTGAATAAAGGTTACAGATGCAGCTTTGTAATATCGGTTTTAAAAGAGGTTAGACTAGTGCAAAATGAGTCAAAGAGTTGGTTGGGCACTGATTATAAAAACAGCTAAATTATGAAATAAGTCAAAGGGAACATTCTTAACAATGCTGAATGAATGCCATGTATGAAATCCTTAAAAAACTGAAAAGAATTGACTAAACCCTCTCAGTCTCAACAAAAACTCCATCGTGATATTTGAAAAGCTGGTATTTATGGCAGGTCTGGAAAGTACTTGAACTAAATGCATAATGGCAAGCAAAAACCCTTGAGCTATATGGAAACAGAGCAGTGTGCAATGGAGCCCCGAGATATGGAAAACAGTAATATGGTCTGATAGTCATCTTTAGCCATTTTCCCACATTTTCCCACTAAGGCCAAACGAGGCCTTTAACCTTCAATAACCTGTTAATGAGGGTGTGAAACTGTGCGGTTAGACTTTATTTTACAGTACGTGCACTAAGCACTTATGTACTTACAGTGTACTTACCTAAGAATACTGGTTAATATAAATGGGTTAAGGTTAGTTTTAGGGGTAGGATCAGGGTTAGGACCTAATACCCAGTTAATGCAATAAATATAATAAGTGCATAGTATGTACATGGGGAACAAGACTGTGAAATAAAGTGCTACCAACTGTGCTGATGTATACGCAGACACTTTGGAAACAGAATCTATAGAAATCTGGGCTGATATAAATAACAACTAACAAGAGTTGTCTGAAAAAACATTGCATATGGGAAAATGTTTCTGACTTGTTAAGAGTTTTTGTGTTCATGCATTATGTGGTGCTGTTATAGGATAATTACAGAGACTCTAAGTGGTCAGGGTAATGGGGAAAAAGTAGTTAGGAGGATAAATTATATTTCAGTTGTTTTGTGTTCTCTCACAAAACCTTTGTGATGGAAAAATATGAAGAGGAAAAATATATTTCAGTGATTTTGTGATCTAACGTAAAGTTTCTTAGGGGAACACAAACATTTAGCAAGATGGAAAAGCGTTTCAAGGAACATATTATTATGCAATTACTGATCCTTGATGTTCTCATGAATTAGGATGTAATTTTCCATTTCCTTCATTCTTTCAAGAACTGAAAGAGTTTCCTTTATTTTGAATGGTCATACTACATAGACTTGACAGCAGTCCATGAATTGTTGAAGTTATTCAGAGGGTGGCCTTGGTAAGTGTCTCGCTCATGTTGTGCACTGTGCAGTCCCTCTAAATACGTCAGTGAGATGAGGCTGCACGCTTTGATCATAGTACTGTCCATCCAACATCCATCCATCTTCTATACCCGCTTATTCTGTTTAGGGTCACCGGGGAGTGTTGGAGCCTATCCCAGCATATTTCAAGCCAAAGGCGGGAGACGCCCTGGACAGGTGGCCAATCCATCACAGGACCAGCCATGATCGGACGTTCTGATATATGAGGAACATGTTGCTTATTGACCAGGGAGAACAGCCAGGTGTCGTGCAGTTTCATTTGGGCTTTTACACAATATTTTTTATTAAATTTAAAAGAATAGCACACAGCTATAACGATAATGGCACAGAGGAACGATATTCTTGGAATCACTTTTTTTTAAGCTAATGAAGGATAAAAACATTGACAGCCAATCAGAATCCATCCTGCTTTAAAGAGTTTGAGGTTAAAGGTTTTTTCAGAGTTTTTGTCAACTGAAAGTTCCTCAGCTGAACAATTGGTAGGCTATGTTGTTAAACAACCATATATATAGCTACAATGAACACACTATAGGCTGCAGCCTCATTTTCATTCCTGTCAAAAATTAAAATCAGGTCCTATATAGGTCTAAAATCAGAATTTACACTCTAAAAACTGCTGGGTTAAAAAATAACCCAACCTTAACCACACGGCTGGGTCACTATTGGACAGAACACACGCTGGGTTGGTTTGACCCAAGTGCTGGGTTTTACCATTTAACCCATATTTCTGGGTCATTCATTTGACCCAACCAGTGGGTGGAATTAACCCTCTTGCTGGGTTAAGTCCTACTTATATGCTGGGTTATTTCGTGTCTCATTGCCTTAATAGAATTAGTAACAAATATTTGTTATATTACGAATATAAAATAATTATTGTCTCTGTAATACAATAAACCAGAGAGACCACTGTAAATTTGATTTAAATCTCGTTTAATTTATAATTTTTTACATTTTTAATACATATCTTTAATAATTTTTTGTATACAATTATTACAATTATACAATGTATACTTCTAAGGTAATAAAAACATAACGTTCATTAAGTAAGGTCTTTATACACCACTAAAAACATAGTTATGTATGCCTATATGATATTACATTTCTGTCAACAGATCCTCGTAAATATTTCACAATGCACCTTTAAAAGTCATTAAGCAACTCATTTGAACTTATACGATTACGAATTCATTTATTAAGATGTGTTAATTTATTAAGAACAGCAACAAACATTTAAAATGCGACTAAATATCATGTGGGCCTGAAACAACTGTTGTCCTCAAATTGTACAGAGGAGGACTCTTTCCATTAATTTGATATATGGCATGCTGGAGAAACTCCCAGGCGGGAGTGTATTTAACATCAAAAACAAAAAAAGCTTTGAAACAAAGATGAACAGCCTTCAGCAAAGACTCGGTCTCGATGGCGTGGCCTGGAACAATGGCAAAGGTCTGACATGTCCCCCTCGTCTCATCCTTGAGGCACAGAATATGCAGCAATGCTCCAGTCATCTCATTTTGTGAATATTCAACCACGTTGGTCCCCACCTGTTGATTACACACAATCACTTAGAGTGTTGCAATATAACTAACATGCAAGTTAAGCTTTTTTTTGTGGAAGTATCAAAAAAATGTTATTGCAAACATTACCAAATATGACTAAATGTGGCAAACAAACAAAATGTCTATTTAAATTCATTATTTGCAAACTGAATTATAGTAATAAAAGAGTACTTTGGACTAATATTTTCAACATTTAGGCAATAAAAGTAAAAATATTACTGTAGCCTAATGTTGATAGTGTCTTTCTTTAACATTAAAACCAACAAAGCTCCTCGTTAATCTCCTGACTGGCAGAGCTGATGATCGTCACGCTTAGATAATGTTACACAATAAAATGAAAGATGACATGCATGGCAGGTTATCATGTAAGTCTACATTTTTTAAGTTTTAAATATTGACGATCATTCTTAATAATTTTCTTCTCAAAACTGGCGCCTGTCCATTGACAAACCAGGCTGAAATTCCTTACACTATACTAACCAGATCACAATGTGACGGCGCGTATCGTGATGTTATTCCTCAGTTCATTTTTTTTCTGAACGATCCCGACAGACATTACAGAAGACACACGCAGGAGGAAAATGTTGGAACTTACCCCAGTCGCTTCTTCTGACGAGTATTTCTACAATCTACCAGCACACTTTCCACACACAACTCACTAGCTAGGCCTAGTAGATATAGCCTCGAGACTGCGTCTCATTTCTCTGTCTTTTCCCGCAATTTTACGTGCAAGCCCTGTGAGGGACTAAAATTATACCGCGCTTGTATGGATTTCATTCAAAACGCTTTCCTCACTTTTAAATACACAACGTCCACAATGAATGCGATAATTACGTGATGAATTTACAATTTAAACTGCATATTTTAAAAAGGCTGCTGACATAGGCCTAGCTGGTTTACAATTAAGGATTTAACGATGCGGAATTTTGTCAACAAATCTAACCGGCTAACTTAGCTGTGGCTATTTAGGTTTCACAGAATAAATACGTTACCCCTCTTACTTCCATATCAAAGACTGTATGTTGAACAGTGAAATTAGCTTGCAGTTACCACAACTTTTTAAAAATATAGGTAAACATTATTAACTTACCATAAAACACTGCCTGCTCCCGTGTGGCGTGCTCCTCGAGTCTGAAGTGAAGATCCAGAAAGTTCCGCAAAGAATAAACCAGTTGCTGGGTCAAAATAACCCAACCAACTGTTTATTTGTAAATAACCCCCTTACAACTCATTTGACCCAGCATGAGCAACCCAATAATGTGTTTACAGTACCCCAAACAACCCAATATTTTGACCCAGCACAATCAACCCAACAATGTGTTTACAGAAACAACCCAGCATTTTTTTGAGTGTAGTAGTATGTTAAAGTAGTGTAGCCTGTCAGTTTTGCATGACATATGCAAAACTGACAGATTTTTGTGAAATCTGGTCAGGTGACAACAAGCGACAACTTATATTCAACCAATTTGTTCAAAACACCGACTCATTCAGTAATAAAACAAGCAAGGGTGTCGCTAGACTCTTTTTACTGGGGCACGAGACACAGTAAATTACTACTGATAAATCCATATTTGATGGTGGGAAATGCCGTATTTCGGACCTGAGAATCATTTTCCTTGATAATATTTCAGCAATCATTCCGTGTGTTTTTACTATCAGCTGTTTAGTATCAGAAGGAATGTCAGATTCGCTAATGAATCTTTTGATATAATCAGTCAGGTGGGTTTGAAATTGTTCGTGATTAAGTTTGATTCATTCGGAAAGTTCACTCCCACACTGAATCGTTTGCAGCGGTTTCTCACTAGCATTTAAATAGTTTCAGGGCACTTATTAGAATATAAAAGAGAACTAAAAGAAAAAACTAGCAAATGTAAAGACAAAGACCATTTATAGGTCTTATCAAAATCTAAAATATACAGCCGCAGTGAAAAGGCTCAAACTTTTTAGTGAGTCATTGAATCTTTTGAATCTTCTTGAATCAAGTTATTGACTCGAACGAAACAAGTTGTCTTTATGAGCGTGTCATAAATTGCTTAATTAACTTTATGGTGTATGATAGTGTGATTTAATTATGTTGTCCACATTTTTGCTTTCTGATATTACAAAACGTGGTGTTGCTAAATGATCTTTGTAATTTCCCAGTTCTGTTTGGGGGTTGATGGTCCCACACCCGTAGTCCTGCTCTGGGACTTGTAAAAGGGGAAAAGATTCTGCAATTAAACTTTCTTGATGATGTTACTGTGATGAAAATGATAAAGTGCTAAAAATCCATGCTGCAATGATTATGTAATGAAGAGAGAGAAAAAATAGTTCTGGGACATGCTTAGTTTATGGCACAATGGGGCTTAAATTGTCAAACTTAATTTCTTACAGCTGTTTAAATCTGGGGTGGTGACTGGGATGTTTACAATTATTGTGATTACTCTTTAATTAAAAGTAATTATTAGCACAGATTAACACAATGACAAATGGACAATGAAATGTTTTGTTGGTGAGCTGAGCAGGTGGAAAGGGCTGTTGGTATAGAGGCAAGAAAAGCAAAGTATAGCCTAAATTCTCCTGGCTTTCTCTTTATTCAACTCATAATTTGGGAGGTGTTGGCATGTTCAGAGAGAGACCTGTTCCGTCACACTGTGTTCTGTTGATTCAGTTCAGGATATTATTTAATGCAAGGTATTAATAAGCCATTATGCTTTATATTCCTTTGGAAATCCTGTTGCCGTGGGGCTAAGTGAATGAGAGCAACTTTTATATTTTTCCATGTAGCCTATGACTTGACTGACACTTAATGAGTTTTCAAGATGTTTTTTTTCTGTATGGAATTTTGCAAATTTAATGACACTGCACCACAGCCAAGAGACGGGAGGAAAAAAAAATCATTTTCTATTCATCCGTATATATTTTTGGTTATTGTATTGTACAGATAAATTGTGCATGATTTCTTTGCCACACTTCGCCATCTATTATCATTAATGCTATATAGATCGGCTCATATGCTGGATGTTGTTTTAAAACCTTTCCTACAGAGTCAGCAGTGTCGTCTGCTACCATTGCACCTACAGAGTTTATTAATCCCAGTCTTGCCCAACTATGTTTTATGAGTTTCAACATGTCATTTCTCCTGCCTGCTCGTCTCTCGCCCATTCCATCACTCTCCTCGCAACGCGGCTCTATGTAGTTGGCCACAATGTTTGTCTCCTTGTGTCTACGCACACATGATGATAATTCTGGCACAGGAACACATCCCAATGGAAAGCATTAAAATATAATTCAAGTCTGACGACCATGCAAGGATGTGGATAAGATGAATGTCTCTGCTGCGCAATTGTCTGTCTGTCCAGATGTTTTTTCTGTCTTTTTTCCCCTTCTCCTTCACTGCATCTGTTTTTCTGCTGTCCATCTGAGCAGTATTAGAGGTATCATTGAACTGGTGTATCTCGGGAGGAGAATGGTTTTATCATCAGATGATGCAAGAGAGAGGGAGTAACACAATGTTATCCGGTTCGATTCATTATGGATACTTTGAACTAATAAATATTTTTGGTGTCATACTGGCAGGTATAAAAAATATGTTGGTGTTGAAAGTACAAATTAACTGATTGTCTTTTTTTATGACCTTTTTTAATGTTTCCAACTGAAATGCAGAACCATAACAATAATAAAAAAATGCATTATTCAATAAATGCATTTTGGTTACCTATAATAATAAAATAATTAATAATAATAATAATTATTATTATTAAAATAAATACTTATATAATTATAATAATGAAGATGATGGTTTTTAAATAACCATGTGAAAGAAAAGCATATCTGCAAAAAATACTGGTCAAACCAATTATCAGACTTTACAGAAACTTTACAAGTTTCAGCAGCCATTGTTTCTGACAACAAATGCACTTTTGTTATTTCTTAATTCTTCTTTTACTATTTAAAAAGAACATCTGCAGTGCTTTAATAGTTACCCAAAATAAGATAAACCTTTGCCCTATAAGAAAAGGTCAGACCTTATAAGTATTTGTATTCAAGTATTTGCTCTAATGTCAGTAATTCAGACAAATATGAATAATGGGAGTTCTTTGTCTTTCATCACACATCACAGCGAATACTTCCTCTCACTCAGCAACTCAGAGTTTGAATGAGTTCACGTCAGCATGAAGTGCAATATGAGCACTCCTGTAATTGTTACACTGTTCTTTGTACTCTAGAGTTTCACCACGGCAAACATCAGTGAAGGAATGAAGAGCAACTTTGGAGCGTGGCGTGAATTCTTCCACAATAACATAGATATTCCACCTGTGGTGCATTTGAGCCACAGCCAGGCCCACCATCAGCCCCTCATGTGTTTCATTTTTCAAACAGAAGAGAAGGCAAAGAGTACGAGGGGACCTGTGGATTTTTCCATAACACCATCTGAGAAACCAGAGGAGTTCTGTGTTCTACAACTGCCTGTTGTTCCACTATACTGAGACTTAATAGCAAAACTGATCTGACCCAACTGATTAATGCCAGAGGGGTGACCATTTAAAAAATAAATAATTTTTATTTTTTTTATTGCAGCATATTTGTACCATGATTGTTTTTTCTTTTAATCAGCTGTTGATTAAGAAAGTTAGGTGATTAAGTTTTCTTTTTATATGTAAGAGTTAAATGGGGCTGATCAGTTTTGGCTTCCAAACAGTTTGGAATAAATTTCCTTGATGTGCGAAAAAAATAAAAAATAAATCCTTGGTGTGGGATTTTAGAATCCATCTCAGGTGTGAGCAATGTCACGTTTAAGCGATGAGAAGTTTGCCCGTCAGAGTGAATTTCACCTTACTGCACTTTACTCTCTCTGGATCCATATGGCATTCATTAAATTAAATTAAAAATACAATTATTTTAATGTTTGAGTTGTGGGTAATGCATGTGCTAATGAAGCCAACGGTGCATTTAAAACTTCATTTTAAATGTGTGCTATAAGCAACAAAAGTCAAGGCCATTTAAGACCAATTTAATGGCTGCATCCAAAAACGCATACTCTCTTTAATAGGTCATTTTGAATAACTTCACGACTGCTAAAAAGTACGCTCTATAGCTATAGTAGCTATGAGTGTGTGCAAGAATGTAATCTGTCTTTATCATGTGACATACCAGCATTAGTGATGTCGTTACACTGCCATTCACATGCAAACTTCAGAAATTCGCTGTTCAGAAAGTTGTAAGTCATCCGGATACTTTTTGCCGACTCTTTCAAGAGTACTGTGAATTCGAACATACTTTTTTGTCACATACTGCTTTTGCCTATAGGAAGTGTGCGATTAACATGCCGTCATCGTTTTATTCTAGTGAAAAAATCAAGGAATGCAAAAGAAATGTCCGATTTATGAATGAATCATTATGATTCAAAAGAGTATAGGCCTATATTTTTATTCAAATGATATTTCAGAAGGGTATCTGTTCTTTAACTCAAGTTTTGCCTGTTAATTAAAAGGAAAGAACATTAGACCTACTTGAAGAATTATTTCTGCTGAATTGACAAGTTATCCATTCCTGCAGCACAGAGACACGTGTTTCAGGGGAAAAGGTTATTCATTACCACAGAAGTATCCTCCTTCATGAAGAACAGGCACCATGGGTATGTTTGTTTTTATTTTTTAAGCACTCTGAGTGTTCTCTGATGCTTCTTAAACACTAACAGGAGGCGCTGCCACCACACTGCTTTGACTTGGCTTTAAACGTGTGACTTCATCTTTCTCCAAGTGTTTACCTCTTGATGATGCTGCCATAGAAACGCAGCCATTTTGGAAAGGAAACAGAGGAATAAAAGACAGACTGATCAAACTCTCACACTCTCGACTCAAGAAGGCTTGTCAAGCCACCATAAATATTACAGCGTAAGAGCAATATTAATATCAATCGGTTGATTTGCTTTTTGGGGATCATCTGACTAATCGTTTTTCATCCAAAAATAATAAACCTGACTTGATCTGAAAATGTCCGCCGGTTCACTTGACACGCCAACTCAGATGCAGAGGTAAAGACAAATGATTATTTTGGCAGAAGTTTAGGTTGATGTCATAAGAAAGTGAACAATCCTGTATTGAAGTCCAGAGATATTCAAAAGCTGTTTAATTGGATGTGAGATCCTGTTATTTAATCCATCAATCCATTGCCAAATCCAAAGGGGAAAAACATAAAGAGACATAGTGGCATATGGTGAAATACAATATGAATGAGGAAAGGAAGAAGAAGAAGAAGAAATTAAAACAATGCTAGCAAAGCTAACACAGAATACTTTAAATGTATAAAAATTTAAATGTGATGATTTTGGTTGCAGGGGTTGAATTGTGGTTGGGAATGAAAGTCTGTTTGACGTCAACACCCGACGTTGGTTTGACATCAGAACCCGACGTCATATTGACGTCAATTTTGGTTGGAAATGAAAGTCAGGTTGACGTCAGAACCCGACTGATGTTGATTTCTGACGTCAACCCGATTTTCCTTTTCAACCACAATACAACGTCTGTCTGTCATGATTCCTGTCTTCCCTTGTCTTGTGTGGACTTTTGTTATTTACTGTTCTGTGCCATGTTTTGTAGTCCTTTGTAGGTTTTCTTTTTTATTAGTCTTCCCAGGTGTTTCTAATTAGCCACGCCCCCTTGTTATCTAGCTTAGCTTGTTTGTCCCTGTGTATTTATAGCCCTTGTGTTTCACTTACTTTGTCAGTTGTTGTACGTGTAATGGTTGCCTCTCTCTGTGATTCCCAAGGTTTTGTTCCTTTGTTCTTCGACTTCTGTGTTCTCTGTTTTGTGTTACTTTATTAAATCCCCCTGCGTTTAGATCCTCGTCTTCGCCTGCTTTTCTCAGCTGCGTTACACTGTCCAACGTTGGAGATTAACGTCAATCTGACGTTGGATTCTGACATCAACCTGATTTTAATTTTCAACGTTGGGTTTGCTCTTCTAAATGCTAATTTTGTCATTGTTTTGGAGCACACTAGCTTATAGCTAACAGTAAGGCTAACATATTCATATTAATTTACATTTTACATTTATTCATTTAGCAGACGCTTTCATCCAAAGCGACTAACAAATGAGAAAAATAGAAGCAGTTAAACTAACAGTAGGACAACAATATGTAAGTGCTATGACCCTTAGTCTAACGCAGTACATGTTAATTTTTTTTTTATAGAATAGAATAGAAGAGAAAGTGTTGGTATTACTGGATCAAGTGCTGTCGAAAAAGAAGCGTCTTCAGACGTTTCTTGAAAGTGGCTGGACTCAGCAGCTCTATTTAAATAGCTCAGCAGCAATATTAAAAGCCAAAAAACTTTAAATAGGGCACTATTTATGGAACAGCCATTTGGGAGTCTGAAACCATTGTGGACTTTATTGTGTGCACTTATTCAATCTCACTTTCAATCCCACAACTGGAACTGTGTTCTAGAAATACATTCGATATTGATATGAGGGTAGGCAGGCATAAATTCAGAGGCATAAGTTATTGTAAGTATTACTTACAACAATGCAACAATAATAAAACAATACATTGACATTTACTTTTTACTTTTGATTCTTAAGTACTTCTAAAAACAAGTACTTTATACTTTTATTTAAGTCAAAATTGGTCTTTACAACTTTTACTTGTAAAGGGAGTAATATTTGACCAGTAGTATCTGTACTTTCACTCAGGTAGGGAAATTGTGTACTTTGTCCACCTCTGCAAAAAGTCAACTGGTCACTTTTTTTTTTTTTTTTTTTTTTGATGGGGAACCAGAGTTCAGGGCATCATCAAACTCACAGGTAAGGAATGTGAATGATTTTGTTAGTGTGACTGTGTCAGTCGATTGATTTATAACTGTTGTTAAGGAGATGTAAAACTGAGCTTTGGATCTTGTGATCAAAGGAAAGAACAAGTGGAGCAGGAGGAAAGGGATTCCCCAGAGACGACAACCGAGCTGCCCACAGAATTATTACAAGCCAGTACTTTTGTTTTTGCCTGAATGTGTGTTTATTTCTGTAGATCTCCAGAAGATTTAGAGCGGTGCTCTCTATGAAAAAAAAAATATATATACTGTATATGTATTTTTTATATGCACTTGCATCACATCTCATCAATGAACAAAGAACCTTGACACTGCAATAAATACACATTTAAGTATTTATTTCCTAAAGCACACTGTCCCTAAAATATAATATGCTAGCTATACAACACGCACTATGGCAGAATAGTCCTGCCTTCTAAATAAAAGAGCCAATCGCTGATTGGTAAAGTCATGCATCACTGCAGCTGCCTTTTGAAGCTCATGTTGCTATAAAACAGTCAATGTTCTGAGACATGCGCTTATGACTGCATGTGCATCGGCTGGTCCAGCCTGAAAAATGCAG
Source organism: Scardinius erythrophthalmus (assembly GCF_964197995.2). Classification (NCBI taxonomy): domain Eukaryota; kingdom Metazoa; phylum Chordata; class Actinopteri; order Cypriniformes; family Leuciscidae; genus Scardinius; species Scardinius erythrophthalmus. Next base: position 40,050,588 of record NC_138231.1, read on the forward strand.
ATTTTTTCATGATTTGAGCATTTCTAAACAAAATTTATGAGACAGTTGTTGTCACATTTCATTGGTGATTTGAAATATGAAATTTACAGTTTTGGAGAGCTTGATGTTTCTCCATTCAAAGAGATAGGAGCTGTACTTGCATGACTGGCATTTCAAAGATGGCCACCGAGTGAAATGACTTGCCTTAAAGGGACTTTGCTCTCACGTCTATGTTGGCGTACTTGGGTGATGTATGTGTCTGGCCAAGAACGATAACTAACGATAAAGTTTAAAAAAAAATTCTAATTAGCAGAATAGCAGAGTCCTCACCACAATAACAACACGTTCTCATCACATATTGACGCTTGGTCAGGACCCCTTGGCGTCACTTTTTAATGTAATTTTTCGACGCGCAAGGCACTCCATTGATTTCAGTTGTTTGCCTTATGCGTTATGCCTTATAACTGATGAATTGATAAAAACACTGACAGCGAAGCAAAAATTATTTTAAAGCACGCTAAAGTTATGGTCACAGAACGTAACCGCAGTGCGAGCTTTCAACAAGCAGAAAATGATCTAACGTTTGGTGTGTGGCCACTAATACGTTTATCCACCTTATTTTAAGAGCGTGCACAGCCATTTGATTGTGTGAGGCTTCAGGTTTCAGCTGCTTACAGTTATTTTAGCTGTACAAAATCAGTCAGTTTTGCTACTAGACGTTGCTAACTGTTAATTGTTATATTATTTTTATCGTAACCACAAACAAGTTGTGATAGTCTTTTCTTCCCTATTGTGATGTAGCCTTTATGAGTGAAATGGCTTCATGAACAAGATAATTGTAGGGCGGGACTTGATTTTGTCCATTGGTAATTGACTGGATAATTGGATTGCTGTGGTTTGCTACTGCTTTGGTCTTTAATGGTGACTTTAAGTCTTTCCTGTTGTCGAATTAGTGCATGATATTATGAATTAGCAACGTCAGAAATAGAACTAAGGGTCTGCCTCTACACGCTATGTGCGCAACTCATTTTGTTGACAGAATCATTGATATTGGGTTCTTGCTTTTGACGCGTCACAGCGTATCCCTCACATCCGGTATACACACGATGAAAGTGTTTTACGGTACAATAAAGCATCTGGCATAGTGTTCTTAAGACCTTTTGCACAGTGCAGGTGTTAATCTTCATTCATCCCTCAGCAAGCACACTGGAAAAGCCCTTTCAGACCATTCATCTTACACCAGACAATAGCCATTTGTATGGATGTCACTTCCTCAACTTGGGAGAAGAAAAAGTGGAATCATGTTGTATGTGAGTGTAACCAGATACTGAATATATATTAAAAAATGAACAAAAATATCTATACTTTTGCACACACAGCAGTCCTGTCACGTGGAGTGGTCCGTGGTTACACCCAAACACAATAACAAATGGTGCTCTGTCAGACGGGTGGAGTGCTGCATTTTTTGTCCTCATGAGTCTCATGTCTAGCAGCCATAATGTGCACAGGCAGAGAGATGATTATGTAACACTGTGTTTAATATCAGTGTCCTCGTACTGCTGGAGTAATTACCTAAATCTTCAGACTTTTTGGTTATTGCACAAGATGTGCTCATGCCAATATGAATATTATACAAAATATAAATGCATATTGAAATATGACACTATTTATGTGATTTCCAGAGTCCCAGGAACGTAATGCCTCTCCATGGCAGGGCTACTTGGCTGGGAGCACCGGCTGGACGCAGGAGCTGTGGGCCCTCGCTCTCTCTGCTGCATGTTTACATCTCTTCTTGAGTTATGACAGGTTTTCCATGTGGAGGTTAGGTGAGTCTGTGTTTTGGCAGGTTTCTTCCTAGCTGGAATGAAAAAACTGGGAAATAACTGCAATGCAAGAGGGAGTAACCACCAGAAAACTCCAGAAACATATTACATCATGTCTCAGGTATTTAGGAGATGAAAAACCTGTGAGTAATTTTCCTTTGATTGTTGGAGTTTGTGATAAAGGTAGTAAAAAACAAGGTACGAGGGAAACAATGTGAATATAAATCACATAAATGTCTGATGATATCTGTTACAAGCTCCGATGAACAGATATATCCACGTAACCAGATCTTGCGTTAATGCGTTCCAAATTTGGTGTATTTTGTCTCTGTTCAATGACCATCAATTTCCCATCGTAACAGGGCCCTTTCTAAGCACATTCCCATTTATGGATGAAAAAAAATCATTTTCTTTTTTCAAATATATATTTTTTTTATCATTCCATTTTAAAAGGTTCCTGGTGAATCAGAGTTGTTATTGTTAACTAAAACATAAAAAAAAAAAAAACATAAAGAAAAAAGATGATGGATGAATACGTAAAGCACTGTGCTTTCTATACTGAAATCAATCTATTTACCTCCTTTATATTGTAAGCATCAGTCTTAAAGCTTTGTATCATAAAACTGAAGGTGCCGTATGTGTTTTCTACATGTTATAACACATCTGACCTGTGATGTAATGGACTTTTTTATGTTCATGGCCAACTGTGTTGTCAACAATGTTTCAATTTACAGCCTCACACTCTCTCCTGTGTATCAACAGTGCACAATACACCACACCAGCACAACCTTTGACTGCTTTTAAACGATTTTACAGCGGTGGGCCTTTTGCCCTTCACCACAGAGGGGCCGGTACCGCTCACAAAGCACAGCGGTTTTACGCATGACTAAATTGGGTGCCAAACATGGCATTATAGAGATTAATTTTAAATGATCAATCACAAACTGGGAATGGTGGTAGTTTTAAAACATTAAACTCTGCCAGTTTGGCAGGGAAACCCAGTCTATATAAATCTATGTTAAAAGTGCACAGGGTACATATTAAACTTCCAGGCGCTAGAAGAACACCAGAGCTCAGATATAAATGACTTAGCCTATCTGTCCTGGTCAAACTATAGTGTGAGACTTGCAGAAAGCCAGAATCCCTCTCCTATGTGCCAGTCAATAAGTTCATGATGAGGACATGATCCCAATAATGTAGTAGCCTTATTGATTGTCACTGTAAAGAACTGCTAAAGTCATTCTGTTATGTCCTGGATTGTATAGTTTGGACATAAAACTCAAACTGGCCGTCAGCACAGTCTGCTTTAGTCTGGCACTGGCTGAGGCTGGTAATCTTGCACAGATACTGTGAGTAAGACAAAGCAGAGAGGCAAGAATGTATCAGGACACATGTAGATTATATATTATTATGCCAAATTTATTAAACAGAGCTTTACCTCAGCAAAATATATTTCTGTCATGACAACTCTCTGAATGTTTGGCATGCTAATGGATATGAAAATGTATGTTTGGTCTTAGCGGAATAGATCTGATGCTGCTGCTATTGCTGCTGCTGCAGAGCAAGTATATGGGACTTTCTACTATCCAATACACACACAACACACTGCTGTGAGCATAAGACATGCTGCTGCTTTACAAAATAGCATACATGAATTACCCCAAGCAGATCTATACAGGTGGAGCTGGGGAAGGTGGAGGGTTTCTGCTACAGCAGATGCTATGGAAGCTTGTTTCCGCCACAAAATAAAACATTTTTAAAGATAATTGCGACTTTTTATCTCACAATTGCGAGTTTACATCTTTCTCAGAATTTCGAGATTTAAAGTCAGAATTGCGTGAAATAAAGTCGCAACTGTGTGTTATAAAGTCAGAATTGCGAGATATAAAGTCAGAATTGCGTGAAATAAAGTCGCAATTGCGTATTATAATTTTTTTTTTCTCGCAATTATGACTTTATATCACGCAATTCTGACTTTATATCTCGCAATTCTGACTTTATATATCGCAATTCTGACTTTATAACACATAATTGCGAGTTTATATCTCGCAATTCTGACATCTTTTCTCAGAATTGTGAGATATAAACTCTCAATTGTGAGATATAAAGTCCAATTCTAAGAAAAAAAAAGACGGACTTTTTTTTTTTTTTTTACCTCAGAACAGTTTATATCTCACAATTCTGACTTTATAACACGCAATTGCGACTTTATTTCTCAGAATTGCAACTTCATTTCTCACAATTCTGACTTGATATATCGCAATTGTGAGAAAAAAAGTCAGAATTGTGAGATAAAAAGTCACAATTATTATTATTTATTTTTTATTCAGTGGCGGAAACAAGCTTCCATAAAATGCTGACCAAGTATTTGAAGGTTGATCAGCGAGCTCATTGGCTACTGATGCAGCAGGAATCAGCTGTTTCCTATGGAGAATGATGTGATTGCAAGCAGATTGAGTTAAGGACTTATCAGCCTGTGCCATTTAGAGTTTAATGTGAGAACTATGTATATTTTATACATTTATTTATTCATGAACAAGATATGAGTGATAAACATGCAGCTATATGGTGGATTATAAGCATTATGGCATTTCGTCGTCTCTCTCTCTCTCTCTCTCTGTCTCTCTCTCTGTCTCTCTCTCTCTCTCTCTCTCTCTCTCTCTCTCTCTCTCTCTCTGTCTCTCTCTCTCTCTCTCTCTCTCTCTCTCTCTCTCTCTCTCTCTCTCTCTCTCTCTCTCTCTCTCTCCTGACTTTCTTTCGATGATTTAATCCTTTTAGTATGAGTGGTAACTTTTTCCAGCCCAAGTAGCGCATGACCTACTTTGAAAAGAGATGCACAAATAGCATGTGGAAAACAGTTTAGATCCTGCTTTACTTCAATTTGAATAACTCTAATTTTATACAAAATTTTAGGTAATTTTACCTCATAAATGTAATGAAACTGGGTCTCATCTGATGAAAATTACTGAGCGATAATCGCAATAATCTAACTTCTAGAAACAGAGAAAATACGGATTAACAAACGTATTGTAAATCTGCAGCTGAAATGAACCACATTACAAGGCAGTCGTAATTGCTTGGGCAACTTCCTTGGTTTTGCCTACAGGTATTAGGGTTTACAAATGCAACTGGCCCAAACAATAGAGAGAACACTACGTGTGTAGCCATTAATGGGATTGTTTAACAGAGTTAGATGCCTCACATGTGTGGTTCTCCACTAAATTATAGGGAAATTATTTTTTAATGCTTTAATTCCCTGTAAAGCTTCGTTCAGCAGACCTTCAGTATTGTCAAAGTTTTTCAGAACACTACATTTGCATTTACATGTCACTGATCTTTGATAAGCACATTATCTTTTATGCCACAAATTAGTCTTATAATACCACAAATACACAATTAGGCCTAAATGATAGCAAACAGACCTTTTTTATTGTCAGTCTGTGGCATTGGAAACTGCCATCAGTAAAATGATGAAAAAAGTAACTAGCTTTAATCAGCAGCCAATCAGCAACCATTGACTGTTGCAGGTCTCTCTGAGTCTGTTATTGCCTTGAAAAAGGTAAATGAAATTTGAAAATTGACCTTTTCGGTTTAGTTTAAAGTTGTCATTGGAGTATAGAAAGCAACTGGAAACCTTAGGCCCCATCCACGCAACTGCGTTTTCGTTTAGAAACGGAGACCTTTTGCTACGTTTGCACCTCCCGTCCAGACTAAAACGGCAAAAACGAAGACCCAAAATGGAGAAGTTTAGAAAAGCTGCCGACCCCGTTTTGCGTTTTGAGTCTCCGGAGGGCGTTTGAAGACGGGTCAAAACGGAGGACTTTAGAAACGATGACGCACAGGCTCACGCTCGGCTATATGATTGAGTGTCATCAGTCATGGAGTATACACAGGTAATATTCAGTAGCCTACCAGTAAACTCTACCCGCTGGAACAGTTTCTTACAATAAAAGAAACTGCCGCGTCTGAGGCGCTGCTGGCGCAGAAAACGCGTGCATGCTAGAAATAGAACCGACACCTATTTTTCATGCGACACGCAAGCGTGTTGGAAGCGTTTCCAGGCAAAATAGAATAAGAAAAGATGTTTATATGTCATTTTGACATAAATACATACTAATAAATGACATTTTGATGCTTGAAAGTCTCTAGGCTTACACCGGCATGCGCATGCCCGGTGTTGGTGAATGGTCACGTGATCCGCGTTTTCAGTCGTTTTAATGTGGACGGAGATCAATTCTAATCCGCAGCTAAAACGCTGGTGTGGATGGGGCCTTAGATATTTGATCATGGTTCCCATGTGGCAATATTGTGTGGTCGTTGCGATGACAAGATCAGTGACCTGCTCAAATTTCCCTCATGTTCTCCAAACCCTCAACATATTCCATGTTTGTAAATATATTGCCACAATATATTGTTCCATTGCACGCCACTGTGCAAAAATCTCTTTTGTAGAAACAGCCTCTCTCACACCCTACTCTTTTAACATCTTTAGCAGATGTGTTTGTCCTCTCTCTGGCAACCCACTTCAAACTCATTATCTGTAAAGACTGTTCCTCTTACAAACGATGAGTCGGTACATTCTGAACTTGCAAATAGACAAAAGTTTTGGATTTGTATTGTTTCTCATTGATTTGTGATTTGAGCTCTACAGATATTTGTAGACTAAATGAGGGCAAGTTATGAACCGTTCTGGTATATTGGATGGATGGAAGATCTTCTCATATTTGTCTGTTGTTTAAAAATAACCATTACAACACACAACTCTGGGAAAACAGATAAGAGATCCCTAAGGCATGTGGATTATTAGGCGCCAAATAAAACATCAGTGGAAACTACTGTACTTATAGATAAGAAACCTTGCCTTTTCACTCTTGCTTTGAATCCAGCTGATGCCAAAGTGAGACTAATTATGGCAGGCATGCCAAATGATGACGCACCTTTCTAACAATGCCAGAATACATGGATGGATGCCAGTCATTGAGCTGGCATCCCATAATTATTGTTTCTTTTTAATGATGGGAAAGTATTCAGTCTTTATCTTGTACAAAAGATGGGAATAATAACTAAGAATGATAAAAAAAGGCATATAAAGTGCAATAAAATTTATTGCATTGCGTGTAGGAGGAAAGGACTTTCTAGGTATTTGTAATTTTGGAAGTTATAGGCTTTTAAATGTGTCAGAATAAAGGGTTATTTCTAAAACACCTCATTCGAAATAGATTTAGAAAAGGAGGATAAGTTATTACCACCTATTATTATGTGGAAAGCCCACCACAGTTGCATGACCACAAACACGTACGTTTCAATCAGAAAGAATTCAACCGTTCTTGACTGTGTTCTGGATATATAAAATGCATTAAGATGGTGACTGTAATATTTCCCTGATTTGTATTCTTGTTTTTTTTTTTTACTCTGTTAATACATTGTACACATAACAAAAATTAATTGTAACTTTGTTCTTCTTCTAGAAATGTAGCAGTGTGGGTCTTTAAAGAAGGTGTGATTTGAAAAGTGATTCGCAGTAATCTCAATATAATTAATATAAAATATAATTCTTTAAAATTACAATATAATAAATCACAGACTTGGTGTGTAATGAACAGAAGTCTGTGGCACCTTATTATTCATCAAAGGGAGAAGAAGATCATGTTACATTTTCTCCATAGCACCTTTATTCAAATCTGAACCTTCCTGAGCAAATAAAAATAGTTTTTTTTTTCAATCTGCCCTAATATGGGCAATACTTCCATGCCAACTTTTGTTTAAAAAGAGGGTAATACAAAAATGTAAGAGTACAAAACCTCAGCAAGTTATATAAACAACAGCAAACATCACTCAGATAAAATTGTTACATCATTGCAAATGTCATATTTTTGTTCTCAGACATTTCTAATTCATTTGATCCTGTGCTTTGATACTTAACAAGCCAACAATTAGTGTTTCTTTGAAGTTACTGTAAGATAAATATTCCAGGTGAAGTTGAATGGGAAATAATTACTGATACAGAACACATGAAAATAAAACACTGTTAATAAACTCAAATACACATGCTGCAATTTCCTCATATACAGACTGATTTTTTTTTAAAAGTGCTTGATATCGTATGATACGTAGAAATATTAGTGTTACTCAAAGTACTATATTCCTTCCATCAGAAGCAGATGCTATATGATTTAGGTTTGTTTGCCATGGTGAGCAATAGTTCACCTCTGTGATTGGCTGGTAGATATAGGAAGAGAACACGTGGTATGTGATTGCCTGTGGAAATGTCCTCTTGGAGTTTCCCCCTGTTACCACTTTCCAGGGATTGGAACTCCACATTCATACCAGCCAACGAAAGGATGTGGTGTGCGCCTGCCAATGGCCCCGAAATTCACTGGCTCTTGTCTGTATGAGCGATAATATCCTGAAATCCACAAACGGCATCATGTTACAGTGCTGATTGATCACAGTGAGCAAACACAGAGGTGACATGAAGATTTGAGGCTTCAAGTGAAGTTAAACTACAGAGCGTGCTCGTACCTTGAGCTGTGGGTAGGTTGAGGGAGAGATTGTGTGGTCCTGTCCTTCCATCTAAATAGGAGTCCACAAACTGGCAGTGGTCCTCTCCGTGGCCAAATGTATCAGCGACGCTGTAGAATGTTTCTGAAATGGAAAACACTCGTAGCTTGAGTATCCCTCAGGACCCAAACCTCAGACAGCGCGTTGTGTTTAGCTGAGGGAAACTGTGGTTTGGATTGGATACTTCCAAGGCTTTAAGGCCAGCACTCCATAAAAAGACCGCTTCATATTACCGACACACTAAGCACTAGATCAAAGTTTTAAATGTATTATGTTGTTAGAAAGGAAGGTCAGTACCTTTCAGTCCATCTCCCATGAAGATCTTATAGCGCAGTGAGTTGCAGAGGACGACGCCTACAAACTTCCTGTACCAAGTGCGCTTGACAAACTGACTTCCTTTACAGGAACTGTGGGCTGGGTTATATCTGAATGAGAATGGGACCCAGATGGGCTCCCCACCTGGAAAGGGAATGAATGTCAATAACAAAGAGGTCATCGCATTTGAAAATTGTCACGAAAAAGGGAACAATGGTTCTTATAAAAAGACCTGCTTAGATCAGCTGTTTTTTGCTAGTCAGTGCAAACAGAGCTATGCTGACTTAAAACCTAGCTTGATTTGTACAATCATTTCTGATGAAGATGGTTGACCAAAGTAATCTTTAACACCAGCACATCAGCATTAAAAAAATGCTAGTCTTTTTAGCACAGGAATAATGTTTAATGATGTATCTCTTACCTGGGGGTCTCTCTATGAGCAGGGGATCATCTAGATTAAAGAAAACACAAATTTAATTTGTGCTTTTACAATTTTTTGAACCTATATGTGGGTTCAGACTAGAGAAGACTCACCTGACTCTGTGACGTATGTTAAAGTTTCACTGAGTGGCCCCAGTCCAAATATATTCTTTGCTTGAACTTTGAAGTAATACCTATGAACAAAAATGAGAACATACACGTATAAAATCTGTCAAATTTACAGCATGGTTTGCTTTCATGAAGAGACTATTTTTATGAAAGCATCTTGTATGTACATCTAAAACTCAACTGAACACTCGTAACTTAACTTACAGTGCGACCATAAGGATTGAATGACAAGGGATGGAGGGAACTATAGTAAAAGGGCAAGAAAATGAAAAGAAAGAAAACAATTTTAGGAAAAGTAAAGGAAATGAAAACAAAAGGGAATGAAAATTAAAAGAAATAAAAGGAAAAAAAGAGCATTGAAATGAAAGAAAAACAAGAAAAATGAAAAAGAGGAAGAAGGTAGGAAAAGAAAAGGAGAAAGAAGAAAAGAAAGGAAGGGGTAGGACAAATAAAGGAAATAAAAATGGATAAGAAAAATAAGAAAAGGAAAATGAAAAGAGGAAATGAAAGGAAAGAAAAGGGGTAGGATAAATAAAGGAAAAGAAAACAGAAAATGGAAAAGAAAAAAGGAAACCGTTAAGAAAACTGAAGATGAAAATGAGAAAAAAAGAAAAAGAAAACAAAAAGAACAGAAATGAAAATAAATAACTGAAAAATGACAATGTTGAAGAGGAAAAGAAGTTGGAATATAAAAAGAAAAAAAAGGAAAAGGAAAAGGAAAGGGCACAGTTAAAATGTGCATTTATAAAATGCATGAGAGGAAATGATAAGATAAGAATGAGCCTCTGGCTAAAAGAAAAGGTTGAAAAGGAATAATGACAAGAAGAGGCTGCATGTCAGAGAGGGTGAGCGAGAGAATAACACATCAACATGGAATTTCCAATCTGACAAAACCTCTTTGTTACAAATACCAGACCAAGCACTTATTCTGACTCTGGCACATTCTTTACCTCTGAGGATAAAATAGACAAGCAAAGAAATTAAACCAGAGAACTGTGATGAAGTTCAAGGGGCTGAGCTAACGGCACTGTTCTGCCTGTGAGAAGCTGTTCAGTAAGCTCAGGCTTCACTTAGTTTAACTCAGGACCCGTTTAATGACATAAAATCAGCACTGCTGGATCAAATTAGCACAGCCACGTGGAAACTCTGACCAAAATAAAGAGAAAATGGACAATTACAGTCAAACCGCCAGAGGGAGAGTGGGGAGGGGGCCTGCCATATTTCAGTGAGGATGTGTGTGTCCATGTGCAGTTTTCCTTGTCCTTTTGACCATATATTACTTAAGAATGTGTGGATGTGTGTCTTATTTTTCCTTCTTCTTTTGACCATAATTCCTCATGGAATTGATGAAAGCTCCAGTCTCGATATGCCATCCAAGTGGTTTGTCATTGTTGCTTTGACTAAGAGGGAGCTGTTATTGTCCACAGTGTGGGCTATTTACCTAGATCTAAAAGCTATTGCAAATCATTCATAAAACTTATCAACACTTCATGCGTGAATTATAAAGTTGTCAGTCACTGAGCTCGGCTGAGAGGCTAGAATAACAGAGGCTTCTAAATGAATCCCAGGGGACAATAAAAACAACTTCATCCTTACATTCCACATTTGATGTATGAACCAAACATCTGTAATGAGTGGATTTGCATTCAAGTGTTTTCTCAAGGTAGTGATGGAGAGAGTGCATCTGCATGCCTGGGAAAGTGTACAAAACAAATGTCAATCAAACCTGGGGTGTTGCACACAGCTGCATGCGTTTATGCATGTGTGAGTAACCAGCGTGCAGGACTACATGAGATCTGCAGATGATTTTTGCATGATTTTGAAGCAAAATCTGTTCTGGGAGTACTATACTTGAAAATCAGTGTTCGAATTGAGGGGGGGCTGGGGGGGTCCGGGACCCCCCATAAGGCCCAAAAAAATTATCTCGGGGGGTCCCCTGGTTTTTCATTAAAACTAAAATAATAGAAACATAATTTATTAGGTAATATATTTATTTTGAATCAAAGTATTGCGCTGCCGCTCCCATTAGAAAGTAATTCAAATTAGATTTGCGTCTGAAAAGACGCTCAAATTTATAAACAGATACATTTTATTGATCGTGCCATTTATACGCCAAAAACAGTTTTGTTTGTTTTTTGCGTGTAAATGATACGCACTGCAAACCCCTTGGGTAGGATTAGGGGTGTGTAGTTCATGTGTATTACACGCCATAAATTGCGTATCATATGCACGCAAAAACTGTTTTTTGCGAATAAAGGGTACGAAAAATAAATTTCGTGCTATAGATGAGCACTTTCACGAGAGTCTGGCAGAGTGAATCCTCATTTTCACCTCACGATGACGGTAAGATAATATTCTCTCTTTTATGATTGTTTGGTAATTTAAAGATCTGAATAGAATTTCAGCATTAACGCTTGTCCGGGACACGTGCGTGTACGTGTTTTTTAAGGGACAAGTGAAAGAGAATTGTACTTGCCCAACCGGACAAATGCCCTGATTAAAACAATTTTCAATATCAAAAAAATAAAATAAGAAATAACGTAGGCCTACTCGGTTACTAACGTAACCTCAGTTCCCTGAGAGTAGGGAAAGAGTAGGCTATAGAGAGTAAAAATTAGGGAAAAAATGCCCTTTATAAAGATAAAAAAATTATTCTGATAAGAGTGTTTTCCAACAGTGATGTAATGAAACATTGACAATTTAAGTTTGAAGGGAGGAAAGTCTCTGCTTAGACTGGATAATTTTGACAAAAGAAGAACTTTTATTTTAAATAAATCTTAATTTTAAATCAGCCTACTTCAGTGTGATATTTTATCATATTATCATGCTTAACACTGAGAATTTGAATAATTGAAATGTGATGATCAGATGCAGATATCTAAATCAGAGAATATCATATAGGTTTGGGAGGTTGGCGGGTGGATTATTTATTTTTAACAGCAGATTCGGGGGACTCAAAGTGCACCAGATTAATGAATTTATCTTTAAAATGTACAAAATTTTCTTCCGGGGGGGCATGCCCCCGTACCCCCCTAGATGTACCGAGCTCAACCCACAAAAATACTGTGGGAAACAGTTATATGATGTATTAAATTATATTTATATTAAATATTATATATAAGTTATATTAAATATATGATTTAATTATCTTATTAAAATACATGATTGGGATTTTAGCACCAACGCCTCATTTTGAGCCAGGAAAAATCCGGATTATTACAATAGAAAAGTCTTTGTTCATCAATTATGCACAGAGTTAATGCTCAGCTGCAAAAACGTGTTCTGAAACACTAAAAGTTAAGTAAATGAAATTATAGTATTATATGAAAAAAATAAATGAAAATATGTATATTATTCGTTTTGGTTTTTTTTGGAGGGCGGGGGGGAACCCCCCAAGAGCTTTGACACAATTCGAACACTGTTGAAAATCATAACTGAACAGGCAGAAAACATTTAATAAACAAACTCGCATAAGGGATGTGCAGAACTTTCTGAATGGCGGGCGTTTCAATTTTGTGGAAATCTGTGGACCAGCTCGTGGGTGTCGTAATGCACCGCTGTTGCTGCTTGGTGAAGAAAGCATTTAGAAGGGTCTGGTAGGCAGAAATTACTTCACATCCTTGGAAAATGTCCAGACAGCCCATAAACACCTCCTTTATCTACTGCTGCTCAAATGTGTTGGTAGGGGTTTACAGTGTCAAAGTGAGAGCAGCATTCGGGTGAAATGTTCAGTGAAATGTGCTTGAAATTGAGGCTTGGACAAAACAGGGAGGTATGGAGGACCAAATCTGCAGAAATTAAAAATAGATAGAGAGACAGACAGACAGACAGACAGACAGACAGACAGACAGACAGACAGACAGACAGACAGACAGACAGACAGACAGATAGATAGATAGATAGATAGATAGATAGATAGATAGATAGATAGATAGATATAATGAAAATAAAGGAATAAATGTCTTGATAAAACATTTTTAATTTAATTTAATCCTGAATGTATTTTTATATTACTTATTCCTTTATTTATTATTTTCTGTATTTATTTTTTTAAATTGCTTTTATTTGTTTTAACTTTTAATTATGTATTGCTATTTTTTATTATTTTTCAGCATAAAATAGCAATTTCTTTAGTAAGTGAACTCACTTACGCTTCTGTTTTTTTGGAGGGTGAGGAGAATAATTATTTATTATTAAATAATTATTATGGCTCTCAGTCTAAAAGATTTGATTTCAAGAAGACTAAATAATACACCTTTGTGTAATTATTAGATCAGGCAGTTTTGTGTGGATGAAATGTATGCATCAGTCCCCTACTCGCTTAACAACAACAATAACTTATGTACACTACCGTTCAAAAGTTTAGGGTCAATAATATTTTGTATTGATTTTGAAAGAAGTCTCTTATGCTCACCAAGGCTGCAGTTTTCTTTTAATCAAAAATACAGTAATATTGTGAAATATGAATTACTCTTTACTATTTTAGTATATTTTAATTTATTCCTGTGATTTTTTAGCAGTCATTCAATATCATTCTAATATGCTGATCTGGTGCTCAAGAAACATTTCTTATTATTATTAATGTTCAAAACAGTTGTGCTGTTTTTTGTGGAATGGCGTGATTTTGATGAATAGAAAGTTCATAGAACAGCATTTATTTGAAATTGAAATCTTTTGTAAAATTATATATGTCTTTACTGTCACTTTTGATCGATTTAATGCATCATAAAAAATAAAAAAATAAAAAGACGAGATTTGATGATAATTAAATTTCACTATAAAAAAAAAAAATGCAAATTACTTTTGTCAAACTTCCTATCTGGGCTTGATTGATCAGTTCCAATCTGCTCCAAAGACTCAGAAATCACACAGGACAGAATGAAACAAATATGTCAAACTGAATGGATGCATTAACGAGTTATGACACAATATGACAGCCCTACTAATTATATATTAGTCCCTTGCTCCCATGACTAAACCTGTCTTTTATTTAACATATTCAATATGTTGAATATCTTAGATCAGTTATCTTGTCAGAGATGGACTTAGCAAAAGATGTTTGGAAAAATGTACATCACCACAACTATTCCTAGATGATGTTGCACAATAAGGGGAAAATGAATTACCCATTCATATAAATTTATGTCCAATAAAGGAAGTGGAAATGATTTTGTAGCTTTGTATACCAGCAAGCCTTCAGCATATTGTTGGATTAAGCATGATTTAGGAAGGCTCCCAAAAGATCTCCATTGAGAACACGTTCCAGTTTTCTTTTTGTGAGCCTTTACATGCAAACTCCTTTGTATTCAATTGCAATCATTGCAGACAATAGAAAACACATGAATGAACATACAAAGCATGTAAAATAGTGAATGGATTGATGGGATATTTTTTTATCTGTGTGCAAGAGTCCTGTCATATGCTGGATCGCACCTGGAATTGGGCTTGAGGTTTTCAACAGGAAGGTGTGTTCCACTTGAGGGTCTGGTTGACCATCTGTTGTTTAGCACATCGTCGTAGGATGCACTGTGTACCATGTAGCCTATAAAAGAGAGAGAGAGTGAACAATTAACCCTTGTGCATCCTTGAGGACATTTTTGGCTTTTTCAGTTTTGTTTTTTTGATCACTTTGCCTGTGTTAATGCTAACTGCATAAAATTTGGCACGGGTGTGTATTTTTATTGGAATTTTACTATTTCATCATAATTTTCTTTAAAAAATCTATTTTGCACTAGTTACACAAAATACTTCCTCTTAGGACCTTAAGGACAAAAATGTCCCCATTGAAACCCATTAAAACTGCATTTTTTAATCCCTGTGCCGTTTAACTATAAAATGATGCAATCTTTTTTAATAGGCTTTCATTCTGTTGGCAAGGCTTCAAAATTGACATTTTTACCATTTTTTATCAGATGGTGCCATTTTTTCAGGTTAGGCCTATAAAGCAAATACTCATTTTTTTCCAGTTTTTCGCTTCGGCATATTATAGAGCCAACTGGATAAATTATGCAACGATAATTGTGTGGGTTTGTTGGTATGGATGTCTAAGTGTGGTTGGTATGTGTGTTATAAAAAAAAAATGTGTTTGTGTGCATGTGTGTGCTTGTAATATTTGAGAGAGAAAAACTCAACTGCAAATCGAAAATTCAATCACTGTGTTCACCAGTGGAGTTTTGCTGGCATCCAATGGGGAAAGTCTGGTACTGCGCCCAAACAAAATCTTACTGAAAGCTCATTTTTTGAGATATCATCCTCAAATTCGGAACACAACCTGTTTAGATTTATGGCTTTGAATTTATATCAGTTTTAGAGTTCCAAATGTTTCATAAAATATATATTTTATATAAAATATTGATTATAATGTTCATAAATATTTTTCATAAACTTAAACTTCTATAACATTTTTTTGGTTGCACTTTTTTTCAATTTTTTCACTTCAACAACAATCTGCCAAGGGTCTTCTTTAAAATGAGACCAAACTTAAGTATTTGCTCCCAAGCATAACATTTTTATGAGAGTTTTTTTACTTGGACATTTTTGTCCCTTTTGGACCTATGAGTAAGTTTTTTTTTTTTTTTTTTTATGTTAACTGCATTAATTTTGGCACAGGTGTCTATTTTTATTGTAATTTTACTATTTCACCCCCATTTCATTTGAAAAAAAAAATGTTGCACTAGTTACACAAAATACTTATATATATTTTATATAAAATATTGATTATAATGTTCATAAATATTTTTCATAAACTTAAACTTCTATAAAAAAAATTTGGTTGCACGTTTTTCACTTTTTTCACTTCAACAACAATCTGCCAAGGGTCTTCTTTAAAATGAGACCAAACTTAAGTATTTGCTCCCAAGCATAACATTTTTATGAGAGTTTTTTTGACTTGGACATTTTTGTCCCTTTTGGACCTATGAGTAAGTTTTTTTTTTTTTTTTTACTGTTAACTGCATGAATTTTGAGCTATTATAGAGCCAGTTGGATAAATTATGCAATGATAATTGTGTGGGTGTGTTGGTATGGATGTCAGAGTGTGGTTGGTATTTGTGTTATAAAAAAAAAGGTGTTTGTGTGCATGTGTGTGTTTGTAGTATTGAGAGAGAAAAACTCAACTGCAAATAACAAAGCCAATCACTGTGTGACCAGAGGAGTTTTGCTGGGATCCAATGGGGACAGTTTGGTACTGCGCCCAAACAAAATCTTACTGAAAGCTCATTTTTTGAGATATCAACCTCAAATTTGGAACACAACTTATTTAGATTTATGGCTTTGATTTTCTAGCCGTTTTAGAGTTCAACTTGTTTCATAAAATATATATTTTATATAAAATAATATTCATAAATAATTTTCATAAACTTAAACCTATATAACTTTTTTTTGGATTTACTTATAAAAAAAATTTAACTTCAGCAATAATCTGGCAAGGGTATTCTTTAAAATGATACCAAAGTTAAGTCTGTGCTCCCAAGCTTCAACTTTTTATGACCGTTTTTTGACATGGACATTTTTGTCCTCTTTGGACCTATGAGTAACTTTTTTAAATTGATGCACAAGGGTTAAACCATAGACTAAATGCGAGAGATTCAAACAGATTCAAATAAATGAGCATATTATGTCATGTCTGTGCAGGGATTCTCCAATATAATCCTAGTTCTTCATTACGTCATGGAAGGGCTAAACTCCTGCCGAGGCAGCAGGATGTATATAAAGCATGTGTGCGTATTTTCCATCATTTAAAATGAAAGAGAGAGGGCAGTGCAGGAGTGAAGCTTTATGAAAGAAGGGAGGATGACTGAAAAAGTAAATATAAAGTAATATAAATGTTTAAAAAAGGAGATTATTAAAAGAACAAGGATCTGTTAACAATTTCAGCTGTTGATAACAATCATTTGTTAACTTTACATACACTACCGTTTAGAAGTTTAGGGTCAGTAAGTCTTTGAAAGAAATCTTATGAACATTTATTTGACAAAAAAAGTTTAATATATTTAAAAATGTAATGTATTCCTATGATAGCAAAGCTTAAGCCATTACTACAGTCTTCAGTGTCACATGATCCTTCAGAAATCATTCTAATATGCTGATTCATGAATCTTACCAATCCCAATTTCATGTGGTAGTATAAATATGTATAAATACATATGTTGAATTTGTAAATGTATTAATAGTAAATATAAATGATTTTAGGTCTAGTAAAAACTGTGTAAAGCAGTATAAAAAAACTGTGCAGTAACATGAGATTGCATTGTAAAATTTTATTCGAGAGCATGTGGACTTTATTTTTCATGTGTCGGAAAAAGTTGCACCATTCATCTAAGCAACTTTATCAGTTGACTGTTGGCAGGGAATCCCCTGCACTTCAACCTCCTCACACATCACATCATGACACTAACAGTGGCTGTGGGAACTGCTTCCCTGTATGTGTGAATCAGGATGAAACTGTCAAGGTCAATAATGTGGGAGCAGTGTTATATATTGCTTTGTGTTTAGAAATGCACATTAAATGAAAACCAGACGGGATGTAAGACAATTCAGCATACTACACTTATACAGATCAGGGTACTTCAGCATGTGGTATTTCAGAGCACAATCTTGCATCTTATTTACAAACCACACACAATCCATTTCAATCAATTACTGAACAAGCCAAAATAGTGCATCATAATTTTAACGAAGCCATCCCAACACAGCTTCTTTCTATTTTATGGAATGTACCAATTCACAAATGTCAGCGCTGTTTGCCTGCCACACTTAAAGGGATAATTCATCCAAAAATGAATATTCTCTCATCATTTACTCATTCTCATATTGTTCCAAAGCTGTGTACATTTCTTTCTTCTGTTGAACACAAAAGAACACATTTTGAAGAATGTTGGTAACAAAACAGTTTTGATGGTCACTGACTTCCAATTAATGGATTATGTTCCACAGAAGAAATAAAGTCATACAGGTGGACTGACATGAGGATGAGTAAATGATGACAGGCATTTTCAATGTTGGGTGAACTACCTCTTTAATGTTGTGCTATTCCCACCCAAGGCAAGCATGCAGTTAATTAGCAATTTGCATAGCTGGTTTTCTAAATCTTCAAGGGCCAGTTGTTCAAAGGTAAACTGATCGGATTTTGGTTATTGGATTGGATCAAATCTTGAAAATGGGTTGTTCAAAATGGAAAGAAGGAATCTGAAATCAGATTAGATCACGGAATCCAATCCTAGTTTTAATCTGGATCAAACCTTCAGTTTGTGTTGTTCAAAACTTGTCAGTAGGATTTGAATAACTTTGATCCAAAAAAACAGGATCATCCTGATCCCAACAGGGGGTAGGATTTCAAGGTGGATTCCAGGAAGAAAATGTAGTAAAACTTTAAAATTGGTCAAATAATACATTTGGATTTCCAAATCCGGATCATTTTGATCCAGATTAAATGTTTTGAACAACTAGCCCCATATGATAAAATTGTTGTTGACGTGTTACAAGGTGGTTGCAGCAGAGATGAAACAGGATCTAACTACAGCAGCTTTATTCAAAAACAAACTCAAAACTTCACCAAACACAATCTCAGGAACATGAACAGAACAACCAACTAAATGCAATGTAGAACTGACCAAGAACTGATAGAAACACAGGGCTTAAATAGACAGCAAACAGAGGAACTAATTAACCAGACACCTGAACTGAAACTCACATCAAATCAAATCAGTAATCATGGAAACAAACAGGCTGGGGGCGGAACTGAACTAATTAGCAGATTAACCAAACACAGACAAGAACAGAAATCATGCTGGGCTGTAAATCTTTTTCAGTGCTGCTATCAAATAGACTCATACATGATCCATTTGCTTTTTTGGGGATATTGGCCTACGCACTGTCGAATGAGAAACCAAACATCATAGACTGATATTGATTGGACTGGGTTTTTTCATACATATCACTGCACCTTTGGTATGTTTGAAAGAGCTACTGAGGCCTAGTCCACACATACACAGGTATTTTTTTTTTATAAACAAAGATTTTCCTCCTTTGTTTAAAAAAAAATCGCATCCACGTGAAAACACAAAAACACGCTATGAAGGGTTGTCAAGAGCATTCCAAACCAGCCAATCAGAAGCCTGGAAAAAAGGTTATTACCGGTTGCGGTTCCAATGTCACAAGCCAATATTTCCAGTTTCACCATCTACACGACCACACAGCAACTGGAGTTTCTAAAAATCTTCACCCTGGCAGGAGTTTTCAAAAAAGTGACCGGATACTGCATTTGGACGAACAGACAAACCACATAGAAAAAGCTGCGGTTTTGAAAATACCCGTGTTCGTGTGGACAGGGCCTGAAACTCAGTTCTAAACAAAACCACTTATCCTGAGCATATAAGTCACAACTCTGAGAGTAAAAATCAAGCCTTCAAAAGTTAACAGTCAATTCCTCAATTGTGATCTAAATTTGTCCTAAGCCCGATTTCCAAACATTAAGATGCAAAAGAAAGCTTGTAATTTTATTTTTGCTATTTTGTGGCGAAGCTTACAGACTGAAGTCAATTTTCACAGTATCTTTAAATAATAAAAAAGGAACTGCTATAGACTGTCACTCACCAGACACCATGTCATCTTTCAGTGGAAGTGCCCAGTCCAAAATCACGAAGGAGTGACAGCCCTCCATAGCAACCACAGTGACATTATGGGGCTTGTTTTTGGGTGGCTGCTTTTGATTGAATGATTGTTGGTCCTTCTCCATCAAGTCTGCTAAGACATCCACTTGCAGGTACTCCAGAGCCTCTGTGAGGGAGCAGGGAGCTCCAGGGTCCTTACGGATGTAGTTTACATAGGGAGCTGAGAGCAGGAGGTGAGAGAGGAGAAAAAGAGAAAAGCAAAAGCTGTGAATTGAGGAATTAAGGAAAGGCAAATACAATTTCACTACACTAAAAGTTTTTATTACAGATTATAAGCATTTGACAATTGAAGTGAACATCTGAATTTATAGCATTTGGTTTCCCCCCTGTTGCTTTAATGGCAGCAGCACAAGTTTGTGTAAAACCTGAAGATCATGTTTTCCGGCATGATCTGAGATTATCTTGAGCTTCACCAGAAACTATTTGAACGCATAAAGAATCAAATAATCAAATAGAAATAGTGAACAATCATACATTTTTATTCTTTATTTTGCATCATAACGTTTCTTTGCTTTGAACTTTTCCCAGATTTTCAATTTATTATGTATACACTACCGTTTAAAAGTTGGGGGTCATTAAATAAAAAAAAAAATATATATATATATATTTTTTTTAAAGATGCTCTCCAAGGCTGTATTTATTTGATCAAAAATACAGTAAAAATATTAATACTGTCAAATATTGTTTTCTATTTGAATATATTTTAAAAAGAAATGTATTTCTGTGATGGCAAAGCTGAATTTTTAGAAGCCATTACTCCCGTCTTTATTGTCATATGACCCTTCAGAAATCATTCTTTCATAAATAATTTTTTATTTTTATGCTGAAAACAGGGAAACTTTTTTTTCATGACTTTTTGATGAATAGCAAGTTCAAAAGAATATAAATTTATTTGAAATAGAAGTCTTTTGTAACATTTTAAATGTCTTTCCTGTCACTTTTGATCAATTTAACGCATCCATTCTGAGGAAAAACGGTAGAGTACATGAATTGCCTTTGGCTTTCAATCTGTATGTTTTATTAGGTACAACTAGTAATACAAAAAGGATTGCAAAACATCCATGGACGGTCGTGCAAACAGACAACAAATAACTTGGAAGTACCGTTCAGTAAACATTTCATTTCTGTTATGTTGTTTGCATTAGCTTGTTGTCCTAGTTTAAGAATGTACCCAATATACGCTTGCTCGTGGTTGCAGACAATAAAAGCTTCCATTGTTGATATTTTGCTGTAGACTTTTTCCTGTTGGCTCAGTGAAATTTTGTTATTTCTGTCGGTCCACACAGTGCCAGCTGGATCCACAGCTGTGAACACTTCCAGAAAGCCCTGTCTGTTTGGGCCACAAGATTCACACCTGGACCTAATCAAAAGCTCCATGTGATGTTGAACCCTGATACAGAACAAAAAACACACTTCTGTGCATGTGCCTCCGCAGTGACCAAATGAGACCCGCACACAAAAACAAGCTGCATTGAGTGCACTCGTTACGGGTGATAAAACGAAAACCACAATACAGTGTGTGAAGAGGAAACCACTGATGGGGAGAAAAACTGAACAATGCATGCTAAGAAGAGTCAAGATGTAACTTCCAGTACATTTTGATGTAGTTTTTCATACGCACAGAAAGTACTGCATTCACACCTACAGAAACAGTCGTCCACCAAGGTGGGAGCAAACACAACAGGAGCAGCGTGAAATATAGTGGATTTTTTGGCGGATCTGGAGAGCAGAGAACACCCTAGCATATTAAACCCATAAATATTAAAAGACACGTCTGAGGTTTGGGCCAGAAGGAAGACTCTCTCAGCTGATATCAGCACATTTAGCTCATGTCGTTTTATTTAGGGCGTCTATCTTGACATGTTTCTCTGTTTAAATGGCTTGCATATGTGTAAGTATGTGCCTGTTGTGCAGCCCTAAGTCTGGAGTGTCAGGATTTATTTATCCACGCATCGAGGATAAGACATTTTACCAAAGAGTTGTGTTATCTGTGTTCCTGGAGCTGGTTTTTATAGGTATAAAGCTTGTTTTGATCAAGCCGGACCTGGAGATGTTGATGTTGAAGTGCTTCTGCTCAATCTTAGCTGAGCTATATACTGGCTCTATCATTCTAATGTAATGACCGCTTCCTCAACTCAGTTTTACTCTTGTACCCATTAGTAATACTCTCATTATGAGGCCAAATCCTGTAGCCACTGCCACATGCAGTATTTCTCTACAGGCACAGCTTGGTTCCTTGGTTCTTTTAATAATCATACTTTTGAATTTGAAGAGCTCAGCAGTGCTTCTGGCTCCAGTGGTCTAAATGGTGTTCTGCTGGGCATAGCCATTTTCTAATACTGCAATATAAATGCATTACAATCACCAACCTAGGGACCATTGAGGGCCTCCCTCATAAAACAATGAAGAGTTGGCTAATCATGTTTTTCTCATTCTTCTGCTGTTTTCCTATGTATCTAGCCAGAGAAGTTGATGTCACATTTCTGCCAAGACAAGCACATTAGAGGAGCCGTGAGGAGTTCTTGGATTGCTGGCTAATTACCAAAAACAGAGCGTAGGTAGTGTGACCCCTGTCTTTTCAGAATACATACATTAAAAGAAGTGCACCTTAATCAGTGATACCTGACACCAATGTGCATTGTTAACCATAGATTTTAAACAGTCAATAAGGCTGTCAATCAAAAAGACATTTCAAATTAATAACATATATGACTAAATTAATAATCCCATATAAATATTTAATTTCAGTATATAAATACCAATATAAGACATTATTGTTGCAAACAAAACTACTGATTAGACATTTGAAAACGTGGCTATAGAAGCCAATATATATATATATTTGAATATATTTTATTGTTATATGTACAGTATGAGCTTAGATACTTACAATAGCAAAGTGAACTTCCCTACTGCAAGTGCAATACTGTAAAGTCAGTGAGGGCAGAACTAAATTTGCCTGATCATTAGCCAAAGCTCCAGCTCAGCATAACCATTTCTGAAATTCATCTGGCAACTGGCACAGTCTCTGCATGCAAACTGGACCTGATACAATGTTCCAGAACTAGGTGTATAGCTTGTGGAGATTTAAGTTCGGAAAGATGGAGTCTGTTGAACCTGATGTTGAAAGGCTATTACAGTCAGTCTTGGTAAAAACTTGAAAAAGCTTGAGTCAGGTAACATAGGTTGAACACAATTGCATTATTTTATACAATTGCAATGTTTAAACAAATATGAATTATTGTTTGAAACAATATCCTAATAGCCTATATCCGATAAAAAAATTGGGTTCTTTCTTATTTTTCTCATTCAGGCACACACCTTTACCCTAACACACACACACACACACACACATACACACACACTGGGTCTTGGAGTATTTGGGAAGGAAGCCCAAACCCACAGACATTCAGCTATAATTTATAGAGCGGAGTCTAAATACTTTCACTCAGGCATTCTCCAATATTTCCTACAGAAGCTGCCCACATGAAACAACCTGAGAGCCTGTAAAGTCAATGGCCTCTAAAATGGCCTCTACCAACACATGATATGTGGTATTTGTTGCGGACATGAGGGTTGACGAGGTTAGTTACACTCTAGCCAAATCGGAGAGACCTCTGAAAGTAGAAGGTAAACTTAGAGTAACATGACCCAAATGGGGAGGCTAAAGGTAAATATATCTTTTTGTTTTCCTTTTTACAATACATTACCATTCAAAAGTGTGGGGTCAATAAAGAAGGATGCATTAAACTGATCAAAAATAACAGTAAAGACATTTATGACATTTCAAAGGTTTTCTATTTCAAATAAATGCTGTACTTTTGAACTTTTGAAAAAATGCATCAAGGTTTCCCCAAAAATATTAAGCATACTATTTCATTGATAATAATACATGTTTTTGTGTGTGCACCAAATCAGCATATTAGAATGATTTCTGAAGGATCATGTGAGACTGAAGTAATGATGTTGAAAATTCAGCTTAGCCTTCACAGGAATAATATAATACAATATTATGGTTTACTGTATTTTTGATCAAATAAATGCAGCCTTGGTGAACATAGGCATCTTTCAAAAACTGTCAAAAATATCTTACAGACCCCAAACTTTTAAACAATATTGTACACGTTTACTAGTAACTTCTTGATATGGCACAATTTTCACAACTGTCCTGGAGGTCAAATCACATGAATGTTAGCTTATTTTGTATGATAGACCTTGGCAATAACATTTGTTACATATCTTGATATTTTTTAGCTGGATTGCATTCATACCTTCATTTCAGTGTATTTTCAGTGTGACTGGATTGCATGATTCAAAATTGGATACCCTTTGCAAACCCTTTAGTAAAGGATGTTAATGGGTCTAGAAGCGAAGAAATGAGGTGAAAAGTTTAAAAGCGCTCTCTGTTGTGAGAGAAATCAGATTCCAAGTGTAATAGAGTGAAATAATTTGAAGCGGGTGAGATAATCACAAGAGCGTGTGACTGTTGTCTTTTTCACACTGCGAGAGCAGAATAATGAAAAGAACTTGCAACACGGGACTTTAACGACTCGGTCTGTCAAAGTGACATGTTTATTTACAGCATAATCTCATTTATTACTTGTGTAGCCGAATGCGAATAATGAAAACATGTTTGCATTTACATCTTCATTAAATGTGGTCAAAATCTGTCCCAGACACCTCAGGATGTAGTTTCTGTGTTGCGATCACAATCCGATCAAACTGTGTTTTGTGTGTATTTACGGATATTTGGCAATTACTAAAAATGCATGTTAATGCTAGGTGTAAAAGCATACAAACACACAAATTGATTAGGCTTAAGGAACCAACAATTTTAGCAGTGATACAAGTTGGGCAGCTACCCAGAAGTGTACGAGCTGAGACAGTGCACAACAGTAGAATATATAGTGCAATGATAATCATGGAACCTTTGTAATCATTTTGATTATGAATTAGGTATTCAAGTGCTTACAGAGGAGTTGTCTCTCTTTTGAAAATTTTATGAACTTGGAAAAGCATTCCACTACCGAGGGACAAGAAATATTTGCATATAAATCCTACCTAAGGTCAGCTGTATGCACTATTTTATTTGCTGCTTACAAGCATCACCAAGGGAATGAGCTGCATTTGTAGGCCAGATAAGTTTCCTACACATTCACCATTCAACTCTCCAGTGCCTCACATCTACAGGAAATGCTGTGGTGATTGGAAAGAAATTAACTGTGAGTGGCCAGTTGTGTTTCCTGAGTGGTTCAATCTCAACATGGTCTTGCTGAGTTTGGAACCAATAAGAAAAGGGATTACAGCATTTTATACCAGAGTACTAACTGTTGTAGTATGTAGTAAAGCAAATATATTACCTGTGAACCGTTTCTTTCCAGCCACATCAAATTCAGAGGAAGGGGTGTTGTTAAAAGGCCTTGTCTCAAGAGTGGGAGCCAGTGTTGTAGGAGTCTGTGTTGTGGGAGCCAGTGTTGTGGTGGGAAGTGGGACTGGGATTGTGGTGGTCTCCACAAAATGTTCTTCTGTAAGATAGAGTTGCAATCAAAAACAGGAAGAATAAAAGTCCACAGGATCCAACCTCACAATGGCCCAAAAATATTTGGATGCCTATGTATTAAATTACAAAATATTAAGCCAAATTACATTTATTTTAAAGTAATGCCATTTTAAGTGTCTAAAAGTGTCCAATTACTTTTTCTTAGTTAGCACAGCACTTTATTCAATGTTGTTTTAAAAGTTAAGTGAATGTTATTGCTCTGTTAGAGTAGTGAGAATGTGACCGCACTATTCTTTATGGTTAATATACTCTATCCCAGGGATTCCTGTCGCAATGAGGGGACTACTATTGGGACAAGCCAAGTAATTATTAAAACTGTATGTAAACAAGCTTGTCCCCGAATGCAACTTGGCAACATTGGCTGTCTTGTGTTCAAACCAGCTGAATTACATAACAAATGATTATACAACAAGTTCTAGTTTTTATTCCAGAAAGGTCATCCAAGTTTGAGCATATTGAATCATACAGATCTTCACTTTGCAACTTATAAAGCCACTTAGTATGGGAAAATTAAGAATTGCAGGTAGCAATTAATGGGGTTCAAGCCCTTTAAGGCCTTAAAGCGCAAATGTAAGACAAAACATATTATATAGCAAGCCTGTAAACACCTAAATCATTGATGAAAAATACCTTTTTCTACAATTTCAGGTAATTTACAATAGAAATATTGTTTTTGAAACCTTTATAACTGTTATCGCACTACCTATAGCCCAATGTCCATAAAAGTTTGCATTCTTGTTTAGAATCTTGTTTAGAGTTTTCGTTTAGAAACTATAGGCTTTTGAGTACAATTGGCCAAGCCCATCTCTGAATGACTCTGTTATAGCTATCCAAAGGGTAAAGCTAAGGTAAAAATTTTTTTTTTTGGTAATTATTGATACAGAGAATTGTCCTGCAGTGATTTTTATCTAGGTTGTAATATTTAACGAATGATTTGATTGATTGCAGTGGTCCTACAGGCAAAGTTGTTCAGAACGAGGTATGAATATCGTGCATGTGTGAAAAATTTCATAATATACAATCATTTACGCGCTTGAAAAATGCGATGGCGCCCCCGGTGGCCGATTTCTTTCAAATTTCTCACAAAACTCTCTAGGGCCATGAGTCAAACAGGCCCAGGGAGTTTTGTTCAGACCAGCCTCCATTAACCTTGTCTAACAGGTGCTCAAACTTCATCGGCCGACGGCAGCCATGTTTTTGGTCCTCACTGACCATCACGGCATCTTGGACAAAGACACTGCATGCTTGTTTGGAATGGCTGTTGAGTAGCTATAGACATTTTTGCTTTTTTTTTCTCCTTTTATAGCGCCACCAAGTGGCCAGTCACTACATCCTTATTCATGTGAATAAAGACTCGGCCCATACATAGGTTTAACGAGTTTGGTGATGTTATCTCATTCCATTCAAGAGTTATAGCCGTTTAAGTAAAAGTGGCCACGCCCACTTTGAATATTTTGGTGTCCCATCGTGAATGTGAATGAAAACTCCAGACTCCAGAGAATCTTTCTGCACTGGTTTGGTTCCGATCGGGTTAAAAACATAAGATTAGTTCACAAAAGGAGATTTTTCAAAAAATCCAAAATATCAGAAAATGAGACTGCGACTAACGGTTTAGGAGTTATGAGCGGTTTTGTACTTTTGATCACTGTAGTGCCATCATCAGGCCGATTGGGGCGAGCCTTTGTTATGTTGTAGATGGGGTGGGTACTACCATCCCTCAAAGTTTCAAGTCTCTACGACATACAGTTTGGCCTGCCTGAACTATGTGCTTGAACCCCTTAAAAAGAGGGATTGTATGTACCTTTGTAAACAATAGCAAACAAATGGCATCTGTAAAGTTGAAATTAAATGGAGTACAAATGGCTATACGAAAAACAAAAGTAAACTCCTTGAAGCTTGGCAGCCAGTAAACAAAACAATCAGCCAAGACCATCTTCATCAGTATCAACAACATCATAAGATACCATGCTGATTTAGCTCACATTCAGATAGAAATGTGAGCTAGAATTTTTTTTTTTTTAAACACAATGTCAGCATGGATTGGAAAGTCACTCCATCTATATTGTAAATGTATGTTATAGATCTTATTGTGAAGAATGCCAGGCTTCTCAAATTTTCTCAATTTCTTCAAACTTCACCAACTTTGAGTGCAATGCCCACATCTCAAAATCCAACCAACAACCAATGATTAGAACCAAGACCCCGTCCTATATTTTTTTTTCTTTTTCAATAAACAGTTATACTCTCCCGACTTTCCTCCCAAAACCAAAAATCTGCTGTCTCTATACCAGTTCCATAAATGGACAGTGTATAAATTCTGCCAATAGCGTCACCAACTAGAAATGCAAAAATTATTAAACAGAATGTTTACACTGCCAATTATCAACAGATAATCCCTCGCTAAACTGATACCAGTGGTTCAAACTAACACACCAAGTATGTACACTTTTAGGGGGAAATCAACCTTTGAAATTACAGTTTTCAACAAAGGAGTTTCTCCAAAAACTCTGATCACAGGCAGATTCAAAGCATAGCAGAGGTTATTCAGGCATAACAGGAGGATATCCTTTGAGGTTTACTGTGTACATCCTAACTCACATTATCCTTGGAATACTGATTCTAAATTACAGGGGATCAGGTCTTGTGGGTACTAACTACATGCCTGTGACAAGACTCAATATATAAGAGCCAACTTTAGTCACAAACTGAGCCAAACACTTTTCTGTCCCATCTTAAAAGTATCTTTTGCATAATCCTTGCATTGACACACATTACAACATTATGAGATGGACATTATGGGCCCTATTTTAACGATCTGAAATGCAAGTATTAAACGCGAAACGCAAGTAACTCTGTGGGCGGGTCTTGGGCGCTGTTGCTATTATATCGGTGGGATAAATGACTCTTGCGCCCAATGCAAATCTAAAATGAGTTGGTCTGAAGTAGCTTCATTATTCATAGGTGTGGTTCGGGCGTAACGTGAAATAAACCAATCAGAGCGTCATCTCACATTCCCTTTAAGAGCAGACGCGTTCCATGGCGGATTGCTATTATAACGGTGGATTTGCCAGGCGCACACCAGGAGCGGTTCACAGCCGAGGAGACCGACGTTCTCGTCAGGGCCGTAAAACACAGAGAAGTGACATTGTATGGAGATGGGAGAAACCCACCCAAATTAGCTTCGGTTAAACAGTCGTGTAATAATTTGGGTAAATGTGTAAGCTAGATTTATGCCTATTTTTTCACATCTTCATGGACACAACGATTTCCCTCGTGTGTTAATATTTTTCCTTATTATAATATAATAATGTAATAATGTATGATTTGCAAAAATGAAAACTGCTGCTTCTGTGTAGATGAGAGAATCAAAGTGTGTGCGCGTTGTGCACACGCTACATTATGGCCAAGCATGCGCCCTTAAAATAGCATCTGAATAACATGCGCAACGCGCCACTGACTTTAGACTAGGTTTTTCCTTGGCAGTGGCGGAATTGTTTTCTAAACCTGCAAAATAGCATCAGGGAACGTTTGCGCCAGAACACGCCTCCTCTTTTCGCTGAACCGCCTCCGGGAGGGCAAGTTCATTCCCTAATTTACCGACGTGCATCTGTGGAGGGAAAAGTTCGCTGTTCGTGGGTGCAAAATAGGAATGATACATGCGTCGGTGTACAAAGTCAATTGCGCTGGGTTCAAGATAGGGCCCTATGAGTTCATCTCACCTTCAGAGTAGCAGTTAAGTATTCCATCAGCATCCAATATTGCGAAACCATTCTTATCCAGTCGGGAATAAAGTCCAGGTGGACATGTAGGCTCAGCAGCTAATGTTGACGGCTCCAATGTTTCTGTTACCATTTGTGTTGTTGTAGGTTCTGTTGTTGTTGTTGTTGTTGTTGTTGTAGTTGTGGTTGTTTTAGTTGTGGTTGTAGTGGTTGTAGTCCTGGGTTTAGGGCGGTCCAAGCCCACAATGGGTTTTCCTCCAACAGTAAGGTACTTGTCACTTGGATTAATCACAGGTCGACTGTCCCTTCCATGACCAAATAATGCTAATCCTTCCTGGTTTACAAGTGGGCTGCCCTGGTCATCTAATATAGCAAAAAGAGATAAAGGTCAGTTTAAAACATGCTGCTCATTTCTATAGTTGTATTAAATTAAAATGGTAATCCACTTACCAAAAATAGTCTTGCCATCCTCTCCAAGGATAACTTTTCTGGGTCTTCCCCTTGAATCTTGAAGGACTCTTCCGTTTTCATTCATTAGGACACCCTTATCCAGATCTACTATCTAAAAGAGTGAATGGAACTTTATAAAGGAGAAAAATCTTTCTTTAACAAAAAATGAGGCATCAGTCAAACAGTCCTGCTTGAATAAGTGTCCCTAAGGTTCCCTGTCTGTGGAGTTTCCATGCCTAGAGAGACTATGTCTATTCACATGACTGTCTTTGTTTACGTTAAAGATAATTTTGTTTGGACTGCAGTACTCTCTGATTGATTAGTGTATCCATACAACAGACGTAACAGAAGTCATGGAAATGGGTAGTTACATTCTAGGGTCACTATCAGGGCTACAATCCTGCCATGGCTCACTTTATGCTAAATCTTTCATAGTTTATAAACTGGAATATGAAAAGAAGTGCATAAAATAAATTTGCCAGAAGTAAATAAACTAATATAATTTATTCAACATTTGTATGGATTTTAAGTTATTCGGGGCTGCCAAATTTAGCAATAATTAACGCTGCAAGTAAACACACCCATTTCGTTCCATCAGGACCTGTGATATGTCGGACTCCATTTGGTTTTACATTTTCATCAGATGTTGAGGATACTCTGCCATTTGCAGCAGTCAGATTCGGCCGTCCATTTTTGCCTGAACATGGAAATGTGTAGAAATTAGTAAAAGTGCACACTTATGCACACACTGGAATTGTTGTACGTACAGCATGTGCATCCTTGCAGACAACATAATGTTTACCTTTTCCATAACTTGGCTTGTAGCCATTGACTGGAGTGTTTTCCTTAGAAACTGACCGCATCCTCGATCCCATCACTGGATTCCGAGACTCAGGAGATATATTCCCACTAGAGCTTTCACCAGCAGACAGCCCATGAGAAGAGCGAGAAACTGAACCTGGGGTGAGCTTAACATTGGTATTACTCCGGACAGCTGTGTCACGATCTGAGATAAGTGGTGACTCTGCTGGA
Organism: Scardinius erythrophthalmus; assembly: GCF_964197995.2. Taxonomy (NCBI): domain Eukaryota; kingdom Metazoa; phylum Chordata; class Actinopteri; order Cypriniformes; family Leuciscidae; genus Scardinius; species Scardinius erythrophthalmus. The sequence goes on from NC_138231.1 coordinate 40,081,246, forward strand.
CTGTTTTGAGAGGAGGCAGGTGATGATGCTGAAGAGGAGGATGATGTATCCAGTGTGGAAGCAGAGCCAAATCTTCTGTGTTGTACTGGGTACAACCTACTAGGAAGCCGTGATCCTTTCAGACGACTCGCTACCACAGGTGAGCGGACCCGGCCATTAGAAGCCAAAATAGGGACTCTTTGGGGAACTGTAGGAAGTGACTTTGAACTGATATTGGTACTACTTTGTTCCCTATCCACACTTTCATTCTCAAAGTTCTGGACATGTCTCTGATGTTCACTCACAACTGTTGTTGTCGTTTTAGATGCTGCAGTTGAGACGGCATCTTTGGTTTCACTCACCATGGTCTCTTTGCTTCCCTCGTAAAGGTAATCATCTTCATGATCATTGCTAATTTTTACAGCTTCATTACTACTGGGAATGTTGGAACTTATTGCAATATTTGTTTCTCTATTTAGCACACTAGGTTTATTTGAGACGGGATTAATCTCATGCTTTGAAGGGAATGTTGTGGGTGAAACATTGGTTTTATCACTAGTGTCCTGAGAGCTCACAGCAGTAGAACGAGAAGGAAATCCTTTAATAATCGGCCTTCCTGCACCTACAGATGAGGCAGTCCTACTCCACGGTATTCTGCCATCTTGTCTGCGACTCCCTATAACTTTCCTAGAATTTCGGTTTGGTAATGAAAAGGGTGAACTTCGTCCTGTTGAAGAAGGGTTAGTCCTTGAAGGAGAATGGGAAGTAGAACCATAACTATCACTTTTTTCTTCTTTATCATAATTTTCCTTTTGTTCCGGGTGTTCCTCTTTAGTTGTATCAGCAAGGCTTTTTTTGGTTTCCTCAATGGCAGTTGGTTGTTCATCCTTTGTGTCTAGCTCCGTGTTCTTTTGGTTGGTATCAAGCTCCTTTGTTGTATCGTGATTGTTTGTCCTGGTTCCTGTGTGCAGTGTGGATTGTGAAGAAGCAGATGATGATGAATCAGGTTTGAGTCTCTGAGCTCTAGTTGAAATTCCAACTCTTCTTCCATTAGGGTACATAGCACCAGATCCTGAACTTGTGACTCGACCTGACGAGGAGGAAATCCTTCTTGTACCTGAAGATGATGAAGATGATGATGGTAAGGATGATGATGGAGAAGATACTGAAGAAGATGAAGTGGAAGAAGAGGATGATTCTGACGATGCTGTGGAGGAAGTTGGAGAAGAAGAGATGGATAAGGATGATTCTGATTCTTTCGCTGGTTCAGGCCTGGTTTCCTGTGGTGAGATCACCGAAGGCGTCCTATCAGTGACACTTATCTGGTTGTACGAGTTCTTTCCTTCAGGATAGGAGACTGCTGTCAGGTCCTTTCTTGTAGCTGCAGACTCTTGGTTTTGCGACAAGCTCGAAGAATCTTCACTCCGCATCCTTGATCGAGAACCATGTGTGCGAGAATAAGGCCTTCTTAATCTGCTTATATCAACAATTGATGATGTGCGGGGGGTCCAAGAAGGACGTTTGTCTTCAGATGTTTTATCAACAGAGTCTGACTTATTGGGTTTTGATTCTTTAGTGTCAGATGAGTATTTTGAATGTTCCTCTGTTTGTGGTGACACATTGCTACTGCTCTCTGGTTTTGTGTCCCTACCCTCATTTTCTCTAATCTCCTCTTTTGTTGGACTGTCTGTTGGCTTCTCTTCCTCATCTATATTTCCTTCTCTATCTTTGGTATGAGATGAAGATGAATGTGAGTTTGACCTTGAGCTAGAACCTCCGCTTCTGACAGAACCCCTTACAGAGGATAAGATGCTGTGATAAGACCTTGTCTGAGAAAGAGGGCGCCCCCGCCTTTTGGTGGTTGGAGTTGTGGTCTGAGTATCAGACTCTTCCATCTCATCTGGCTCCTGATTGTCTGATTCATTGTTGGATGATGTCTTGGAGGTACTTTGACTCGTCCTGTGGCTATCCGTGTTCCTTAAGTGAGTAGTGCTGGCTGGAGACAAAATTGAGATACCAGTCTTAACCGAGTTTCTGTAAAGCTGCTAGTGTAATAATGTTTATTGGGGAAAACATCTGTTGGGAATACTTACATGCAGGCATTGAAACAATAATGGCTTTAGTCTGTGGTCCTTGTCCCTTCCTATTGACTCCACGGATTTTGAAGATATAGCGGTCACCTGGCGTAAGTCCATCTATGGTAGCAGAGGTAGTGGTGCCACGGTATGTAACTGACTTTGCGCCAAACGGTTTCATAGCAGGAGCATAGGAAAGGATGTACTCTGGAAGTAGATGTCAAATCAATCAGTACGGTCAATTTCATTTGGATACCATAGCTGAATATTTTCCAATGAACACTGGGAATACCCAAGATTGAATCAATAAATCTAGGCCAAGGATAACACAGTAAAGAGGAAAGTTCCTTCAGCATGAACAGAGAACATTTGTGTTTTCCACATGTACATTTGTATTGGTTTAGCTTTTGAGACTGGTGCTCTGCACGCCTGCTGGAGAAATTGTGATGCTGAAGAGGCTTATCATTCCCATATATTTTGGCAATGCCCAAAGTGGTTTCAGGGAAGACATATGGTCAACTATTAGTAATGTTTTACTCTCCAAATGCCAAAGTCATTTTCTGTTCTTTATTTAGGGCATATTCCAAAACTAATAGAAAGAGCTGACAGATATCTGTATAAAATATGATCAATGTTAAAATACTTTCTCCTGTCCCAGCTAAATATGCAGATACAACTGTATGAAATGAGTAATGCCCGGTGCACTACACAATAAACAAATAAAAAATATATGGTTCTTATGGTCTATATGGAACTTGTTGAATTGATAGCCTACCCTGTGGTCTTACCTCTTATTCGCCCATTGGTTTGCTCAGGTGGATCCCAGGTTGCTGTGACAGCAGTACCTTTTCCTCTAAGTGGTTTTACATGAAAATTTTCAGGAGGGCCAGAGGGAGCTATGGGTGGCAGAAAATAAAAACAGAAATGACAATCAAATTAATATACAAACATAGAGCACTGTGCATTCTCTTTAACCTAACTTTATTTTTTCTGCCTGGATATTTTTTCAGATGGAAACAAAAGTCAGCTTTACTTTTTCCAGAGGAATGAGGTTATTCTGATCACTCCAAACAAAAATACCAAACAGGCAGTAAACAGTGACATTACAATGAACTGGAAGGTTAGATCATTCTTGTCATGCAAAATTGTCTTGGGTTTTGTGTGTGGGGTATACAATACAATACAAAAAATATAGTAATTTTTGTATAGAATACTTTAATCTCCAGAACACTTTAAAGATTTTTTTTCAATCTGACACTGACCTTTTTAGTTTGCAGATAATTATATCTATAATAATAAATACTATCAGAATTTAGCTGCTCAACAATGCAAACTAAGCAAAACATCTGTGTTAAAGATCAGAAAGCATAAACAAACCTGATTCAGGGGTTCTCTGGAATACAGACGCACTCCATTTCCCCTTACGATCTCCTTGTGAGATACAAATAGAGAACTCGTACATGCTGTCCGCAGAAAGAGTTTCAATCATGAGACGTCTCTGAGTGGTGTCCTTGTATTCCCATCGTGCAGACTCTCCTTTTTCTCTGTATTTCACTGTGTAATACCTGCACACATATTAGTTCTATAGATTAAATATAGCCTTCATATCCTTCATACAAATATATATATATATATATATATATATATATATATATATATATATATATATATATATATAGTCCAAAGATTCCAAAAAATGCATGAAATTTTCTATTCATCAAAGGATTCTGAAAAAAATCCAAGTTTCCACAAAGTTGTAAGTAGCAGAACAGTTTTCAACATAATAATGTTTTTCTTGGGCACCAAATCAGCATATTAGAATGATTTTTGAAGGATTATGTGACACTGAAGACTGGGGTAATGGCTGCTAAAAATTCAGCTTTGCCATCACAGGTGTAAATTATATTTCAAAATATTAAGTAGAAAACATTCAATTGAAATTATAATACTATTTCACAATATTACTCTATTTTTGATCAAAGAAGCCTTGGTGAGCATGAGAGACTTATTTCCTTATTTACGGTAGTGTATGCAGTGCAGCCCACATACACTTGGGACACAATAAAAAAATAAAAAAAAAGAATTTTTACCTGGACCCCCCTGGTATTTCCTTCTTCTTCTCAACAAGTGGATCAACCCATGTGATAAGGACAGACTGAGGAGACAATACTCTAACTGTGATGTCCTCTACTTCATCCACAACCTCTGGCTCTAACATACAGGCATAAAAAAGGGTATAACAAAGAATGAATATTAGGTTTGTGTGAGCAAAAATATTGAATATGGATTGCTGGTTAGCACCACTATGATGTATAATTACCTGTGGTCACTTTTTTACTCAAGGTGGCCGTGTTGATGGGTGTACTTCTCCCCTGGGCTCTGGGTGCCTGCAGTGATACCACATAGACGGACTCAGATGCTACGAACAGAAGGGGGATACCAGATACGGCCACGTATCATTACACATTACCTGCAATGAGATATACTGAAGACATGCAATCTGAGCAGTTTACAAATATTTGAGCTTAGACCTAAAGGCATACAGTATGCATATCTAAAACACAATTTAACCGCTTGAAATTCCTTCGAAATCCTTACCCAGTTTGGGCTTGTTACCATTGCGCTGGTCTGCTTGGTGCTGGCTGAGGTCCACTCTGTGTTTGTTTTGGGCTCGGAGAGGGAGGTGTCCTCCTTGATGAGGGGGCTCTGGTCCTGAGGATGACTGAGGGGCCCTCTGCTGTCCTAGTGCCGTCCTCTGAGTTGGGGGCCGTGGGTTAATCTGTGATGAAGTTATAGACACCATCCTGTCTAATGAAAGAGAGACAGAACAAATAATATTGGCATTGGAGTTTAAAAATCACTGAGATTCTGTTTTCAAAGAAATAAACTCAAATGAAATATTGACTTTAATCTTTGTCCTTATTTTCTTATCATGATTTTATGCTGTATTGCCAACCTCTGTTGTTTTAAATGTGCTTTAGAAATTGATCTGCCCTGAACTGACTTGACTTTAATAGAAATTACTTCATCGTGATAATACTGTACTATGTTACATTGTTAAACATAGTGGGGTCCGTAAAGTCTAGATTCAAAATCTAATTTAAACATGGAAATAAACAAAGTTTTAGGATTTTGAAAAATGTAAAACAAAGAAATGTTATGATATAAAAAGATGTTAACACCTTTGTTTAAAAAGGTCAAATTTCCTTGCTTACACTGAAGCACACATAATATAATTTGTAAAGCTGTATTAAATAAGAAAGAACAGAATAATTGAAGTATTTTCACAAGTGGTCTCACACTTTTAAACCCCACTGAAGTTCTCAGAGGATGACTCATGTTTGCAATCTTTCATAAAACAAACAACATTGGGAAATACTTGTGGAGACGTGGAGACGTTGAGATTTGCTAAAGTGAGTACAGTTACAGGGCCACACAGTTTACAGTCATGTGCAATCTCACTTCCTCTCTTATTGCTTTACTGTAATCCCCCATCTGACAGGACTTGGCAGGCGAATGAGACAGTCAGACAGTCTTCCTCCTCTCTTTCCTTCAACACACTGTTTCACGCGCATCTCTCGGTCTCTCCCTCTGGTGTGCAGTAGAGGGCTGCATTGGGATTGAGTCCCGCCGGGTCCCGCGGGACCCAACGCAAATCTCGCGGGAGCGGGCGGTTTGAACTTTGCTGCGGGCGGGAATGGGCGGCAAAAAAAAAACACTGCGGGATCGGGAGGTAGCCTTGCAACATGATGGAGATGTCAATAATGGCGCTTTTCCACTACACAGTACCAGCTCGCCTCGGCTCGACTCGACTCGCCTTTGTTTGGTTTTCCACTGTGTAAAAGTTGTAACTGTATCTGCTTCCAGGTACTTTTTTTCGTACCACCTCCGGCGGGGTTCTGGGCAAGCTTAGGCGATACTAAAATGTGACGTGAAAACACGGCAGACTGCTGATTGTTCAGAGAGAAGCATCACTATTCACTGCGTCATCATTGCACGCGCAAGACAGAGTATCCTGAATAAAAAAACAGCAAAAACGAAAACAAAACCATCCAAAAACAGCACACTCGATTTCCTCCTTTATCCTGTATGTGTCCAGTAGGCTATGCCGCCCAGGGAAACGAAACAAACAACCCCATTAATCTCTTTAATAATAGCAATACAAATATGTGTTTTTTCCTGCGGGACGGGAGAAGACACAAACTCAATGCATCTCTATTATTGTGCGGGAATAAATTCTCAGAGTTTTGCGGGTGCGGGCGGGAGTGGACATACATATTGCGGGAGCGGGCGGGAGTGAAACACATACGTTGCGGGAGCGGGCGGTAATGGTCAGAAATTCGGCGGGCGCGGGCGGGAGCGGGATGAAGAAAACAGTCCCGCGCAGGGCTCTAGTGTGCAGTACATCCCTGAGAGGGTAATGAAAAACAGCCCCTCTTTCTCCATCAGTCTGTAATGTTTCACTTCTTTAATCATTCTCAGATGATCAGTTGTAGTCACATTTCCTCATTAGAGTCTGTGTGTAATTTAAAGTTTGATTGTGACAGTTCAACCAGTGTAGCAAAATCACCAAAATGGGGTGAAATTAAGGTATCAATTATATTTCTCAGCTATTTGATAAAAAAATAGCTTAAAATTATTTTAGTACTTCAATTTAGCTTCAAGCTTTCAAAGAAAAATTGTCCCAGGGAATGTAAAAATAATATATGCCTAGCAATAAAACGAACGTTGCCATAATATCATAATACTGATATTATTAATCCATACTAGGCGCGTCCGCCATCTTGCAAAGGTTTGCGTGTCGCAGCTTCTGGTTGTGAAACCGCCAAGATTTAAATTCCCAAAGAAATGGGATAACCTTTTAGAGGTGAGAATGTGTTGGTTTGTATTTTTATATGTATTAACTCAATATTACATGTTTTTACTATGGTCATTTAATTTTTACTTTTACTACGGTAACTTTTTAAAGTCAGCTGACGCCTTCGTCTTGTTGTATTGTGTTAGTTTAGCAAAATAATCTACTGAAGTCAATTTCGTATATAGAAATTCTATGTGTCTAACTACAGTTGCAATTGCTCAGTCAACTCGCTCTCGAATGTTCATGGACCGCTCCAATATGGTGGACGTCTTACGCATAGCGGCCCATTGAAATGGCCATATGTAGGCTATGCATATGCACAATATGGCTGCGTTCCAGTCCACTTTTAGACATGCACTTGCGAACTTCCCTAAGCACTTCCCCTCGGGGGAATCCCTGCCGCCATTTTGAAGTGCGTTCCACTTCGTGAAGTGGACGAGAGTCTACTTCATATGTACACTTCAGGCACCTATATGTCCCACTATGCATTACGATTGTGACGTCACCACAGATCTCATCTAATCACCACCACAACAAACAACTCTATGATATACTAATTATAATAAAAATTTTAATAAAATTTAATTTAAAACAACCCAAACACACATATACATTTGGATGCTGCATTAAACAAATTCTTAAATGAATTTTAAAAAATAATAATAAATCAACTTCATAGCTGATTCCAAGTGATCAAGGGCTTAGGACGTTCCAGTTCAGCTCATTGCAGTTTCCGCCAGTAGTGGGCACTTGTGCAATGTAAGCAATGACGTACATCCAGGTGAACGAGACGGAGGGAAGTTAGCGAGTGAAGGGCTTGACAATTTTGGACTGGAACGCAGCCTTAGTATGCAATGAACAGCCATTATGGATGTCTGGAATCGCTTATGTCGTCACTAGTACTGCTCCTCTTCTACTTCACTTCCCTCGGTTTTAAGCTTCGCTATCGCCACCTAGTGATATGGCACACAGATCGTATGACATATCACCAGATGCCTTAACTCCTGTTTGTTTTCCTCAGTTTTGTAATTGTAATAAGTAAATTTTATGGTTGGCGGGTAGTTTTTTTTGTAGTAGGCTACTGCGAGACGCAGTCAGACACACTTGGAGAACTTGGCTAGTTTCATAAAAGCTCCAAACCACTGGTTTGAAACTAAAGATTAGTAAATTTTTCGAAGTTTCATGAAGCAGTGTTTCGAAAGCACCCAACTTCAGGTCATTTTGAGTATTGAAGAATGAGATTAAAAGGGAGAAAAAAGGAGCTTCATATCCTTTATAGCTCAGCGTTTTTATGAGGGTTTTGGCTAAACGCAACGATTAAGGACTAACTTATGATTGCTCAGACATCACTCACCTAATAATCAAGCTCTACCAGCATTATTAACACTTAAGTTGATAAGAAATGTCAGGTCTCGAAATGAACTGAGATGATAGTAACAGCAACTCCTTTTCCTTTGTACACACAAACAGACACTTATTCCCACTTCACATTCAGAGAGTCCAGCCAACACAGCTGAGGCAGGCTCACATATCACTGGCCTTGAAACAGGGGTGAGACGTAGTAGCTCACCCTTCTCTAACTCTTTCCCTCGCTCATTGTTTTTATAGTGTCAATCTTCCAAGTCCATGTCCTGGATCCATGATGCCTCATCATTCTCTTTTCCCACCCCTTAGGTCTGATTTGTTCGCTGATTGAATGAATTATCTCCATGAATTCTCTCTGTGGGATGTTTTGGATGCGATAACAAGCTCCAAGTTCCAGGGGCCAGACCAGAGTTACCATGTCCATGTGTGGACTCAGCTGGGCAACATGTGGACCTGCTCACAATAGTTGGTCCCACTTATTTCTACTGCCAAAGTGATGACAAAGAGATGAAAGCACAACAATGGTGGCTGTGAAACAAAATTGAGCTTTTCCTGACAGATTCTTGCCAATTCACAGTTACAAAGTAGAATGACATGAAGCATATGTCTTTTGTTAACCCAGCGGCAAAGCCAGAGAAAAATTAGAGCAACGCTATGGTAACATCATGACAATAGCAATAGCAAAGAACAAACATGGACAGGACAACATTATGAAAATGCCAAGGGAAAAAAAATAATAATGAAATGGCATTTCTGTAGATGGTAAATAAGTGACCACAATCAATATTTCTGTTTACAAATAATTTTAATCAATATTGTCTGTTCCCAAATCTGTAATGAAATCTATGTAGTCTATGTAGTACTGTATTTACAGAGGTGGTTGGACATTGATAACATGTAATTTTATCCGTGGGATTCTCCATTTTATGTTTTTATGTCTTTTACTCTTGAGACTGTAGGAAACTAAAACACTTAGTTTAAATCTGGAATTCTTTCTTCCCTTCGGAAGGCTTGCATGTACAGAGTTTGGCTTTAAGTGGGCTCAGTGGATTCATAAAAAAGAGAAATAAAAGCTTTGATTTAGCAAATTTACAACTGAAAAACTGCCACTGTCTTTCCAGGAACTTGGGGTATCAGAGGTCTTTCTCTCTGGCATCCAAACACACGTCCAAACTTTAATTCTTCTCAAGGGAAAAACAACATAGATGTTCTCCATAAGCCTGCATGTCTGAAATCTGTCATTTACCATTAATGTATAGACACAACTATATTTTTGAAGTTGAAGTAGTTTTATGCATTCCAAGAAGGTTGGATTTGACTTAAAATCCATAACTTATTTTATGTTTATAGGCTGGAAAAGTATTGAACCTACCTGGAGTGGATCTGTTGAAAGGCTCGACAGCAAAGCCGTCCAGTTTCACCCACTCTCTCCCTGCAGGAGAAAAGAGCAGTGTGGTTACACATATGGATGCACACTAAATCGTTACCATATTTGTTATTGGCCGATATTTTAGTCATTTCAATTTATCCTTATTGACTGATATTGGATATTTAAAGGGATACTTCAGGATTTAGCATTAAGCTTTGTATTAGAAAACCCGTAGTGTTTTCAAATTACCGTGCTTTCCTCCCTCATGTCCCCCTGAGACGAGAGATTTATGTATTTTTTGTCTGGAAAAATCCTCAGATGACGCAAAAATCGTCATTTTGCGTCATCTGAGGATTTTTTGGCCAGAGGCTAAAGACTACAGCCAGTAGGAGGGGCTGTCCCGCATGTTTTCAACCCGCCCGTAGAGGGTGGGATCTCACTCACAGAATGTACACATAGTGTCAGCCGTCTTTTTTTGGAAGCTAAGCTAGCAGGCTCTTGTTCTGTGGAGAAAGCTGAGTAGTAGGGGTAACCATCCTCTTTTTCCCGGACATGTCCGGCCGTCGAGATCGTCCAAAATGTCCGGGATTCGGCTTTTGCTTTCTGCAGTCGCCATTCATTGTTTACATGCACACCTTTTGTTTCAATCTAACTGAATTCATTCCGATTGGTGAATCTGAATGTAAAGTTTACGTGAACGCTAAACAAGTGATCGGTTGATGTGCTTTTTAACATTGCTAAGAAATTTCCCGCTCCTCCGTTGCTCATCAGTAATCACGCCACCGGCCTCTCATCGTTCTCTCCCGCGGCCCTCAGCCTCGTCCTGCTCGCCAGAGTAAACATAATGAATGGCGACTGTAGAACGCAAAAGCCAAATCACGGACATTTTGGGCGATCTCGAAATCCTGGGCAGACTCGTCACGGAGACTCACTAGTAGCCTAGTCTTGTTGTTTAACTGCGCGCGCTCTTACCGGTAGGCGTGGCTTGGGACTGGCCTCGTAGAGTAGCGAAGCAAGTGCATTCTGGTAGTTGTCTTTCATCCACATAAGCCAAAAATACACTTTCTGGCTTTTCTCAGTCTAGAAGGCTCCAAATTCAAAAATAATTTCACATTTCTACTACATAAATTACCCATTTTAAATACACATTCATCTTTCCAGAGGTGAAGTATCCCTTTAATTGAACAAGATTATTTCCCATATTTTTACAATTAAAGTCAACTTTGCAGCCAACTAACACTTAAATACAGTTAACCTTTAAAATAATTAATTATCATTTTAAATGTAATCTTTAGAAAAAAACGTTTTTCATACTTTACATTATAATGTTGTGATGCATAAATTCACTTAATTTTATTTTTTTTTTTGATTTAGAAAAATGTCATTGCCTTATCATTAATCCCCAGATGTCACACAGAAGAAAAACACATGTGACCATATCACCCATTTACAGCAATTTCCTCTTTTTATAGGCACTTTTTGGACTGAATTATCAGACAAAAAAAAAAAAAAAAATATATATATATATATATATATATTACGCATATACCGCAATCAAAACAACCAGCTATCCTTAAAACAAGGAGCTGTAACAAGATATGTTTACTACTTCTAAAAACATCCTTAGCCAAGAACATTTATGATCTGTTTGCAAGGATTATTAATGTCCTTTTCTATTATGACAGATGTTTTGGGGAAAGTGCTGTGGGATACGAGCAATATGCTCAGATCCTGTTTGTTGGAGACGGACATGGACATACTGAAAAAAATGTATGTGAAAAAACTTATGTGGCGTGCGTTGGACGAGTGACTGGCTACCACAACACAAGGCTTAAGGCTCTTGACTCGAGCTCTGGGTTGGATACAAAAACAAGGAGTGGCCACATAAATGTTCTATCTTTGGGGATTTCAATCTCACCAGATGCCAACAGTGAATGGAGTTATTTGGAAAACAGAAAAAAACTATATATCCTTACACCCCACAGTCTACACATGAGTGTGTTTTAGCCATCCAGTCTGGTTTAATATTGTGAAAAGAACAAGAAGTATAGAGAGCTTTAAAGTTATAAATACTTCCCTTGTAAAAGCCTTATAATAATGTGTGTTAGAGTCTAACAAGTCTAAATTAATGAGGCAAATAAAACTGTATATTTAGACATTTAATGACATCCATGTACAGTGACCACTAAAATGATGTGTACACTTCAGATACACTTAAAAATGAACGAAAGATTCAAGGATTTTTGTGCTACAGTATATTTAGTTTTATAATGTTTAAAATTTGAAATGTACAATTAATTTATATACACTACGGTTCAAACTCCTGTTCTTACTGTTGGGTCAGTAATATATATTTTTAAAGAAATTAATACTTTTACACAGCAAGGGTGCATTAAATTGAGAAACAAAAAGGACAATAAAAGACAGTTAATATATTTATAATGTTACAAAAGATTTCTTTTTCAAATAAATTCTGTTCTTTGGAACTTTCTACACATCAAAGAATCCAGAAGAAAATGTATCACAGTTCCCACAAAAAAAATAGCAGTACAGTTTTCAACATTGATAATAATAAGAAATGTTTGTTGAGCAGCAAATCAGCATATTAGAATGATTTCAGAAGGATCATGTGACACTGAATACTAACTAATTGTAATATTTCGCAATATTACTGTTTAAATAAGTTGAGCCTTTGGGAGCATTTGAGACATGTTTAAATAACCAATGTGTATATCTCTATAGTTAATATGGTTAAAATGTGGTTCAGAAAATTGAGAACAGTTTGATATTTAATATTCCAATGCAATGAAATCCATATATTTAGAGGCCACTGTATATTGATAACACTGAGGAACTCCTGTTATATGACATTTTAAAGGGATACTCCACTTTTTTTGGAAATAGGCTCATTTTACAACTCCCCCAGAGTTAAACAGTTGAGTTTTACCGTTTTCGAATCCATTCAGCCGAACTCCGGGTCTGGCAGTACCACTTTTAGCATAGCTTAGCATAATGAATCGGACAGGACCATTAGCATCTCTCTCAAAAAAATGACCAAACTACAGAAGAGTCAAGTTTTAAATAGGAAAAATATCGAAACTCTTTGGTCATTTTTTTGAGAGAGATACTACTGGTCTTGTCCGATTCAATGATCTATGCTAAGCTATGCTAAAAGTGGTACCGCCAGATCCGAAGTTCGGCTGAATGCATTCGAAAACTGTAAAACTCAACTGTTTAACTCTGGGGGAGTTGTAAAATTTCCCAAAAAAGTGGAGTATCCCTTTAAAGGATAATTCTAACATGCATATGTGTTTTATGTGCTTACTGTACTTTATATATCCATGCACCAAAATACAACAGTGAAGAGAATAGAGAGTCATAGAGAAACATGCAGATCTCTCTCTACACACAGGCAAACACACACCTCCTGGAGTCTCTGCCCTGTAGACAGGTTTACTCATCCCATCCTTATTCTCTGCACTCATCTTGAGAAAATGCAGGACTCCAGGCTCTAAAACAACACAACATGCACATGAGAGCCTGACATAGTGCTGAAGTACTCAATGTGAGTCTCTAGCTTTTCATTTAAAGAATGATTGATATACGCTCTCACCTACGTCCTCTAGTAACTCTGACCGTCTGTCCTTGTCCACAGTGACGAAGCGTAGTGACTTCATTGACTTCCCATAGCCAATGCTGTAGCTATCTACAGGCTGTCCGTCCAGCTCGCTGGGTGAATCCCATGTGACCTTTAACCCCTTATCCACCGAGGTCAGCTTCACATTACGTGGCGGCAGTGGCTTAGAACCTGAGAAAGAGAGAGGGAAAGTGTACAGTTGTCTGTCAATAACATTGCAATGACGGTCTGGTGAGTTTGTTTCTGTAAGATTGCAGTTGCAGGGAATAACAATAAACTACAATCCAATATCTTATAAGCTACTATTAGACTAAGTAAGGGGGTCATTGTCACAAAATAAACCCCAAAAGGATGCAGAGAGGTCTTGAATCACCTTAAAGTGGTTTATTTTGCAATTATGCCTGACAGACTACACATTATTCCACAGCTATGCAGGAAATTGCTCTGGAACAATGGTCAGTTATCCAGTTTAGTTGTTATTATGCAGAAATATTTGACCAATGAAAGCATGTGATTGACCAATCAGAATTAATTATTGCAGAGGGCCATACAATCTTTAAAATAAAAGTTCTTTATTGGCATCCACAGTTCCATGGGATCTTTCCATTACACAAAAGGTTCTTTATAGTGGAAAAAGGTTCTTCAGATTATTAAAATGTTCTTCACACAAAGAAAAAAATAAAATAATCTTTCAGATCGGTTCACTGAAACGTTCTGTTGGGAACCCAAAATGGTTCTTCAATGGCACCGCCGCAATCAACTGTATAGGAAAATCTAAACTAAATTGTATAAACTCAGCATGACAATTAGCTTGTGAGAGTCATGCGTAATGTAGAATCTTTTGTGTGAACTTTTTAAATTAATCGACTACTTGAAGTAGAGCAATGAGGGATACAGCCTTTAGTTAATCAAACTCGAAACTCCGTCTGAAGTACTAAAGTGTGCTCAGTCTGTTTTTCTAACCCTGCTCAGAGTTAGAGTGAGCAAATCTCTCATCGCTGTGCCTGTTTACTGTACAACAGCATGACTTTGGCATCAATCCTGGTGAGAGAGATCAATCTCTATCATTTCTTTAAGTGTTCACACGGACATATGCCTCTTGGTCACTGCTTTATAATGTAATATTGGCAATGGAACATCCCTCCACATAATCTGGAACCACATCACACATGTCAATGCAATTACTGCAACACACACACACACACACACACACACACACACACACACACACACACACACACACACACACACACACACACACACACACACACCAACCACACACAGGCCACAGAAACATCAAACCTCAGTCTGTGACTTGGCCCATATTAAAATTTATGATTTAGGGAGGGTACACATTTTGATTAAATCAAGACTTGTAAAACATAAGAATTAGATCTTTCTCCAAAAATAAACATTTTATACTGGAGGAAACTAACCATGGCTCATGTTATGGAGTGGACATCACCTAGATCAGTGGTTCTCTTTTTACATGGAAACCCCTGGTAAAAGGGAAGACTACATTTTATCTGCTGAAGGTCACATAAGAATCTTCCCAGCAATAAGGATCGTTTTCTAGTTTAGATTTGCATATTGCCCTGCTAATTTTTTAGCCCACCACAAAAGAAAAAAAAAAAACATGACACAACAACAAGCAAACAAATAAAAATAAATTAAAAAATGCTTTAAATGTTCAATTCTAGCTGGAAATGTTTTAATCTAACTTCGTGACAGCTATAAAATAAAATGTTTGCAATTTTTAACCAATTCAAAGACTATCACAATTTACTTTCGCAATTTTGACAAAACAATTTTGATGTGAGTCAATTAGATTTTATCAGTTTGATGACATACCAGCAGAATTCGTAAAAACAATGTTCAACAAATCACAGAAAACCAAATGTCTAGATTAGCAAGGCTTAAAATCACATGTATAGTCAACAAATGTAAGATTGTTCGAACGCAAGAACTAGCCCAAATCTTCCTGAAACTCTTTTACACTGGCTCCGAGCCATTTATATGGTTCATTCCTTTATGGTGTTTATTAAGAGGCTGAAAGTAAATGCCCTGTGGTCCTGTCAGTTTTGTTGGATTGCTTTTATAAGCACTCACAGAAAGACCTGCAGGGCAAGCACCTGCTTTTCTGGCATCATTTTCTCAATGAAAGGCATAAACAAACTCTAACAAACATTCACTCGCTTAATATTTTCATTTAGGTGTCTGGATGACATTCAAACAAATGCAAGAGGCATTGAGAGTGTAGCGCTGTTACATACACTTTTCAGCCTAAGCTTTTATATACCCATACGGGGGGGATGGATGGGGGTCACCTGATGATAGACAATCTTCAAACACCCAAGTGAAAGGTTGAGCGTGGGCATCATGCCAACTACATTCTGGCTTCTTGTATCGCCGCACACTCACTTATCAACAGATTGAGTTTCTAACCCTTCCAGCCTGGCTCACGTCAATCAGAGACTTTCCGCAAATTCCTTGGTGAAAATCTGAGCAAGATTTAATTCCAGTAGCTGGTCAGGGCATGATTTTTCTCTTCCTCTCACTGTCTGGCAGAGCTCTTACCTGACAACACAAGCTCATTCTTACCGGAATAACAACAGACGTGATGTTAAAGTGCAGGGTTGTGGAAGAAAATCCTGAGCCTCATTCTTTCCAATATATCTTTTATCTGTCAAGCAGATGTCTGGAATGGTTTTGAAGCTGCAGTTGGGCACCATTAAGAGATCTAGAAGAGTTTTTTTTTACTTGAAATCAGTAAAGCTTTACAGCCTACACTATATCGAAGCAGCTGGTGGCTTTAGTTGTTTTGGATGTGTTTTGTTTTGTTAAAGATGGACAGGAGAAGAAAAGAGAGGAAGACTGGATAATATGCAGCTGCTGATGGCAGTCACAGGCTGCACCGGGTGACCTCATATAAAGAACATTTCCAAAACACTGAGAAAGAGCAAGTGAGAAAGAAAAAGGCCCGTTGTAACGTGGCAGCTAACACAGCTCAGTAGGACTTCGCTACCACTTTTCTCATCCAAGATTCCTCTGCATTCTCTTCAGAATTCGGAGGGACAGGGAGAGTGAAAGAAAGTCAAAGAGAGGCAGAGAGAGAAAACGTGGCTGAAACTGATTTGAAGAGCTGGAAGCAGAAGAATGTCTAAAACATCTGTGCTTTTACACTCCCTGATGACCTTTAAAGAGGTTAACTGTTACTTCCTGTCCTGGCTTTAATTTGATAAAACACTTGCTGAGAGCTGCACTTACAGTCCATATCTATCTATCTATCTAGTATCTATCTATCTATCTATCTATCTATCTATCTATCTATCTATCTATCTATCTATCTATCTATCTATCTATCTATCTATCTATCTATCTATCTAGTATCTATCTATCTATCTATCTATCTACATTTGAAGTGAAGAACAAATCGGGAATCCAAATTTGGTCATATTTTGATTACATGTGTACATGTCATGTGAACAACTTATTTTGATCAGGGGTGAGTACCACGGGGTGAGTTATAATGCCTTCAGTGCAATCAATTAACTACAGTAGTTAACTACAAGGATGACATCAGATCAATCGAAGTAGAAGTTGAACAGTAGGCCTAAGTTTTAGTCTCAATTACACACACACACACACACACACACACACATATATATATATATACATACCACACTGTTAAAGATTTTGTAAAAGAATGTATTTTTCCCTCCTCGATTATTAACAAGGAATAATAATCGTTTTAAAGTTGAACAGACATAGATGTCATGCCTGCATGAAGACCTTTTTAAAAACTGATTCATATTGCTACAAAAATTACTGTTCCATAAAAACTAAAAGTAAAGCAAGAACACATTTTTAAGTGTGTGCACCTGCCTGTGCCTCAAGTCTCACCCCCTCGTGCATTAAGCTTTTAATACTTGCAATGTTTATTAAAGGTTTGACACATGGTTTCCACGCACAATATGATCAATCGTGACATAATGATCTTTACACTACAAGATGACAGCAGCATAAAAGAAAGCCCTGGGAATTATAACAGACACAAATATACTTAACGAATTATACTTTTAAAATAATTCTAAACAATTCTAATAATACACAAAGCTTGATTTTGTGAATGAATATTTAAATAGAAAGTAGCCGATTGACCTACCCGACAGTAGTGGGCTCTGGGTGCAGAGTGTGATCAGGAGACCGAGAAGAGCTCGTGCCCGTGCAGGAGACATTGCAGACAGTGCTTCAGTATTAAGGCGATCCGCTACACTGAGGGAAGAAAGGCTATGGGATGCTCGGATGCTTCGATTCCCGTTCTCACCCTCAGCCTATGCGCTCCTTCCCAGACGTTGTCTCCCTCTTCCGGGGACGAACGGGACTTGGGGATGCCAAAATATTTCCAGGACAAGCTATGCAAAGTCTTTGGAAACAATTGCCTCTGATGCAGAACTCGTTTATCGTGCTGTCTATTTTATAACGTGTTTACCCAAGCCTCATTCTGTGGACGTGGTACTACTTTAATGCAATATTAAGTTTTAGCTATTGTATTTTAATATATTCATTATTTTTTAACTGAATATCAATTAAAAGACCTCTAAATTTTAGAGGTTTTTAAATTTAAATTCAGTTCTAAAAGTATAGATATTAAAAAATATATATATGCATTCTCCACAAATTTTAAACAAAATGATTGCGCATGCGCGCAATTTTGAGAAAGCGGTTAACGATACGAAACGAAGACTTTACAGGTCAGTCGTTCACAGTTCGCCCCATTACTCAAGAAGAAGGTAAAGGACCAGTCAAAATGTTTCCACCACAAAGGAAAAATACAGTGAAACAGCAGTTCTGGTTAGCAGAGGTAACTGGGTGTTTGTGTTCAGTTTGTTTCAACATATGTAACTCAGTGGATTTTGTGTATCAGGTTCTGATATAATACACATATTTGTGAATCTGATACAAATGAACGTTTGTATCCCTAAACTGTGTAAATTAATAGCCTACAAATTTACAGTTGTTTACCATACTATCCATTATAGGCTAATCAAATCAAGGCTACTTTGATTCCCATCCCATTCCCTCATTCCTATTACTTATATCGCCTATCTACTGTATATTATATATATTATATATTACTGAAGGTGAAAAGCTTGTTGTATGTTATATACCTATATAAATTAAGCAAGAGAACCTGCTGATTCAAATGATAGGCCTACCAGTTCTGTCATTTAACATAACATCCACTGGCGTGATCACAAATCAAATACATGCAATTTTACTTTTTTACTTAAAGAATTGTCGTGTAAATCCTTATATTTTCACACAGATACTCTCATCTCAGAAGGGATGTGCTGGTCATGTGTGATAGTGATTTCAGATCTGTAGTTTTTTTCTTCTGACTGCAGGGTTCTCAAGTTTTATCAAAAGCTTGGAGTGAGATCACATGCGGTTAGGGGAGGAGCCCTAATGGAGCCCCGCCCCCACCTGACCCCGCCCCCCAATTTTACCCATTGTTCATAATTAACCAGGACAAATTGAAAATATAACAATTGGTAAATCTGATAAATGACAGAGAAATTCATCACATCAAATATAGCCTACTCTTTAATGTTATATTTATAATATCAAAATTACAAATAAGTTACGCAAATTACAAAAATATAACAAATTGCTGCATATAGTTTGAACAGTGTCTAGTTAAAATGGTATAATGATTTGTGTGGTGGGACATTGAGAACAAATAGAGTATTATGTTGTGTGTGTGTGTGTGTGTGTGTGTGTGTGTGTGTGTGTGTGTGTGCACACTGGAGTACACACTCCAGCTTATGAAATGTGTTTTGTGTTGTAAGTGTTGGAAAAATACAAATGGCAATTAATATGTTTTGACAGGATATAAAATATTAGAGCACTCTGCTTTAATACATAGCATTAATGTAACTAGAAAGACTATTAATACAGTATAATATATAATTTAAAATAAAATAAATAATTTAAATTTATTTAAAATAAAATAAAGAAATACATTTTCATTCCTTCCCATACCCACTAACATTTCCCTTAGTTTCAGATAACGTAAGCTAGCCAAACTGAGCCAAAGCTTCTGGCCTGGTTGCAGAGTAGTTGTAGAGTTTTTGACTGCATCACTAATAATGTATACGATGGGCTATATATGAAATGTTCTAGCCTAAAAATGTTAGACGAGCTTTCTTCCAACTTACTTTCTCCATCATTCACGACGTGTGTTCGCCGTGTTCGCGCGATGTTGTTGGTTATCTAGTAACGAACGTACGGTGGCCGAGAATGTTCCGTCAACTTCCGTGTGTTCGCGCGCCTATTAACGAACGCAATCTGGCCGAGATACGTGCTGGCGGCAGGAAACTTCACTTTGTGTGCCCGCGCCTCATATACAACGTTATATAAAAAGCTTGCAGGACAACTTGGTTGGCATTGCCTTTTCAGCGTGAGAAATACACGGTGTGGCGTGTGAGCGTGTGAACTGGTTGAATTGCGTGTGTCTCACGGCCAATGCGTGAGACTTGAGAACCCTGTGACTGGTTAAACCCCCATCTCCCAGTGATTCACTGTAGTCAGCATGTTTTTAATAATGCTATATTTGCTCAATTTTCACGGCAACTTCTGCAAGGCAATGACTTTGAGTAAAAAGACATTAAATGATTGAATGTGTCTCAGCTACTGCATGAGATAAATTATATAGCCTCCTACATTTAGGTCATAGGTCAACAATGTATTTTAAATTGTAGCTTGCATGCACTGAAAAGAACAAATGGCTTATGTACCTAACATGATTGGTTTTATAAGATTGTGATTTAAAGACATTTATATCTAACTACATAAATTATTTTATCTAACTACTTATAACCAACTAACTACATAAAATATATTAAATTACATATATTTATACAGGAGGCACAATAAAAGCAACAGATTTTTCCTTCATTATTTATTTAACACAATAAATGTAATAGTGGGCCTCGGAGGCAGACTTGTTAGTGGTGGACTTCATCAGGCTGCTACTTCTGTGTATGCAGATATGCCATAACCTCGAATTACTTGACAAGAAGCAAAGAGAAGGGAATAATATTAAAAAACAACGACAGGTAGTTTAGCTTGAACATAAATTCTTTATGACTCTAGAAACTACCCAGCAGCTAAATGTAAACATAACTGAACAGAAAAACCCCTAGAGACTGCAGAGCTCCAAGCACAAATAACCCAGAGTAATGCATCAGCAAATAAGACTCCTCCATCACTGGACAGCCATAGTCTCTGGCTGTCTCAGGGGACCGTGAGAAAGAGGCAATTAGGTCCATGTGAGATGGGGATTAAAGGGATAGTTCGCCCAAAAATGAAAATTCTGTCATCAATTACTCACCCTCATGTCGTATCAAGCCCGTAAGACTTTAGTTCATCTTTGAAGCTCAAACGTGCTCCGTAACACGAGAATGAACCTCATTGGTTCTGGCACGTCAAGCGATCATGCTTTAGCTTCTTTTTATCATAACTGATGTGTGAGTTGATGAATGTTTATATGTGAAAAAAAGCCTGATTTAGTCTGTTCGATCTTGTGTCTTCAGAAAATTTGGACTAAACCACTCAATTCATATGGATTAGTTTTATGATCTCTTTATGAACTTTTTGAAGTGTCAAAGTGTCAATTGCGTAGCTGCCAATAGAGAGTGACAGAAAGCTCTCTGATTTAATCAAAACGACATGAGGGTGAGTAATTAATGACAGAATTTTCATTTTTGGGAGAACAATCCCTTTAAGAAAGAGAAAAGGAATTGAAGAGCTTTTAGTTTTTAGAACTAAAATTTTGAGTAAGCTTTTCAAGTTTTTAGAGAATATTAATGTAAGCATAAAATCAAAACTTGCATGTTTCTAACAATAAATAGGCCTATATTTAAAAAAAAAATCCAATCACTTTCAGGTCTGCCTCCATTCCAATATACAGCGCTCACTTTTCACAATCCAATTAACAGACGATGAATACAGTTTCTTCTTTTTTTCTTGTTAGATGAGTAGTTTCAGTCATAAATATAATATAGGTATCACAGTATGGAAGTCATTCACATCTTCTGTTTCATGCCGACTTTAAATGTTTCATAGGAACATAATAAATATCAATGTTTCACATTATTGGTTCTCACTTCAAGGGTTAGTTCGCCCAAAAATGAAAATTCTGTCAGTAATCACTCACCCTCATGTTGTTACAACCCCGTAAGACTTTTGTTCATCTTCGAACACAAATTAAGATATTTTTGATGAAATCTGAGAGCTGGCTCACTCCTTCATAGGCTGCTAGGTAATTTCATTCTGCCAGCCCAGAAAAGTTAGTAAAGACATCGTTAAAATAGTCCAAGTGACTACAGTGGCTCAACCTTAAGTTTATCAAGAGACAAGAATTCTTTATGTGTGCAAAAAACAACAAAAATAACTACTTTACTATTAATTTTCTTCCGTGCTCTCAGATTTAATAAAAAATATCTTAATTTGTGTTGCGAAGATGAACGAAAGTCTTACGGGGTTGGAACAACATGAGAGTGAGTAATTACTGACAGAATTTTCATTTTTGGGTGAACTAACTAACCCTTTAAGATAGTTATTTGAATTAAATAGCCGAGGTGGCTCAGTAAAGTACACTTACTGTATTGCCTCTAGAGGTTTCTTCTCAGTCTCATTTACTGCATGACAAAGTACTTGACAGGTTGCACAGTGCCAGTCTTATCTTTGTAATTTTCCCTGTGCTTCTGTGACAACTGGGGAAAAGAGAATGACTAATCAGTAAGATAAAAGATATCAATTGAGAACATGATCCACATTAACTTCTTAAGGCTTATTCTTACCATGTTGAAATCCTTGATCTCCTTTTGTCTTTTGAAATCAATGTTGTACCGGGCCCAGTAGGGTAAGATACTGTTTTGCGTATGGGAGCTCAGAGGCACACCAGCCTTATTGGAGAGGCTTTTGCTGGAGGCCATTTCGGCAGATCGGATATTTTGGAAGTATTTTAGGGTTGCGTTGCCAAAAGTCTCCCCACACAGGAATTTTGTCGTAGGAATGTGTCCACAGTACCTTTAAATGATTCAGCAGTTGCACAATTAGGCCTAGCTGTTGTTGAAAATATTATTTTATGATTTGTCTGAAATTAACCACAGAGAAGGTCAAAAATGCTGAAGAAACAGACCTTAGGTGACTTGTTTATTCAAATGTATGTCAATGAATTGATTCAGTTGGAATATTTAACATTAAGGGACAGCACACATTTATTTTCTATGTTTGAAAAGAAAAATACTCTAATCAAGGTCCCCAAATGTCAAAACTTACCCCTGAAAATCAATTCAAGGGGGCAAATATTCTTTTAAAAATGTATTTCTGACACAGCCCTGATCAAAACAAGAAATAAGCTAGGTTTTTACCCCGGCATCAGAGACGATGGGATGTAGGCTGTGTTGTTATGTGTTATGAGAGTCCCATTTCCCCTGAAAGTCATGGCTGAATAGACAAGGATACTACGAATATCATCCGATCATAAGCTGCTGAAGTTCAGCAAAGCGTCTGACCTGCACCACAGATAAGACAACAAATGGTTGCCTGGCAACCATTTTTTCAGTATAGCATTATGCGTTTTTTATTAAGTCAGTTGTACTCTAATTGATAAAGAATATATAAAATGTATGTTCCTGTTGCCTCTCAAATAATAAAAAGCTTGTGAGACGTAGTGGGGTTTTCTGCAAGAATCCGACCCCCTCCTGAGAGTCCGCGGTGTGTGCCTGCCCCCTGCTGGCGTTACCCGTCATCGCGTTGTGCGGAGCAGTGGCGAGGCGCATCAAAGCAGAGTGAAAGAGTCTCGCAGCGGATCTGACGAGTGTACATGTGTGTGCGCATTGCAAAGCGAGAGAAAATGAAAGCTCTTTAATTATTAATTACTCTTTCTATGTTATTGCGCACAGAGGATGCAGCCTGTACAACGAGAGGATTTTTTTCTCGTTTGATGCAGTGAATAAAAGCAGTTAAGATAATGTTATAGGTTAAGTTGGTCAAGATAGATCCGCGGTCTTTGTGATGAAACATTTTTATTCTGTTGTAGGCTTTTGATTTTTTTTACCCCCCTTTATTCCAAGCTGAAATGGCTTTAGTGGTGTACCTAAAGACTGTCACGGAGCTTCGTGGGAAGGGGGACCGAATCGCAAAAGTGACTTTCAGAGGTATAGAGCAATACTTTTCATTTCCAGTGAATGGGTTTGAATGTGTGCATTTGTACACTAAACATCTTGGGTAATACATATGTTGGTTTTATATTGTTTTATGTTCTATTTAATGTCTATGCCATGTACGCAGTGTGTAACTTGAAATCGCGTGTCTGATAAAAAGTTGTAGAAATCCATGCTATTCTTAAATGCATGTGTTTATCAAAGAACAAGGGCTTTTTAGATGATGAAAACTCCCCTGTTTATTGATAAATCGCAACAATTTCTTACTTGGTTTAATTATAGCCTAGTGTAACTAGTCTAGATTCTCGTATCAAGGCTTAATGTTCACTGCAGTATTGTTTGATACGTTGTTGATTTCTAGCTGTAGTCTAGAAGTGGATATTCATTTTAATAAGCTACTGGGATTCTTTTCCAAAATGTTTTTTCAAGGTCCCCAGAAGTTTAAGCTTAAAATGTAAGCTGATAAGAGTGAACCAAATTCGTTTGAACTCTTGGTTGTTTTGTCTTATGAGGCTTGCCTTGACAATCCATTAGTTAAGTGTCATGCAGTGTGGCTCAGGGACTCTTTTCTTTTTCTTTTTTCTTTTTTTTTTTTCCAGCTGTATTTGTATTTCAGCACCTTGGACAGTTGCTAAGTGTTGATCTGACACAATCATTTTCTATTTCATAAAATGTGTGTGTGTGTGTGTGTGTGTGTGTGTGTGTGTGTGTGTGTGTGTGTGTGTGTGTGTGTGTGTGTGTGTGTGTGTGAGAGAGAGAGAGAAATAGGGTGGGAGAAAAATAGAGCCAGAGATGTGTGTTGATAGTATGTTTCTAGCATATAAAAAGATAAATTACAGAATCGCCTTAGTTAAATGAAGCAGAAATGAGCTAGGACAAACATTTTATTGGTAATAAAAAAGCGGATGCATGTTTTAAAAGAGTAAACATCTTCCGGTATTAATGGGAATTTTTTTGTCATCTTTACAGAATGACATTCTGTTTGAAATGACAGTGAGGGTGACGGTCTGCTTCAACTTACTCCCAATCTAGTGATTTGATTGAGACACTGCAAGTGATTGAAGCCATTTTGATGCTTTGTCCTGTTGCCACTGTCCCCCTCCCTCTCTGAGGGCAATGACTATTAAGCTCTCCTCCTGCCACCCTTTCCTTCCCTCCCTTTCGGTCTTCCTCTGATCTCTACCAGCCTCCGTGTGCCTGATCTAGGCTGTCTGGAGCGGAAGGGCTCTACTGAGCTGTGTCCTGTTTCCCTGTGGGTTGCATAACTTAGATTGAGTACCTCTGAGTGGATCTGAGAACAATGAAAAATCACAATGTGATTCTATCATAGTATCGGAGATAGAAAATGATTCAATGTACAAACATATTGGCTTTCAGACATTATGAGATTTGATTGCTTTACAATGTGAAAAGTCCTTGTAAAGACTATGCATTATTGAACTTACCGTTTAAGATTGTTCTGTCGGTTTAAAGGTTGCCCATGCATTTTTATTGAAGGTAGGGTAGGCAGACAGAAATGGTTTAAATATTAATCATTCCAATCATTGCATTAGGTCCAAATGCAATAATAGGATGTCCTATCTGCCTGTCAACATGTATTTCCATACCTCCGCGCATCCTGCTTATACAGGCATCACACGTCATCAGCTTGTTCTGTAAGGCTATGCATGCAGAGTTAGATAGTCACCGAGCGCCACAGACAAACAGTAGCTGCCTTTTTCAGTTTCTCCTAGTGCTGAACGATTTTGAAAAAATAATCTGTGATTTTTTTTTAACCAATATTGCGATTGTGATTTGATATGCAATTTAAAAAAATCTCATTTCATCATATCGTTATATTATCGCAAATGCAATTAATTGTTCAGCCCTATCCTGAACCAAAACAACAAGCTGCATTCACGCCATCTCGTAATTACTGTAATTAAGAGCTGGCAACCCGGAGCTGTTCACATCCTCGAAACTGTTTACTGTGCGCGTTCATGTGTTTTGAGGAGGCGTTCATGTTTGCTAAGCCTCTCAAAAATTGCCTACACTACCTTTAAGTTTTTGCTCAATTTATGCATGTTACATAACCATTTTCCCCCTAGCTCCTCCACCATCTGAATTTTGTGATCTACAGCACTGTGTATAGAGGTTATAAATGTTACCTGGGGGAAAAGCACTTGTGAACAACAGCAGCCAGCAAGGAGTTTGAGATGATCTGCTAATTGTTTCTCTGAGACAGAATTTTGCTGTCTGTATTATGAGATTACATAACTTTCTTAATTTTACTCTTCTAAAACATTTTTACATGATATTTATCAGCTCAATTGTTCAACTAAGAATCAAGACAACACTAGACATGGTACACAGTGGTTGGACCACATTCCAGACAAGTTTAGAGACCTCATTCTGGACTACTACGACAGTTTCAGTCTGAGAGTCTCTGCGGGGTCTACAACATCAGACTGGCACGGCCTTGAGAAGGGAATCATCACTGGGTGTACAATTTCAGTGATATTATTCGCACTCACCATGAATATGCTGGTGAAGTCTACAGAGGTCCAGTGTAGAGGTCCCCTCACCAAGTCTGGTGTCCGCCAGCCGCTCATTAGGGCTTTCATGGACGATCTGACGGTGACAACATCACACGTCCCAAGGGGCAGGTGGATCCTGAAGGGCCTGGAAGAGATGACCACCTGGGCTCGCATGTGCTTCAAGCTAGCAAAGTCCAGATTTCTGGTGTTGAAGAAAGGAAAGGTTACCAATAAGTTCCGCTTCACACTTGGCACGACCCAGATACCATCAATCACTGAGAAACCAGTGAAGAGCTTGGGAAAGGTGTTCGACTGCAGCCTGAAAGACACGGCAGCCATCCGTGCAACCAACCTTGAACTGGAAGGCTGGTTAGCCGCAGTGGACAAGTCAGGCCTACCTGGCAAGTTCAGGGCCTGGATTTACCAACATGGCATCCTCCCACGGATTCTCTGGCCCCTT
Source organism: Scardinius erythrophthalmus (assembly GCF_964197995.2). NCBI lineage: Eukaryota > Metazoa > Chordata > Actinopteri > Cypriniformes > Leuciscidae > Scardinius > Scardinius erythrophthalmus. Next base: position 40,107,740 of record NC_138231.1, read on the forward strand.
CTGATTTATGAGGCTCCACGGTTTCTGAGGTTTCTACGGAAGTGGCTAGGTCTACCTCGAAGCCTGAGCAGCATCGACTGGTATGGCCAGAACAACAAGCTGAAGCTCCCTATCAGCAGCCTGAATGAGGAGTTCAAGGTGGGCCGTGCCAGGAGGTGCTGCAATACAGAGAGTCTCAGGACCCGAAGGTCTCCCAGGCTGGGATCGAGGTGAGGACAGGGCAGAGGTGGAGGGCAGCAGAGGCGGTGGATGTGGCTGAGTCGCGGCTATGGCACAGGACACTGGTGGGAGCAGTGACTCATGGGAGAGCTGGCCTGGGTAGCGGCACAACATCTCACTGCAACAAGGCGCAGGGGAAGGAAAGGAGATCACTGTTGCAGCAAGAGGTGCGGACAGCAGTAGAGGAGGAGCGGGCCAGTAGGATGGTTGGAATGCGGCAGCAGGGAGCCTGGACAAGATGGGAGTGGACCGCAGGGTCTCATGGGTAGAGCTGTGGAAACAGACCCCCTCGCATACAGTTCCTGATCCAGGCGGTCTACGATGTACTACCGAGCCCATCGAGCCTGTTTGGCTGGGATTGGTGGAGTCACCAGCCTGCAACCTCTGCCTGAAGAGGGGGACCCTGAAGCACATCCTCAGCTGCTGTTCGAAGGCCCGGGGCGAGGGCCGCTACCATTGGTGCCATGACCAAGTCCTGAAGGCCATAGCGAATACCATCAGCTGTGGAATTGGCCACTGCAAGCTCCTCCGCCGAGTGAAGAACACCATTGCTTTCGTCCGGGCTGGGAAGAAGCCACCATTAGCTGCCAGGGCCACCTCATCTGGCCTGCTAGCAACAGCACAAGACTGGGAGTTGAAAGTTGACCTGGGGAAGCAACTGGAATTCCCAAAAACTGTCACCACTACAACACTGCGGACTGTTACTCATCTCAGAGACCTCCAAGCAGATCATTATCCTGGAACTCACCGTACCCTGGGAGGACCGTACCGAGGAGGCCAATGAGAGGAAGAGGGCAAAATACGCTGAGCTAGTGGAGGAGTGCCGGAACAATGGGTAGCGAGTGCGGTGTGAGCCCATTGATGTGGGATGCAGAGGGTTTGCTGGCCAGTCTCTCTGCATGGCCTACAACATCCTGGGCATCATAGGGGCCAGTAAACGAAGGGCCATCAAGGAGGTCACGGAGTCAGCAGAAGTTGCCTCAAGGTGGCTGTGGATAAGGAGACGAGAACCACGGGTGGGGTAGGGCTACCTGGGCACAAGCTGGAGCCTGATCAACCCCAGCTGGGTCGCCTGGGTGCGAATGTATGATGCTTGAAAGACCCGAAACACTCTGTGACCCCAGGTAACATCACTGGTGATGTGTCCAGGTAGCATCAAGTTGATGTATGTTACAAGGTATGATTACATAAAACTACTGTTAGGTTTCTGGTTGCAACAACGAGGAAACAGGATTTCTGTGCAGCAGACTTTATTAATGATAAACTTAAACTTACAGAAACACTCAGGAGACTAAGAACAAGGACAGAACAACCAGCTTAACATTAACGTTGACAGACACTAAACAGGACAAAACACAGGGCTTAAATACAAAGAGCAGATGAGGGAAACAAGACACAGCTGGGACAAATGAACTCAATGACAGAAACCATAGTAACAAACAGGCTTGGGATGAACTGATGAAGGACTGAGTGGCTAGAACTGACAATGAACAATGAGGAAGTACAGACACAAACAGAAACGTGACAACTACAATAGCACAACAAAACGTACTGTAAATGGATTACATGTTATAAAAATCAATGGTTGTGAATTGATGTTGCATTGTGTTTATTTTAGTGTAAGTCCATAGCTAATGATGATTTATGTATTTACCCTTTTTCAGCATGTATTTACCCTTTTTCAGCATTGAGAAAAATCCTTTTCACCTATACTTACACTGGTTTCTCAATGCTGAAAAAGGGTAAATACATAAATCATTATTAGTTATGGCCTTACACTAAAATAAACACTCAATATAAGTGTTTGTGTAGACATGTGAATGAGTGCATAAGGGTGGTGTGTGTAAACATATTTGTATTGAGTGTTCATATTTACTCGTACACACAAACACACACTGACAAGAAACAACGAGCTGTATTATTCTTAGACAGAGTCAGACTTCTATAAAGCAGTTTCACACTTCACTATTTTAACTATGTTGCAGTTTTATGATATTGGAATGATATTTCTTATCTGTTTCCAAAACTTGTCAGGGCTGTGATGACCTGCCTACAATGCATAATCCTAATAATGTTACCTACAACAGGTCTTCAGTGAGTTACACTGAGGGTCTTGATAAACTGGTTATGTACATAATTCTGTCATGTAAAGAGATTTGGTATGAAGAATGAAATCTTACTTCTGAGAGTTATATATAGTGTCAGCAAAACATTGTTTTAACTGCTACTTTATCACAATGTCAATATATGTATATATATGTATATATATATATATATATATATATATATATATATATATATATATATATATACAATATATATAATGGTTTGATGTCTGCTGGAAAATTGCCATCTTCACCTGTTACGCCTAACTCAACCTGAGCACCACTTTCAAGAAACGGCTAAAGACGCATTTTTGTCAACACTTGCTCAATTGATACTAACACTTACTATTCTATTCTATTTATTATTATAATTATTTATTAACAAAAAAAATGTGCATATGTACTCCTCTAGACTAACTGGGACTAGTCACAGCACTTACGTATTGTTTCCCTTTGGTTGGTTTGATTACTTCAGTTGTTCTCATTTGTTAATCGCTTTGGATGAAAGCATCTGCTAAATGATTAAATGCAAATTGCGTAGTTGTGCTGGGAGTCAATTGTTTTATTTGTGATAAAGCAATAAAACATGCCAAATTGTCATTAAAAACAAATATCCCTTGGACATCACTTTTGGTCACTACTGTATGTAAAATTATTTCTGTTATGTTAGTCTCTTCTGAGCCACATTGACCTTTTACCCCATTTATCTCCCTGCAGGTCTCTCCTTCTTCTCTCGGGTGCTGGAAAACTGTGAGGATGAGGCTCGATTTGAGCAGGTCAGTACACCCCCCCCCCCCCCCCCCCCCGGCTATGTCACCGGCTTCTACTACTAACTCGGGCATCTTGTGATACACATATATGCTACAAATTTGATTTCTCTCTCCCCAAGAGAGGATGTGGTGAAGAAATGACACGAGGAATTGAACCGCTCAACCATGGCCAAATGCATCACATTTAGCCCCACTGATTCCTATTTTGCACAGACCCTCAGGCAAGCAACATAGCACTATGAAGTGGCAATAAGCCTGTCGATACACCAACTAAATTACCATTACGCTAATATAGTTCTTTGAATGATTGCTCTCTTTACTCCAAAATATCCCTGCTACAGGTCTCATCCTTACATTTGATAGGTAAAATAGCAGGAAAAGCTTTGTTGCATTCTCCTTCTTAAATATGACTTGAGGATTTGCACCTCATGTCCTCATGAATGGTTTCAGATTCTGTAGCAATAAAGAGTTTTTTATTTGCATTGATAATAATTTGCAGAAGTTCTTTTTGAAGTGCCCCTATTATGCTATTTTAAATCTTCCTAATTTTGTTTTGGAGGCCTCCTACAATAGGGTTTACACGCATCCAAATGCAAGTTCAAAAAACACTTTCTCATAATATACATGGCACATCACCTCTTTTCTCACTGTGTCTGAAATGGTCGATAAATGATTCAGTCTCTCTAAACCATTGCTTCCCAAAGTGTGGGGCACTGCAGGGGTGGGGAGGGGATCAGCTGAAAAAAATACAAACAGCCGTTGCAACGGAGTTCAAGTGTGTGAATAGAATTGTTGCGCTCTGCCTTTATAAAACGGCACCAAAGCCAATTTCACTGAATCGTTATTCTTCCGACTGTTGACTTGTCACCATCTGAACAAGCTCGACATAGAAGTTGCTTTTTAAAGGGGGGCATGACTCTAAACCCCTCCTCTCCAAGAGCTTCCTCTGCTCTTATTGGTCAGATGGCTCAGGCTGTCGTGATTGGTCTACCATTTACAGCATGTGTTGGAATTCAAAGTCCCTTTCAAGAAAAGTCTGTTCACTCTGTGGTCATATTTGCAACACATTTCAAATCAGCAACAAAATCTGACATGAATTGTCCCATAAATGTTGTTTCTTATGCTCAAATAGCATTTATAAAAATTTTCAGGCTAGACCAGCCAATGCACATGTGCAGTCCTTAGCGCGCGTCTCAGAACACTGACTGTTTCTATGACAACCGCAGCTTCTAATGGCTATTCCGCCATTTTGTGTTGCACTTTTCTCATAAGTAATATAAGTGCACTGACTTTCTATATATATATATTTCTAGATTTCTATATATAGCGTCAGTTTTAACATATCAATTCCAGTCTTCGCGACATGTCGACAACACAACATGTTGCTACAACTTGTTTCTTCTCAGCTACAACTACAGTGTTTGAGGGTGGGTCAAAGTACTATGTCGACATTGTTAGTGGGCAGCCAATAAAGACCTATACGCTGGCATTATGCAAATTTGTTATAAACCTACGTAGATATGTTACGGAAGTGAGCCTGGAATTGCTAACAACAGGTTTGGGCAGTTCAGAATCGATTCTTTATTTTAGGAGACAATAACTTTATTTGTCGTGCACTTTAAGACTTTGCAGACCTTTTACATCCACAAATAGCTATATTACACACTGCATGCATGGTAATAATCAAAAAAGCATAATTGGGGCACTTTAAAATATACCTGTATATCCTCTTCATGTGTCCTCATAGTAGGCAGAAATTCAATTATGTGTTGTTGTCAGTCGTGATTGGAACTCCCACACTAGTGTTAGCCTCGTCTGACGTTTGGACGGGGTTGTTGATTTTTTTTTTTTTTTTTTGTGCTGCAAACAGCAAGCGTTACAAAATTGCTTTTTTGAATCTATTTAAAAATCAAGTGCTGTTTCATTTCTTGTTGATTGTTTTTTATGAGGAAGGTTTCTACTGTATGATAAGGAGCGAGAGAATGACTCATAGTAAGGCAATAAACAAAACAATTATAATTTGGGTTTATCTAAATGTAGAAAAATAAAATTGACAGTTTTTCTGCTAAGTAGGGACATAATCAGTCTTTTATTTCATTTTGCTGTCCTTAAATGCCCTATGAACTTTCTGGTTGACCTCCAGCCTTTTTATTTCCTCTCTATCCCTCACTCATAGTTTTGTGGTTATACTGTAGTCATTACTAGGCGGTTAGTGGGTCAGTACACACTTCAAATCGACTGAACCCACTCGCCACTTATGATTACATCACAGATCTCATACCAAACCCCACAAGACAGTTCAGAACTATCACTCCTATTACTGCACTGTAGATTATGTTCGCTTTCTTTCTGTCTTTCTCTCCCTCCATCTTCTCTTTTTTTTAATAGCATGTTTGTGTTTGGCACCCGCATTGTCTTTTCAGGTTTGTCAGGCACGCACTATCAGGTTTCATATTCATAAGAAGTAACGTGGGTTTTAGTTTACCTAATACTGACATGCACTGAAAGCAGGCCATAATCAGAAAGCAAACAGACTTTATTTTGAAGAGACGTTTGTGTACATTTTCTATTGATCATGACAGCATTTATTCAAAGATCAATGACGATCAAAGAGCGCTATAACCGGGCATGTATTCAGACATGGCGTGTGGACAAGCACACTTTCTGCATTGTAAAGAGCCAATAAGTGTCTGCATGCCAGATTCTGGTAGTTTTCTGCACCTGCACTAGCCTGGAAATCCAGACCTAAATCTAAAAGATTAATGATCTGGCGTCGACTAATGAAAATCGGCCAGCTCGAGGGGCGGCACCAAGCATGCATTTGAAAATCTCACGGCACGCAATTGGATAACACTACGACCAATCACAACAATAAACCCCATACGCTTAGCTACCAGCGGAGATAACTGGTAGATTAGACTCTTGCCGTATCCGGTCGGCAAAACAGCAAAGACATCTTTCTAGCAAAGGAACGATTCGAGCGGCGTCTTCTGTTCCTCTTTTAGATAAAAAGCCAAGTCTAACTCGTTCATTGTAGCGGCCAAAGCCATTTCAAACAACTGGTGTTCATCCAGAGCCATCTTGCAATGTTCACTAATGACTTCGACGTCACAGCGCAGTCGTCATCTCGCCTCTGCCCCGCCTATATCAGATAACCCGATGTGATTGGTGCAGCTCAGATACAAGGGCATATTTAATGAGCATCATTACTCGACGCCAAAGTAACTCACTGAGCAAATTCAACTTCAGCTCTCGCGAGAACTCTGGATTACCAGGGTACATTTGCACAACAACCGATCCACAAGATGGAAAGTATGTTCAGCACAGATTTTGTGGGTTCACGTTCACATTCTGCTTTTTGCATATACTCTGTAGCTAGAAAGTATGCATATTCGTACCCGGGTTAAAGTGATTTTCAAAAATTAAAAATTTAATTGTCAGCATTTTCTCACTTTCATGTCATTCCAAACCCATAAGACTTGAATTCATCTTCAAAACACAAATGGAGATATTTTTAATAAAACTTTAGTGATTTTTGTCCCTTTAAAAGTACAACAAGATATCATAAAAAAATCCATATGAATCAAGCGTTTTAATCCAATCTTCTGAAGAAACATGATTGCTTTATATGATGAGATTTCATTTAGTATTTTAACTAATTTAGTTGTTCACAAATAAACATTGATCAAAGCACACAAAGCACATCTATTATGGTGAAAGGAAGCTCAACTGTGCTTGCTTGATGCAATGTTTTGTTGGGACAGAAATCTCTCATTACATTAATATCTTTATTTGTGTTTCAAAGTCTTAATTTTTGGGTCAACTGATCTTTTAAGCGAATTTCCCTGCTACGTCTCTCTACTGCTTCTCTCATTCTGACATGTATCCCACCATTTCTTTCCTCACAGCCTTATTATCTCAGAACAATTGAACAAGGCATTAGCTAGTTTTCCTCTAATTCTGTGTTCCATTTTAATTTTCTAGATTCTATCTGAATGCTTTAATTAAAAATGTAAACATTAAAAAGCATGTCTAATCAATTTAATTCATAAAACCGTAACAACTTTATAATTAACCACTGCCCTATTGATTCAGTGTTGGATTTTTTGAAGGAGCGTTTGAGGGCTGGAATGACCAAGGTTTTTGAAAAATCAAGAAAAGTCTCTTGATTGTGTGATAGCTATACGATAGCTTTCTTTGAAACAGTGATGAAATGCTCATGGAGTGAACTCTCAGAGCAGCTCTGGAGATGAAGTTCCCATTCAGGAACTACCGCTGCGTGAAAACGCTGCGGGGAACGCCCCAGCGTGACGCGTCTGAAGCATGAATGAAATCAGTCAATGGAGAGATGTCATAGCGAGTGACGTCACCGACCAGGAAGCTATAAATATCCCTTGAGTAAAAAACGCCACTAGCTTTCTGCTCTTCAGCAAGCGCTCTGTGTGTGTCTGAATCTGTCGATTGTGTTTGTCTGTTTCTAGATTAAAAAGGAAATCTAGGCAGGAGTTTTTCACTATATATATATATATAAAAAAACCAGTTATGAGTGTCAATGTGACGAGCGAGCCAGAATACAGGCGATGTGTTCCCCCTTGTACCAGATTTATTACTAGAGGGGATTCACATCAACTGTGTGTTGCTTGTTTGGGAATGCAGCATGCCCAGTCAGCCCTCGAGGGGGTTGATTGTGAGCATTGCGAGCGTTTTCCTCTTCGGACTCTGCGCTCGCGGCGATCGCTCTTCGAGGAGAGTGGTCTGCTGCGGGCTCCCCGAGGCTCGGGTCCCGCTTCTGTTGAGGCAGAGCGGCGGCGCTTGACTTGGGGTTCGCAGATGGATCTCACCGGAGACGTTGAGACGGGCTCCGCCCTATCTCAGCCATCTCCGGCGGGATCCAGTGCCTCTGTCCCGGTTCTGGAAGCGCGCGCTGAGGCGGCTACTTCCGATCCGGTCGAGGCACACGATGTCCAGGAGCTTAGATTATCCAGTTCTGAGGAGCTGGATGTCGAAAGCTTCGCATCTGAAGAGACTGGTGACTCGTCACTCCAGCATACAAGTGCCGATCATGAGCTGATGAGTGTATTATCTCGTGCTGTAGAAAAGCTCAGCATCGAGTGGCCAGCTGACAGGCAGGAGTCTATTTATAAAAGCAAACTTGATGATCGGTTTCTGTCTGCACCTCCTCAGCCTTCTCGCCGGTGTTTACCCTTTTTTCCAGATCTTCACACTGAGGTGTCGAAGACCTGGGCTTCACCAGTTTCAAGCAGAATATATACACCACAGTCTAACACTTATGGCAATATATGTGGGGCTAAAACTGCGGGTTATATAACGATGCCGAAACCGGAGGAGACGCTTGCTAGCTATCTCTCTCCTGTTTCATCTTCGTCTCTTAATACACCGGCCCTTCCCTCCAGACCTTTAAAAAATACATCAGTGCTGGTCGGGAAGGCTTATTCGGCGGCTGGCCAGGCGGCGGCTTGCTTACACACTATGGCTATTATGCAGGCTTATCAGGCCGACCTGCTCAAAGATGCGTGTGATAAGGGGGAAATTACCGTGGATATTGTTAATGAGCTCAGGCAGTCTGCTGATCTCACTCTCCGTGCCACCAGGGAGACCGCTAAATCTATTGGCCGGTCTATGGCAGCCCTGGTGGCCACGGAAAGACATCTATGGCTGAGCCAGACTTCTATGAGAGAGAAAGATAAGAATGTTCTTTTAAATGCTCCCGTTTCGCCTGTGGGTCTATTTGGTGATGCCGTTCATTCTGTCACTGAGAGGTTCCAGGAAGATAAAAGGCAGACGGCTGCATTTCATAAATTTATTCCCCTCAAAGTCCGTATCTCTGGGGCTGCTGAGCGAGGGCAGCCCCAGCCACCGAGTACTTCGGCTGCTAAGAAGAGAAGAGCACAGCAGAAAAAGAGTGTCGCGTTTCGTGCCCCCCCGCAGACAAACTGGAGGGATGAGACGGGACGTTCTCAGGCGCGGCCTCCTCGCGACAGGGCTGATCTGAGAACAGTTCTTGTCGCTAAGAAGGCCACGGCGAAAAGGTCCTGACGCTGTCAGCACCTGGGCTCTGAGGGTGGTCCCCGCCGTGAGAGACTCGAGTCCACCTCCTTTAATGGTGCCCTGTCTCTCCCGGCTCCCTCAGGGGCCTGTTCTACTAACCCTGCCAAAACAGGGCGTAGAAGGGCCCGGCGAGTGTTTTCCCGAGGGACGCTCGCCGCCTCCGAGGAGGGCTCTAGTGTGTTCAGACCAGTGTTTCCCTGCCGGTGCGCCGTTACAGGGCGCTGTGTCTGTCACGCCGACTATTCAAACAGAGGCCAGCCCCGAGGGGCTGGTTCCCTTAGTAGAATTTTTGGTAGAGTGGAAAAACCTTCCAAATGTGTCTCGTTGGGTCCTGCAAACAATCGAAAGAGGTTATGCTATTCAGTTCAGGTCTCGTCCACCTCGGTTCAGAGGGGTCCTTCCCACTGTGGTGGGCCCCGAGCAAGCTTTGATAATGGAACAGGAGGTTATCACTCTTCTTCAAAAGGGGGCTATAGAGCGGGTTCCTCCTCCCAGCAGAGAGTCAGGCTATTACAGCCGTTACTTTATCGTTCCGAAGAAAGATGGGGGGTTACGTCCGATTTTAGATCTGCGTCTCTTGAATCGCACTGTAGGGAGACTAAAGTTCAAAATGCTTACTCTCAAACAGATCATGTTACAAATCAGGTCCGAGGACTGGTTCGTTACGATAGACCTAAAAGACGCCTATTTCCATATATCGATTCTTCCTCAACATCGGAAGTTCCTGAGGTTTGCGTTTGGGGGCCAAGCGTACCAATACCGGGTCCTTCCGTTCGGCCTAGCACTGTCACCCCGAACTTTTACCAAGTGTATGGATGCGGCTCTAGCCCCGCTGAGGCTTCAGGGCATCCGCATCCTGAACTACATAGACGACTGGTTAATCTTAGCTCAGTCGGAACATCAAGCGGTTCGGCATCGAGATGTCGTTCTCGCTCATGTGAAAAAATTGGGGTTGAGACTGAACACCAAGAAGAGTGTGCTTTCTCCAGTACAGAGAACCACTTTTCTTGGCGTAGTGTGGGATTCGACGACGAGGCAGGCATGTTTGTCACCTGCTCGTGTTGCTTCGATTCTCGCCGCAGTGAAACAGATCAAGCTAGGCCAGTTAATCACTGTAAAACAGTTCCAGAGGCTGTTAGGTCTCATGGCAGCAGCGTCCAGCGTTATACCCTTCGGCCTGCTGCACATGAGACCGCTGCAGTGGTGGCTCAGAACCAAGGGGTTCTCCCCGAGGGGGAATCCGCTCCGCACGATCCTGTGTTCGCGACGCTGTCTTCGAGCCCTGGTCGTGTGGAGCGATCCTTGGTTTCTGTCCCAGGGTCCTGTGTTGGGAGCTTCCTGTCGTCGCCTAGTGCTAACAACAGATGCTTCTCTCACGGGTTGGGGGGCGATCATGAGTGGTCGCCCAGCTCAGGGTCTATGGCAGGACCATCATCTCCTATGGCATATAAACTGTCTAGAAATGTTGGCGGTGTTTCAGGCTCTGAAACATTTCCTACCGGACCTAAGGGGCCACCATGTTCTTGTACGCACAGACAACACATCTGTGGTCTCTTATATAAACCATCAGGGGGGTCTGAGGTCGCGCCCTTTGTACAAACTAGCCAGTCAGATCCTTCTTTGGTCCCAGGGGAAACTTCTATCTTTGAGAGCGATCTATCTCCCGGGGTATCTAAATCAAGGGGCAGACATCCTGTCGAGACAGGGGCCGAGGCCCGGGGAATGGAGACTTCACCCCGAGGTGGTGGAGCTCCTTTGGGAGCACTTCGGTCGTGCCGAGGTAGACCTATTTGCTTCCAGAGAGACATCACACTGTCATCTGTGGTTTTCTCTCAGCCACCCAGCCCCACTGGGGCTGGACGCTATGGTTCAGGCGTGGCCGAGGTCTCGCCTGTATGCCTTTCCCCCGATTGCTCTGCTCCCAGGAGTTCTGGAGAGGGTCCGCCGGGACGGAGTCAAGCTACTCCTGATAGCCCCGTTCTGGCCGGCCCGAGTATGGTTCTCGGACCTTGTGTCCCTTCTCGACGGCTCTCCCATGGAGATACCGGTCAGGAGGGACCTGTTGTCTCAGGCGAGCGGGCTCATCTTACACCCTCGCCCAGAACTGTGGAGGCTGTGGGCTTGGCCTCTGAGGGGGCCCAGCTCATAGATCTTGGTCTCTCGACTGAGGTCGTTGAGACCATCCTCCAGTCCAGAGCTCCCGCCACTAGGAGACTTTATGCTGCGAGGTGGAATCTTTTCACCTCGTGGTGTGGAGAGCGCCAGCAGGACCCAGTTAACTGCCCGGTTGGTACAGTGCTGGAGTTTCTGCAGGACCGTCTCTCTACAGGGTTATCCCACTCTACACTGAGGGTGTACGTGGCGGCCCTAGCTGCTTACCGCGTCCCTTCGAATGGAGTTCCTCTTGGGAGACACCCACTTGTATCTCGTTTCCTCCGTGGCACCTTGAGGCTGAGGCCAGCAGTACGCACGAGGGTACCACCATGGGACTTGGCCATCGTTTTGGATGGCCTCTCCCTGGCTCCCTTCGAGCCCCTTGAAGAAGTTTCTGAGAAATTCCTCACCTTAAAGACTATTTTCTTGCTTGCTATCTCATCTCTCAAAAGGATAGGAGATATTCAGGCTTTGTCAGTGGCTCCCTCGTGTCTGGAATTCTCGCCTGGCATGGCTAAAGCGTTTCTGTACCCGAGGTCAGGTTATGTTCCTAAGGTCCCAACCACTTCAGTTAGGCCCGTCATACTGCAGGCTTTTTGTCCTCCTCCGTTTACTACGCCAGACCAGGAGAAGCTTAATTTGTTGTGCCCAGTTAGGGCTCTAGACGCCTATGTCCACAGAACTGCCCTGTGGAGGAAGTCTGAACAGCTTTTTGTTTGCTTCGGGTCCCCCAATAAGGGGGGTCCCACTTCTAAACAGCGGATGAGCAAGTGGGTGGTCGAGGCCATCACGCTTGCTTATGAGTCGGCCGGTCAGCCTTCTCCTTTGGCTGTACGGGCCCACTCCACTAGGAGTATGGCTGCTTCCAGGGCCCTCCTCTCCGGAGTAGCCCTTCAGGATGTTTGTGATGCGGCGGGCTGGTCCTCACCACATACATTCATCAAATTCTATAGTCTTGATTTTTGCTCCACTCCTGGGGCTCAAGTTCTCTCGTCAGTTTGTGCTCCCTAATGCACACACTACGGGGATTTGTTCGCATGGGGACGTTGGTATTGCGTTCCCCGCAGCGTTTTCACGCAGCGGTAGTTCCTGAATGGGAACGTCCCGGGTTACGTATGTAACCCTAGTTCCCAGAGGGAACGGACGCTGCGTGTCCTGCCATACTCCCTGCATCCCCTGGGGCGCTTGCTTCAGAGACTATGAAGCTAGTGGCGTTTTTTACTCAAGGGATATTTATAGCTTCCTGGTCGGTGACGTCACTCGCTATGACATCTCTCCATTGACTGATTTCATTCATGCTTCAGACGCGTCACGCTGGGGCGTTCCCCGCAGCGTTTTCACGCAGCGTCCGTTCCCTCTGGGAACTAGGGTTACATACGTAACCCGGGACGTTCATGTGCTCATGTCCTCATAAAGTGAGACAGCAGACACTGAAAACACCATGAGCATCACTTGTGCTTGAGTATATGCAGTAAACGAAACTGCGCTGCTCATTCATTCTCAGACAAACAGAACATGTAGACTTCATATTTCTTTTTACGGTTTAACAATCACAGACACTAGTCCATGTTTGAATTTGATTAATTGTATGTCCCTATTTTCATTTATTAATGCCATATTCCCTGACATTCCATTCCGTTTAAATGATTGGATTAAACAACTCTGTCCTCTTTTTCTGCAACGCGGAAATCATAGGGCCTTAGCTTGTTTACTAACCCTGCTGTGTGCAGCTGAGTACACCTTTCAGGTCTCAGCTGTACTCACACAAATAGACTATTCATTTGAATCAGAATGGACCCAGCTATTGTTTATGTATGAGCAATTATTATTTTATCTTCAACAAGCTCACAGTCGCTTGCAAAGACAAAGCTCTACATAATTTAACCGGATACATCCGGCTCTTAACATTCCTGATATAGTGATGCATTTTTCCCCACATAATCTGTGCTTCCTCATTTTATGTATTATAGAAATAAAATTGTAAGCGCTTCTCAGTGCTGTGTATTGTTATGGCTTATTGTTGCAGGGCTGTTGAGCATGCAGCCTGATGTTGACTGTGATGGACAGACAAGCTTTTAGGCAGACGCTTGCTGCTGCTATGTACAAAATTGCCCTCCTTTACATCAGCTCTGCTGGAGTGCCTATCTTTAAACCATTGATTTTATCTGCAGGAGTCCAGCAAGAAACTTGTGAACAGCTGCTGATGTGAACGTTTGATGCTCACGCTGGTTAAGGCACTTCTTGTGGTGGATGAAACTTCAGTGGGCAGAATATATAGATCAGATGTGTACAGATTTCATTACTATTGCTTGTATTTAGCATTTTAATGTCAAATATTAAAGAAAAAGAGTGATTGATGGATGACAGGCAATTTCTCTGAGACCTTGTTAACATTTATTATCATGCAGAGGAACACGAACCCCAGGCTTTTCTTAAACAACTTCCAAGGGGTATTTGGAAAGGATTTTGACCTCACTTTGGTGAACTTGTAAGTTCGTAAATCATAACTTTGCTTTAAATTCTGTAGAAATGCCAGGGTATTGGTTCGTGGGAGATATTTTCATATTTTGTTGAGCTTCTGTTATTTTATATTCCACCGTATAATTAATACATTTGACTTATTAAACATACCATCTGCATTTTATTAAGAAATAAATTTGCTGTTAGGTCTTGCAGAGAACGTTTCTGTATGATTGGCAAACAAGAAGTTGAAAGGCAAACAAGCTCAGGGGTGTCTTATTAAAGACAGAGGAAGCTGTGTGGTGAGCTATTTTTCTCGCAAAGTGTCAATTATTTTTAATTTAATAGTTAATGATTCTAATACTGCTTCTTTAATGATGTTAATGATAATGCAAAAGTTATCTAGTATAAATGGGTGAAGGAACATAATTCTTGTTTTGTTTTGAAGAAAAGGTACTTTTCTGAGGTCTCAAATGGGGCTTTTGGGGCTGTATAACACAATACATTTTGGGAAACAGGTCTAAAAAATGGGCCTGGTGAAATGAAAACTAGTGCAATTTTTTTGTGAGTGCTATTGAGTAAATACTTGAAGTGATGACATAGTTGCACAGGAATACATAGTGTAACGAAACAAAGGGCAATAAAAGTAAGTTTAAAGAATGAATTCTTTTCCCCAAATCCTTTTTTGCTGAAAACAAAAATTGTCTGCAAGAGATTATGACGGTGTTACCACTGCTGATGTTTGTATAAATGCATGTCCATTTAAGGATGTTTACATGCCTCAGCCCTATTACTCCCATGCATTTAAGTTCATGTCCATCACAAAACTTCAGCTATGCCTATCACACTGCATCAATGTCTCAGTGAAGAAATAAGAGTTTCTTTCTCATTATGCTGATGGGGAATTGTCTCATCATGACCAGCATATCTGTCACGGTGTGGGTTTTGTCTCGTTCTTGTCTGTCATGTGTTCCCCTGTCTTATGTTTAGCTGTCTCCTGTTATGTTGATTAGTCTTCCCAGGTGTCTCTGATTAACCACACCCCCTTGTTATCTTGTTTAGCTTGTCTGTCTGTGTATTTATACCTCTGTGTTTCAGTTGTGGCTTGTCGGTCGTTGTAGCTGTTACCTTGTTCCTGTCCTGAGTTTCGTGTTCTGTTTTCTGCCTGGATTACCTGTTTGTTTAATTAAAGTATGCTCGCATATGGATTCTCTCTCCGCTTCATTCCTGCATCATAACAGAACGACCGACCAAAGATGAATCCAGCAGCACAAATTATGCTTCTCCGTCAAGGAGATCGAACCATAGAGGAGTACGTGGTTGACTTTTTGGAGCTTGCCCCCCAGACTTGCATGGAAGAGGTATGCTTGATGATATTTTTTCGAGGAGGACTTTCTGAACCGCTTGACAACCTTATGCCATTGCATGACCCTAGCTGGACTCTGAAACAGTATATTGTCTTGGCACTGCAACTGTTTTCACCCTTTTATGTGAGTTTGGCATCTGCTGATCCAGAGACTGTTCACGTCGCTTCTGCTGATCCAGAGACTGTTCACGTCGCTTCTGCTGACCCAGAGACTGTTCACGTCGCTTCTGTTGATCTAGAGACTGTTCACGTCACTTCTGCCGATCCAGAGACTGTTCACGCCAGTTCAAAGCCCTCTTCGCCGCTGGTCCTGCCCAGCTCAAAGCCCTCTTCACCGCTGGTCCTGCCCAGTTCAGAGCCCTCTTCACCGCTGGTCCTGTCCAGCTCAGAGCCCTCTTCGTCGCTGGTCCTGCCCAGCTCAGAGCCTTCTTCGCCGCTGGTCCTGCCCAGCTCAGAGCCTTCTTCGCCGCTGGTCCTGCCCAGCTCAGAGCCTTCTTCGCCGCTGGTCCTGCCCAGCTCAGAGCCTTCTTCGCCGCTGGTCCTGCCCAGCTCAGAGCCTTCTTCGCCGCTGGTCCTGCCCAGCTCAGAGCCTTCTTCGCCGCTGGTCCTGTCCAGCTCAGAGCCTTCTTCGTCGCTGGATCTGCCCAGCACAAAGCCCTCATCGCTGGATCTGCCCAGTACCGAGCCCTCATCGCTGCCCTGCACCGAGCCCTCTCTGGTACCCGGGACTTTTCCCAAGTATTTTTTGGGGGGGGGGCATAGGGCTCCGTCCTGGCCACTCGAGGGGCCATGGCCACCTGAGGGGTCCTCACCACCATGGCCACCTGAAGGGTCTTCGCCACCATGGCCACCTGAAGGGTCTTCTCCGCCGTGGCCACCCGAAGGGTCTTCACCACCATGGCCACCCGAAGGGTCTTCTCCGCCATGGCCACCCGAAGGGTCTTCTCCGCCATGGCCACCTGAAGGGTCTTCTCCGCCGTGGCCACCCGAGGGGTCTTCACCGCTGTGGCCACCCGAGGGGTCTTCACCGCCGTGGCCGCCTGAGGGTTCGTCTCCGCCCTGGCCGCCTGAGGGGTCGCCTCCGCCCTGGTCGCCTGCACAGCCTTCTCCGCCCTGGCCGCCTGAGGGGTCGCCTCCGCCCTGGCCGCCTGAGGGGTCGCCTCCGCCCTGGCCGCCTGAGGGTTCGCCTCCGCCCTGGCCGCCTGAGGGTTCGCCTCCGCCCTGGCCGCCTGAGGGTTCGCCTCCGCCCTGGCCGCCTGAGGGGTCGCCTCCGCCCTGGTCGCCTGCACAGCCTGCTCCGCCCTGGTCGCCTGCACAGCCTGCTCCGCCCTGGTCGCCTGCACAGCCTGCTCCGCCCCGGTCGTCTGCACAGCCTGATCTGCCCTGGCCTCCCGTACTGCCGCAGTCTCCAGGTCCTCTGCCGTTCCACGGGCCTGGCCCTCCATCCCGCCCCCGGGTCCGCCTCCGCTCCACCACCCTCCTGAACTATTGTTTATTTTTGTTGTTGTTTTGATGGGCGTCGGGAGCCGCCCATAGAGGGGGGGCTATGTCACGGTGTGGGTTTTGTCTCGTTCTTGTCTGTCATGTGTTCCCCTGTCTTATGTTTAGCTGTCTCCTGTTATGTTGATTAGTCTTCCCAGGTGTCTCTGATTAACCACACCCCCTTGTTATCTTGTTTAGCTTGTCTGTCTGTGTATTTATACCTCTGTGTTTCAGTTGTGGCTTGTCGGTCGTTGTAGCTGTTACCTTGTTCCTGTCCTGAGTTTCGTGTTCTGTTTTCTGCCTGGATTACCTGTTTGTTTAATTAAAGTATGCTCGCATATGGATTCTCTCTCCGCTTCATTCCTGCATCATAACAATATCTCATTTGATTTGATCATTCTCTTCAATGGCCCAATGAAGCACCAAATTGCATCAATCTCTCTCTTTTGTCAGTCTAATCATTCTTTCTGTTCAGCTTTCCAACAGTTTTCAACCATACTTCACGCTGCCAGAGAATGGAATGTTGACGTTTCACATTAGATGCTGTTTGCAATGAAAAGCTGACAAATTAATTTGATGTTTTAAAAGATGTGAAGGTTGAACTTATCGAGCTAGAGATCAGACATATGTAAAGCAGTGATTCTCAAATGGTCATGCAGCATGCTTTAGGACCTTCATGTTCGGGGCAAGTTCCAAAATAGTGTAAAAAGTAAAAAAAAATTGTTTTATATATTTAATTATGGTAATGCAGGAGGCCTTTCAGTGTGGAGTTTTGCATGTTCTCCCTGTGTCTGTGTGGGTTTTCCTCCAGGTGCTCTGTTTTCCCCACACAATCCACAAACATGCAGTATAGGTGAATTGGAGATGCTAAATTGTCTGTTGGTGTGTGTGTGTGTGTGTGTGTGTGTGTGTGTGTGTGACAGTGTGTGAGTCCCAAGCCATGTATTATGGATGGTTGGGGAAAGACCTGGCTACACCTTTGAAAAAAATCATTGCCAAGAAAATTCATTGCCAGTCTCTCGCGGCAAGAGATTGCACATAGAAAATCACCAAGAGTCAGATACGACTGAAAAAGGTTAAAAAATTAATTTATAAAGAGGCTTTTTTTAAATAGTTTGAGTGTTTGATTTTTAAATGTTTTGACAGAAGCACCCCAAAATTATTAATAATATTGATAACTCTAGAATGTGGTTAGATGTGGTATAATGTGGTTTCCCCCTGCTGTTTGTGACCCTATCAGAACTATTATTAATTGGTTCCCCAGTTGAGAACCACTGATATATAACAGCTGTGGATTAAGTTAATAGACAATTAAATGAACAAAAGTTCTGGTGACTTGTTTCAAATACATTCAAAAACGGGCTAGCATTTTGCATTTAATTAAACTACCTTACAGTGCACAATCTCTATACTTGCATACTACCGTGCTGCTGGCTTAAGGTCTCTAACATTACTGCCCCCTGTCTTTATCAATTGTTAAACAAAATACAGACATGTAAATGCATGTCACCATTTCTTTTGATGCTTTAGATTTAATGGAAAAGGAAAGGGGAAGATGTGAGCTTGTTGTGACTCAGAATTGAGAGAGGTCACCTAGCGAAATCTGCGGAGGGTGAGATGTTTGAGGTGCTGCAGGAGAAATCACACACTGTGAGGCCATATGGTGTAGAGGGAAGAGGGAAGAAGTAATAGCCACATTAAATCATCCCAGATTACTGCGGTAAATCAAAACAATGTGTTTTAATAAGCTTAATTAGCTGAAATGTTCCCGAGAGTTGGCCGCACACTGGGAATCTGAAATAATAAGTGCTTTAACTTGTTGTATTAATGTCAGGAAATGACTTTATGTGGCAGCATGAAACATTACAAAGGTTGGAAGATAGATATGAAGAGAAGAGCTGAGAAATTGAGATTAAAAACTAAAATTACAAGAAAAACGAAAACAGGGGAGAAGAATAGACCAAAGCATACAGCATGCGAGAAGGAGACAGATACAAATGTAAGAGAGGAGGAGAAGGAAAAAAATGTTAGAGCAAGCGAGTGTGAGAAAGAGAATCACCGGGAGGCTCGACTGAGGAGGCTGATTAGAGATGCGGTTTGATGTCAGGACCAGTGCACATTTTTTACCTAATAGAGGCATTGATTTCAATGAAAGAGTTGAGTGTTCATGCATCTTTCCATTATCTGAATCACAGACAAAAAGAAAGAGAGAGCGAGAGAGAAGTGAGGGGGAGGGAGATGTGGCATGTCAGTGTGTGATCCTTTGCCATTGAATAATTCACTCTCCATGCATTTAAATCGTGAGGAGGCTCTTAGTTTTTTTGAGCTGAATTACAAACTCAAATCACCTCAAGTCTTCACCATCACTGATGCAGAGAGCTCATCTATTCACAGCTTATGTAAGAGGGGGAGGACAACCATTGGTGATTCAATGTCTTTTCAATAATAAGACATTCGTTCAAATGAACTGACTCCAGACTTGATTCTCAGTGTAGTATTAGACGTTTGGACTCAACTGTAACATCATTTGTACCTTCATCTATTAAATTCTGGACTCTGATTTGTCGATCACAGTCATGCTGTGTATCAGACCACTCTCTATTACTTCATGTCTCTCATATCACACTGCAGACTCACTCTTGATTCATACAAACAGAACTGGTGCTATTGATTGTAGTGAGAATTCACTACTTTAATACTGTTTCAGTGTTTGTCTTGTCGCTATAGGCTGATTGTTTTGTACATTGTAATGGACTTTTTTCTTAGTAGGAGTTTTAAGATTTGTTGAGGAGCTAACTATACATTGTCCTTTATGCATATATTATAGTTGATTGGGATTCTATGGGGGAAGAAAAATGCTTTCATGACATGTTTCTTTGGTTTATGAGAGTCTGTAGTGCATCCTAGAGAAAAAACTAGAGTAAAAGAAGAGGATAAATAGAGAATAGGCTGCGGTTATCTGCAGTGAAATAGAGTCCAGTCAACAAGACACTGAGTGAATCTGTAATGTCACAGCTCTCTGAGCTCAAACCTCATGACACCAGGATGGGAAGATAAGTCGTTTTTTCACGGGCAGACTCCTGCATTTCAGGCATTTCTTTCGAATATGCGCTTTGTGTTATCGTCTTTTTTTTTTCGTGTGTGTGTATTAAAACACATGAAATTATCCTTTAAAAGTTATTATTAGACTTTTTGTTAAAAACATATTTAATTAAGATGGTTTTTAACCATATTTTTTCCCCGTTTTAACCATGCATCTAACAAAATGGGGTGAAGCTTATGCTTTGAAAATGAGTGCAGAGCCATGCTATTTTTGTCCAATTAATTTTTATTTCCTGGGTTAATTAGTCATGGTGAGCAACTGTGAACTAGCGGTACATTTTTGTGTTGATGAGTTCAGCCTTCTTACAAATGCTATTACAAGAATAACTCTAAGCTGCATAGAATTTTTTCAAAGTTTATAATCAGCAGCCGTTTCATCTGCAAAGATAATTTGATCCTCATCTGATCTGCATCTATGGGCACAGTCACTGTAATTCCTTCTAATCTGTTCTCTAGATAGCTAGCAGCATTTGTAAGAGTATTATTAATTATTGTAAAGGGTATGTTGCAACTTGTCACAGGTTCTTGTAATAATATTATCCGTAATTATTTGCGGCAAACTGAATTATGCACAGTTGTTTACATTTTCAAACAATATTCTGTTTTTTCATTTATAGGGATGCACAATATATTAAGATTCTGGCCTTTTACCAATGAGACAATATTTTCATGTTATGGCTATGTCTATAACTGTTATAATTCTGATGTTAAAATACTATTTTGTCTGAGGAAATGAAAAACAAAACTCTAAAAACTCAAATGAATCATTTTAAATGCTAAAAGTGGATTTAGGCATCACAACGTACAGTATAAAGATGAGATTTGATAAAGATAACATTTAACAGCAATAAGGCGATAACTGACCTGCAATATATTTTGTGCATCTCTGTTAATTTATAATTGATAAGCAATAACACCCCATCAGACAATTTTAAAAATCTCACAAATTGCTTATGATTCTCAATGTTACATTTGCGTGATAATGGTTGGGATTTTTTGAAGTATATCCATCAGAGTGACTTCCAATAGCTGTCTGTTTGTTTGTTTTTCATTTATCCACAGGGAGCATAAGCAAGTTAAAGAGATGATTCCTATCTCTACTCTTCATGTTCCTTATTCTTCCCCATACTCTCCGATCCACCTCTCATCTCAAGCTTTCTAATAAACGTACTAAAGGTTAATGTACACGAGGGATTGTAGTTCTAGTGAGTTTAAAATAAGCCCTCACTGCCAGTTAATTCTTTCTCTCTAATGAGCAACTCCATCTCCTCTTGTTTATTCTTCCTTATATTTTGCACCATCCGTGGGAGTGAATATATATTCTGCACTGGAGCTCAGGGATTTGAGGGGAAAATCCTCACTCCGCTTGACTGGACTTTCCCCCGTGGGTATTTGGCTCAATCCGTGAAGGCAAGCAAAGCGCACAATTCCTGCAGTATACTCCATCAGTGGCTCCCCTCTGTAGGTTTAGCATATAGACGTGTCCTGAGGTTTGTGCAGCTGCTCGAGTGCGAATGGAGGTGGTTTGAGACATCTAGTAAATCTCACATAGACCCTCTTCTCAGCCTTTTGTGTTCAACGACTTTACAATTTCCATACATGCCATATGACTCTTTTTGAGACCCTCCCGTGTTCCCGTTTTTTCCCTTCTGTATTATGAAATGTTCAGATGAAGTTCTGTGCAAGCATCTGGTATGTATCTCTCCCTCTCTAGTGAGGATCATGTCTCTCATCGCATTAACTGCTCATACTGTGATGAGAACCCATTACATTCAAATAGACAAATGATCCTAATGTGGAATATAAGACCGTAGGTGTCCTGTTGACAGAAGTTTGCTTTTGTGTGTGTGTGTGTGTGTGTGTGTGTGTGTGTGTGTGTGTGGTTAATAACAGCATACCATCCTCAACAACCAAGCTCAACATGTTTTATCCCATTAAGTTTCACTAGATTCTTAAATACGTTATTTCCTTGTGTAAGCCTCATTTACGTAGCACCCGGACATATAATATAAATATTTTCTGTTTGAGTTTATATGCAAAGTCGTAAAAAGCTCGTCTTTTTACTGGATATTATTTAGATTAAATGTATACATAGTGCAATATCATCCACAAGGAGCTGTCGGGGGTTCAATTTTAAAAATAATTATTCCCCAATCTGCCCTGGTTCAACTAATTATTTGAGCATACTGATGAATTTAGCGGCCTTATTATTTTGTATCTAGTTTCCTATAATCTTTGTTTTCCCCTCAGCTCTTTTCTATAGGCTTACTGCATCTTTGTTTACTGCAGACTATTTATCAAAGAATCCTGAAAAAAAGGTTACCTAACAAAACATTTTTAAATGGTAATTATAGCAGTGATTTGATGAGCTCAAATTAGCTTCCAACATGAAACATAGATGGCAACAGTTAGGGAGACAAATTATCGCCTGGCAAACTTTAGTAAAGTGCCCTCAATCAAGGCACAATGTTTTGTTTCTGCAATTACATGTGTCAAAATGTGTAATGGAGTGAAGACATACCTATTTTCCATATGCTTTGTTTGCACTGCATTTGGAGAAGAGAAACACATCTCTGATACGATTGTAATAACAATTAACATCTATGTGTTCAGTTCAGTTCTGTAGACATGTTGTTATCATGTGAATTTAGAATTTTTTTAGAATTTGCTTGTTAAAGCTACACTGTGTAATTTTTTAAGTTGATTCTTAGCAAAAAAACACTTTGTTCTTTCAAAATGATATGTGCTCATTAATGTGTAATTACTTCTACCAACTAATCAAGTATTCTCGTAAGCGTAGAATCTGCCATTTAGAATACATACGAGCGAGTCGCTTGAATGGCGGCAGCCATGTTGCGCCTCCATCTTGAAAATACATTAGCCAAAGAGGGACATACCTGGAAATTCAAGCATCGCCTTTCGCGTTTTGACACTCAGTGGCACCGTGACGAATGCGAGGGGGAGATTACTCGCGACTGCCGGCAGATTTGAAATAATACGGCCACCGTAGGAGTTAAAACGCCCTCGGAATGGGAGGGGCTAGAAAGTAATATTCAGTTGGTAGTCATAAACAATTTCACCGCTAGATGGGAGAAAATCCTACACAGTGTAGCTTTAAATGTGGTTGTCACTCCTGTAAACCAAACTTGTGTTCAAAACAGGATTAAGCAGAAGTGACAGCCTTATTTACCTGCACGTGGCCTCTGTGACTTTTTAACCACACATCAACAAATCTCATTCCCTAGCCAGTGCATCCTGGCCAGTCTCAGCTCTGCACTGATTGATTTGGCAAGAAACATTGTGGTCGCACAGCCTTGCAGTGGAGTACCGCTGTTCTCCATAATCGCAGTGAAACAGAACGCCTCAGCAGCCTTCAGGGTAGCCCGTTTGTCTGTATAGATCAGTGTGCCAGATGGGAGTCCATGTTGGGATCATGAGCAAGCTAATGCATCATCCCACTGTTTAGAGCCCTAGCACCAGAAAAGACTCCTACAGTGTCATAAATTGCAAGTTTGCAACAATTAGTTTGAAAGGGAAGCAAATGGGTCGTCCTTCAGTATCCTATATAATATTCACACTGAAATCCCTAGTTAAGTTTGGCATGTTTATGGCAAGTAAATGGGCTGACCTTAGTGTATTTAGATTGAGACTAGTGTATTTCTATCTTTGGTTGTAATAGAGAAAATGGGCACATTTAGTAATAGTAAAGGACTGCTTTATTGTGCAAATGATCAAATCTGTCTAATTCTGTTCCATATATGACTATTTTTGCAACTTTATATCTCACAATGTGACTGTGTTATTTTAAACTTCATCTCACAATTACCTTTTTAATGTTTTATTCGGAAGCATAAATGGGTTTCCGTATAGATCACCAAGCACGACATTATTGATAACTTTAGCCCGTCTTTATCTGTGCTCATATGAAAATCTAATGGTGCGGTGTTTTACTAGAGCTATTTTGGTTATGGACCCAATATAGTGTGGATAATAAGTATGGAAATGTCTACAAATGGTCAGTTCTGCTTAAACAGATTGAACATATTGATTTTTGGCTTTGTTTGGTTTGTTTTCCAGGCGTTCCGATGGCCAATTGGGAGTCAAGTGGATGGAGACGAGATGCTGGAGATCCAAGTGTTTAATTACAGCAAAGTCTTTACTAACAGGTATGATAATTCAATACATTTGC
Source organism: Scardinius erythrophthalmus (assembly GCF_964197995.2). Classification (NCBI taxonomy): domain Eukaryota; kingdom Metazoa; phylum Chordata; class Actinopteri; order Cypriniformes; family Leuciscidae; genus Scardinius; species Scardinius erythrophthalmus. Next base: position 40,131,656 of record NC_138231.1, read on the forward strand.
TGTGTGACTTCAGATCAGCTCAAAAAAGATTGCAGCCTATTAATATACAGTACTTGCTTCTGAATGTATAGTATTTATTGACTGACATCTATATAGATTTAAGAGGCTATGATCAGAAAATACTGTGGGTGTAACGGTACGCAAAAATCACGGTTCGGTACGTACCTCGGTTTTAAAGTCACGGTTCGGTTTATTTTCGGTTCATTAAGGGAAAGAAATGCAAACATTAAACTGCAGGTTGTTTATTACTATAAACTTTTTTTTACACTTTTTTTTACACTTTTTAATAAAATATATATAAAATAAAAAAAAGAATAAGAAATAAAATACTGCTGCAAAATTCTCCACTAAATAAAATACTCTCAGTCTCAAACCAATATCACATAATAAATTTAATGAAAAATATAAATAAAACTATGATTACAGTGCAGCATTACCAATCCCAGCTTGTAGGCCTGCTCATATTTAAAAATTAAGGCTGGAAATCGATAAAAAAAAAGAACTAATTAATTGCATAATTTGCTGTAATTAATTGCAATTCCTCCAAGCTTGTAATCATCAATAATTAAACTTAGAATCCCCTAATTAAATGAAACACCGGGGGGGAAAAGGAACAGAAAATAGCCCTATATTAAAATAATATTAAACATAAATATATCAATGTATTATTATTTTTCAGTAATCAATCAACATAATCAATTTAAGATTTTTTTTTTATATATTTTTTTCTAATTATCAAAATAAAATATAGTCCTACAAAGCTATTATTACCAGAGCATGTGATCAGAGCAGGTAATTTTACCATTATTGCCAGCATGACTATACCAGCTCAGCAAACAGAAGTCTACAGAGAAATTTCACGTTATTTGAGCGGACTTTGCTTTTCCAGTGCGTGATCGGTACATGATGGGGGGGTTTGGGCCGTTGATGACAGAGCAGAACGCGCAGCGCAAACACGGAATCGAACATTGAAAATTGAGCAGAGAGCGCAGCGCGCAGACACACACACACACACGGAACGGAGAGTGCGGCGGCGCACACTGAGCGGAAAAGCTTTTTTTCGCCCTGCAGTCGATTTCATTGGTTTAGGTTACAGCAAAGCCCGTCTACGGAAAGCCTGTTCACTCCAACGCCCTATTAAGTCCTATTGGTTGTAGTTCCACCAGAGTTCCACTGGGGTCCTCGCCATGAGTGCAAAATGAATGGGAGTCTATGGGGCTAGATGGCTAAATTTGTCTCTTTCACCCGATTGCCGTTGAGAAATCTCAGATTTGATTGTAGGTTTTGCAAGTTCAACATGGGTTATAGATCGAAAGTTGAATGAACGAGTACTTATTTATTTTCGATTTCTTACAGGTTGAGTTGTTGTTGCCCATAACACGCTAGCATTCTGCTAATGACGTCAGCATTCTGACGTCATTGACATTTTGAAAGACTTTTTAAAGCAAATAAGTGACTCTAAAAAATCTAACACCAAGCAATGTGTAATTTCTTTGCATCCCCTTTTGAAAACAACATTCAAATTACTAGACAAAAAATGATATCCTAAGAAAAGTGGATTTTGAGCGGTATAGCTCCATAGACCTCCATTCATTCTGCACTCGTCCTGTGAGCGCCCACATATGGAACAAGAGTGGAACTGCAACCGGAAGTTTATTGAGTGGCACTTCTCCCCTTATTAGACATTCTCTGGTTACAGTGACCATAGATATCATATAAAGGCTAGATGTCTCGTCTGCGCTGCTGGCCAATGGAGCTCGACATCCGCACACGGCGGCCATCTTACGACAGGGTGCTCGCTCACTCATAACATGGTGCATGTACTTTTAAATAACCATAACTTGCTCAATTTTCTCAACGGTTTGGTTTGTTATAAACGTCAGAGATGTAGCTATTATACTGCATACATATGAATAATTATGTTCAAAATGTTTAAGCATTCAGAATTATAGCCACGTTAATAACGTTTGTAAGAAACCAAACCGTTTGTAAATCCGTCCAGATTTCAGCGATATAAGAGGATTTGTGTGCGTGCTGCTCACTCACCTTAATTCACAGAGCCCTGTCCTAAGATGGCCGCCGGTGATGCCGGAAGTGACTCCGCCTTAAGACATCTAGCCTTTATATAATATCTATGACAGTGACGACGGGTACAACTTTAGAATCAGCTGCAGGGCGGGATTTGCGCTGAACGCGGAGACTTCCGTTCGTGTTGAAACACGAAAATGTACCTATGTTCCGCACACAAAATATTGCATTCGGTCATTCGGTACACACGTGCACCGAACCGAAAGCCCTGTACCGAAACGGTCCGGTACGAATACACGTACCGTTACACCCCTAGAAAATACATTATAATCAGTACACATAAAAGGATTATTGCAGTCTAAAATAAATCTAAACAAGATATTGAGTGGAACAAGGCTAAACAAAGCCTAAATACATTTCCATTTAGTTCAAGTAATTAACATTCATGGCTTCAACTGATGGTCTCCAAACACACTCCAGCAACAAAGCATTGGCTATTTAAATGTTCTCTTAGACAAACTAAGGCTTGTTTGTTTAGCAATAAGTCTTTGTTATTTCCATCGGACCATACAGGACCTCATAACTCGTACATTTTCTTTGTGATGCTGGTTTTCATAACATGTTGTATTGACAGTCCATTAGCAGTGTAGATTATTTGAGCCTTTTAGGTATTTTGAAATGGCCTACTTAATCATAGCGTTCATATCTATCTATCTATCTATCTATCTATCTATCTATCTATCTATCTATCTATCTATCTATCTATCTATCTATCTATCTATCTATCTATCTATCTATCTATCTATCTATCTATCTATCTATCTATCTATCTATCTATCTATCTATCTATCTATCTATCTATCTATCTATGCTTTAGTAGAGTGGTAGTTATTGGCATTAATTAATTAAATACTGCCAATTCTAATTTACACTCATTCCCGAGATATGAATGAGAAAGCAGCCACAGAATAGAGGTTCGCCTATCAGTTCTGGTTATAGTATCTTCTAGAAACTTATTGATTGGAAGCAGTGCAGTTTATTTCCTGTTCATGTACATGTCAGTATTCACTCTGTGAAGCTTTTCTCCCACTACTCTGAAGGAGTGCTGTGGTGTTTTCTATATACTGTGGATAGGCTGACAATCTTTACTAGCTGGTAAAGATTACTACTATGGTTATCTTGGTCTGGCTACATCAACGTGACTTAGTAAATTTGCAGCTGTCGTGAGCACAAGTAGAAAAATCTATCATGACCATTAAGTTAATTTAATTGTAGTTCAATCAATGGTCAGCACTTTGTTTTGTTGTCATAGGCATTGTTTAGAGCTGACAGTGACACCTGTGAATAGATCACAATGTATAAGAAGAGCGTCTGATGAATAATTCACATGCCCCTGTGACATATGTTAACCGCGCCACTCATTAGCTATTTGTTTGTTATTTACAGATGTAATTTCTATCCATCATATGCATTACGTAGCTGACCTGATCATGATCTATAACTCAGTAGATCCGGACAAAACACCAGGTGTGAGACCGGTGTGTACACGCAGCAGACCGGTGTGTAGCTCAGAAACTCTATCTTCCTTATGATAGACGAGGTTGTACATTACATTAGAGGTGAACAATTCCTAGCCTTGGGAAGATCAGGCAGTAATTGAGAATTAATGGTGATTCGTTCAACATTGCTGTTGTTGTTGTTTCATGACCGACTGACCACCAGGTGGTGACGTTGTAGATGCCTGCAATAGCATTAATATGATCCCATCCTGCAAATAAAGACCATATGAGAAGAAATCAAATAGATAATAAATGGTTTTGGGTAAAAAGAAATTGATACTTTTATTCAGCAAGGACACATTAAACTGATCAAACATGACAGTAAAGACATTTATACTGTTACAAATAAATGCTGTTTTGAACTTTTTATTTTTATTCATTAAAGTATCCTGAAAAAAAGGTGTCATGTTTGTGACACATAAGCACCAAATCAGCATATTAAAATTATTTCTGAAGGATCATGTGACACTGAAGAATGCAGCAATGGCTGTTGAAAATTCAACTTTTCCATCACATGAATAAAATACATGTAAAAAAAAAAAAATTAAATAGTAAACAGTTATTTTAAACCGTAATCATATTTCACAATCTTACTTTTTTTTTGTTTTACTGTATTTTTGATCAAGTAATGCAGCCTTGGTGAGCATTCAAAAAACATATATGTGTTTTAAATAGTCACTGTGTTTTAAAAAGTATTGGTAGGTTAGTAATAAGCCTGTGTGTGATGTAATGTTTTATGTCAGTGAATGTATGTCAGGAACTGGGGTGCGATTTCATGCATTTAATTAGTAATATCACTAGAAGGCAGAGAGTACACTACGGCTCTATAACAGGATCCGTCACTGATAACTGCAGAACTGTAGATAATGTGCAGAGGAACTGCAAATTCCAGCTCAGAATTCCAACACAGCCACTCATTATATTACTCACTAACGAAATGCCATTTCCTCTGTGTTAAATACATCCCTGCCTTGAGTTATTTCCCCCCCCATTTTCAACAGAAGAAATGCTCATTGTCCCCCTCAATTTATATTGTGGTTATAGTCTTCACAGTAACAGTACATTTTTAAAGATAAAAAAAAACAGTTAAATAGTATAAATAAGTCAGAAATACTTACAATCATCATTTAGGAAATCTGATCTCATCTGAAATCAACTTGCATGTATCATAAGATCAAAAATATACTGTAGAAAATTCATGGAAAAGCAACATGGGATTAACTGTTGTGAATTCTCATGTTCTGACCTCTCCAAAAAAAGAGAATGGACTTGTCAAGGCAGGACAGTAAATTATGGAGCAGATGAAAGTCAATTGTCTGTTGTTTGTTCAGAGGATCAATAATGTATGAGGGATCTTTAGAAAAGTTGATCGAGAGCCAGAACCTGATCCAGGATCAGTGAATTATTCACCCGTGGATGCATGCAGTTCATAGACAGTCACAAAGCCATCATTTCGCCACCGAACTGGTCGCATATCAATCACAATGGTCTCTTTTCCTTTATCGAGTCCCTCTAGATGAACAATGGAGCTGACTGAGTGTGTTTTTTACATCCGAATACAGCTGCAGCTCAGAGGCAGGTGCTAAAACTGTTAGCGGTTTGTATGGTTTGATGTGTTTTCTCATCAAATTGTCTGACCACATGGATAGGCCCGCCTGTCTTTCTCTTAGACAGTGATGCAGTAATAGACAAGAGAGTGTGTGTAAGCTAACTACATGTGGCATTTAATTGGTCAGTCCAGAGTTCCTGATTGCTTTTGTTCACTGCCTGTCACTTTTTATATCAATAGATGAGCTAACAAGCAGAAAAAAAAAAACCATTCCTATCTCCAATGTGTTTGTTGATCTTCTTGTGTCTAGATTTGTGAGTCTTTATTCCTCTAAACTCAAAACAGACATTGTGGTTACATAAAAAGCATGTGTTTGTGTCCATAGGAGTGATTGCAGCTGGTAGTAAAGAAATTAAACTGTTATTTTTGATAGGAAATGTTTAAATGATTCAAAGAGGGGGCAGTTTTCAGAGATTTATTTGCAAAATAGTGATTAAACAATAAAGAAAGTGTATTTTAATAATGTTATTTTTGAACAATACATCCAATTCATTAGTACTTTTTTTTAAGATTATTCATTTTCTTTAAAGGTGCACAATGCTTTTGAAAAATCAAGTCCAGACATTTCAGTAGTCTAATAAAAAACGTTTTGTTGAAATCACACGACCAACACTATTATCAGACACTTTCACTCACAGAATTACGCTACTGTTTGGGGTCAGTAAGATTTTTTTTTTTTAAAGAAATTAATACTTTTATTTAGCAAGGCCAAAATATAATCACAGTAAAGACTTTTACATTGTTTCAAATAAATGCAAATTTTTTAACAACTTTTTTTTTTACTCTGTTCATCAAATAATCCTCAAAAAATCATGTTGGTTTCTACAAAATTATTAAGCAGCAGAACCATTTTCACCTGTGCATATAGCCAGAAACCATTTTCATCTGTGAATATAGTGAGAAATGTTTCTTGAGCAGCAAATCAGCATATGAGAATGATTTCTGAAGGATCATGTGACACTGAAGACTGGAGTAATGATGCTGACTGCTGAAAATTCAGCTTTTACCATGACATAAATAAATTACATTTTAAAATAGATTTAAATTGAAAACAGTTACTTTAAATTGAATAATATTTCACAATATTGCTGTATTTTTGATCAAATGAATGCAGCCTTAGTGAGCATTAGAGACTTCTTTCAAAAACATGTAAAAAATCATGGCTGACTGCTAATAGCAGTAGTAGTAAATGTAAAAATGATAAAAACAATTATAAAACAGTTGTAAAGACTTCTCTATCTTCAAAGTTCATGATATTCGTCTCAGCTGTACATACTTCAAATATATATATATATATATATATATATATATATATATATATATATATATATATATATATATAAAAAAATCATGTATCGAGTCACATATGTATTTGTGTGTGTGATAACAGTGTTGGTATTTTTCACGAGCTCTTTGTAGCTGTCGCAGTGTTTCTCCCTCACCACCCTTACAAGCTCAGTGCACATCGGGTCAGGCCAAAGTGTTAGATCGTTATTTAACACAACTTTTTCTGTTTGCAGGTTAATTGGCACTTTCCGCATGGTTCTACAGAAGGTGGTGGAGGAGGGTCACTTGGAGGTGTCTGACACTCTTATTGACGACAATAACACAGCCATACGGGTGAGACGTGAGGATTGCAGACAGTGCATGTGCTTGTTTTTCTTCTGGTCTGACAGATCAGAAATGCTCTTTTTTCATATAACACACCCACTCACAAAAACATCCATTCACATATTTCACCAGAGGGTCTAGCTTTGCACAACTTGCACAAAACCATCGTTGTCATGGTTACATGTCTACTCGGAGACTATAAGGAACTATACAGTTTTATTTCTCTCTCTCTCGCTCTCTCTGATATCCACCATGATGTGCAGGTTGATTTCCATAGGGGTCCGGCTCATCCCTATGTGTCAGAATAGCAGCTCGATAATAAAGGAAATGTATCGTGTAGCTTTAATATTAAACTTATTTTCTCCATTAAGCTTCCTTTGACTCTTGCTAATCTTATCACTTAAGATCTTACCAGTTTGGTTATTGCTCCTTTAAAACATTTTTGAACTAAGTGAATCTTAAATGCAACTTCCAAAAGTAACTTGTTTGTGACTTTAATTGACTTTATTGTAAGGAGTAGTAAGTGTTTGTCTTACACACACTGTGGCAGAAACGATCTGGGGCCGGTTTCACAAAGATAGACTTTGACTATGGCTTAGATATAGTAGATAGTCAGACTTCATATACAGTAGACATCTAAATCAGACCGTTGCACAAAACACTTAAGACTCTGACTATCTTAAGTAGGACTACACTGCAATGCATTCTGGGTAAAACAAGACACTTTTCAAAACAAAAAACATGGCGGATCGAGTAAGCGCATTCAACCGCTCAGTGCAGTTTACCCCAGCGGATAATATGTGTTTGTTGGAGGAGTATAACAGTTACAAGGACATTTTACTTGGGAAATTTAGCGGAGAATATAGTAACAAGAAGAAATGTTTAAATTATGAGCCATTTTCCCTTTTCTTTTGGCTGTTTGTAATGTAACTGATTGTTACTGCTGGTTACCAAGGTAACAGAGTCTTAGAGCTAAGTTAGCCTGGGGGTAAGGTGTCTAATGTTTTTGGTCTAACTCTAAATTAAGTCAGTCTTTATTTTTGTGAAACAGTCTAACTTGCATTAGACTAGTCTATGAGCAGATTTTAGACTTGTCTAACACTATAGACCGGTCTAAAATAGCTTTGTGAAACCGGCCCCTGTTCACATGCCTAAATTTGTTACATTTTCACAAATAATTTCCTTTAAACTGTCAACACTTCATTATCTGCCCACCTTTTTATGGCACAACACAGGAAGAGTTATTGTTAAAATGTCAAAGCTGTTATGCAACACAATGCATGGTGATCACTGGCTGGTTCCTGGTCATGTTCTATCTTGCTTAAGGCTATGCAGTCATTCATTCGTTTCCCAGGACACTGAATAAAAGCTCTCTCAAACTTTGTCAAAGTATAAATTAAAACATTGTTTGCTAGAAAAACAGAAAACTTTCCAAAAAATGAGCCGTGGAGCCATGAACATACATGTTTTATTGGATATATAACCAAGAAAAGTAAGTCTTAAACTTGTCACACAGTATTGAGTGACGATATGTCAGATGTTTCTCCTCCACGTCTACTCATTTCATCCTTGACCCAGTGCAGTTCTGACACTATTGTAATGTTTGTTAAGCAACTCTTATTTTATGGAAAAATGAGATCATGATACGTACTTTCATGCAACTTGATCCACTTGTACTTACACTGTGCACAAACTATAAACCACTGGTCAACCACTGAGACCTCAGCAGCAAAGCTTGAAATTTGTCTTGTTTAATTAAAGCAGGGGTTATATCTAAGTAAAGCTGTTCCAGGGCTCAGGTTCTCCCTTTTGTACGACATGTACCCCTGGGAGAAGTGACCATCAGGCAGTTGACAGAGATAAGCTGGACTGAGGCTAAATTGTTCCTTGTTCCTTTTAATGAGTTTGTAAACATGAGAAGGAATGGGTAACTGATGCTGATAGACTGCCACATGGGTTAGCTAGCATGACCCTAGCCTTAGCACTTAACTCTAACACCTAACCTGAACCTTATTGTTCTACCTCTCTTCAGCTTAAAAGTTGTGTCTGGGTTAGACAAGTGTCTTTATGAATTCTGAGAGTGTGTTCTTATTAAAAAATCAATTTTGTTTTTTGTTCAGAAGCCTACTTGAAAGAACATGCACAAAAAGACAATCATATTTATGTTAGTGTATTATATTATTCAGTAGTACACTTGAAAAAGATAGACATGCCTTATATATTCAAGTTTTTACTAGGCATATGACATACTGTATATGCATCATTCATTTTAAACTTTTTTGTTGTTGTATTTCAGACAAATATTTCCATAGAGATCAAATATCAGACCATGGACGGGAGTGTGAAGGTGTGGAGCGATGGTGAATTCCTTGATGTTCCTGATGACTGTGATGGAACCTTTCAATTTGAGACAGACAGTTTACTATCGGGACGCAGCCTGAGCTCCGGGACGTCACCTGGACGATCTATCCACGGCATTCCCACATTCCGCAAGTGAGTGTGTCTTCTTAGCCGATCACTGTTAACACAATCACCCTCATCATCATCACCCTCGGTATGTAGTGGCTTATATTGCACAGATAACTCTGTGATGAAGAAGATAATGAGGAGGAAATTAGATTAAGCATTCTTGCATATTTATTATTGTACTGTATTTGACATGTCAAGATATACAATGGAACAAATATCGAGATATACAATGGAACAAATGTCTTGCCTCACAGGACCACAGTGCTATATAAACATACAGTACTGTGCAAAAGTCTTAGGCATGTCAATACCCCCCAATACATGGAAATCAATACATCCCACACATTTAACTTGTCCATGTATTCATTACTCAGCAAAAATTGATATAATATACAGTACATATACAGTACTGTGCAAAAGTCTTAGGCATGTTAATATCCCCCCCCCCCCCCAAAAAAAATGGTTTTAAGTCAGTTATTTATATCTTTTGCTGTAGTGTGTCAGTAGGAAATATCAGTTTACATTTTCAACCATTCTTTTTGCCATTAATTGTAATAATCCAGTGAGATTTGTGTATGCACAAGGAGTCTGACAGCAGCCGGTATGATCTGATCTCACCATCATCGAGTCCGTCCGTGATTACATGAAGAAACAGAAAAAACTGAGACAAACTAAATCCAGAAGAACTGCGGGAACGTCTCCGAGACGCTTGAAGAAACCTTCCTGCAAAGCTACCTGAAAAACTATGGGCAAGTGTACCTGGACAAAAGCCGTTTTAAACGCAAAGGGTCGTTACACCATATATTGATTTGAATTAGTTAATAGAAGTTAAATCATAAATAAATTCAATTTGTGATTCTATTTTTGAAAGCATTCTCACTTTACAGCATTTTAACACAAGTGCCAGTACTTTTCACAGAACTGTAGCTTTGCAGGAAGGTTTCTTCAAGCGTCTCGGAGACGTTCCCGCAGTTCTTCTGGATTTAGTCTGTCTCAGTTTCTTCTGTTTCTTCATGTAATCACAGACGGACTCGATGATGGTGAGATCAGATCATACCGGCTGTTGTCAGACTCCTTGTGCATACACAAATCTCACTGGATTATTACAATTAATGGCAAAAAGAATGGTTGGAAATGTAAACTGAAATTTCCTACTGACACACTACAGCAAAAGATATTTAACTGACTTAAAACCATTTTTTTTTTGGGGGGGGGGGGGGGGGGATATTAACATGCCTAAGACTTTTGCACAGTACTGTATATGTACTGTATATTATATCAATTTTTGATGAGTAATGAATACATGGACAAGTTAAATGTGTGGGATGTATTGATTTCCTCTAAGCCTTTCAGTCTCCACAGGGCATTTAATCCATAAATTATAACCATATACAGACACAACACTATTCCATCATGGTTTGTGCGTGGGCATTAGTGGTTTTATGTGGATATGTTTACATACTGATGTGTATGAATGATTAATGTTAGGGGGAGTTGTTAAAAGGTACTATTAGGAAAATTAGAGCAGCCACAATAGAGATTTTTAGTGCTTTTGAATGGTTGTTTGGATTGTTTTTAAAGCCCTGTTTCATTTAGATATTGTATTTGATGATGCCAATTAATTAGTAATTGTTCAAACAACAAATCACATTATTATCGAAACAAATAGTGATTCTGGAATTTTAGATTCATGTTCACTTAAGCAAGTGATGAAAGGTGATGTTTTTACCTGTTCTGATTCACGTTGCTTGCCTTCTCATTTCTCTATAATTTTGTCTTCATTTAAACTTCACATTCTTCTGTATAACTGCAACTTCTCATGCCTTCACTCAGGATTCACTGTCATGAGATGAAGTGATGTTTGAGACAGTTTGTATCTATACGCTATTCTGTTCATGTTGCCTCTGGAAATGGGCCTTATATTCATGCATGATAATAGTTACTAATAACGCAACTTAAGCATATTTTAATTTAGCATTAATTAACTGCAGATGGTAACGGTAAATGAGAAGAGACAGGGAAAGGAGAAGCGTAGGAAGCGTTCAAGTCTGAATAAATAGGATGTAATGTGATAGTTTATTATGCATTGCGAAGTTGGCATAGATGACAGTTGCTTAGTCAGACAAACAAACAACACACACACACACACACACACACACACACACACACACACACACACACACACACACACACACACACACACACACACACACACACACACACACACACACACACACACACACACACACACACACCAGAGAAGTCAGCTTATTTTCTCCCAAATAAAGCGTGTGGAGTCCTTAGACAACATATTTCCTGTTTCTGACCAGGAGCGAGCTCAAAACCAGTGTCTTTGATGCTTTATAGATGATTTTTTAGCTCACACCAAGAGTTTGCAACATCTTCAAAGACTTGAGACATGCTTATGCTTTGTATTCCAAGCATCTTCCTAATTCTGAACTTAATATAATTGAACATGTTTGTTTTTTTTCAAAGAGTTTGGCTTTTGTACTATTTTCACAGCAGTCAGCATCTTTAACTCTTTGAATAATTAATATTAATTAGAAAAGGTATGTAATTTATGTATCTAATTAGAAAAGTTGGACAATCTGGACACTGAAAAAAAATATTTTGAGATATTTCTTTTAGACACTTAAGCATTACAGCAACCTAATGTAGTCATGTTAATTCAGGCATGTTAAATACTTGACATTTGCCTTTTTAATAATGTTACCCACTGTCCTCACTTGAACTTAATTCCTGGTGCTGTTTCATTATTGATTACAAGTCTTTGTTGTAAAGTTCTAAGTTTTAGTTCTAAAAGTGTGTGTTAGCTTTTTTGGAGTTTCTCTATAAAGAAAGTGTGTGTGTGTGTGTGTGTGTGTGTGTGTGTGTGTGTGTGTGTGTGTGTGTGTGTGTGTGTGTGTGTGTGTGTGTGTGTGTGTGTGTGTGTGTGTGTGTGTGTGTGTGTGTGTGTGTGTGTGTGTGTGTGTGTGTGTGTGTGTGTGTGTGTGTGTGTGTGTGTGTGTGTGTGTGTGTGTGTGTTGTACAGCTGAAGTTGCCAGAAGCCAGTGGAATGTAGTGAAGCTTCAGATCTGAAGTAAATGCTAGTCCTCTCTAATGACTAGACCCCTCTCACATCTCCACCCCCCCCCCCTCTCTCTCTCTCTCACCCTCTCTCTTTCAACTCTGCTTTTTCTCTTTCTAGTTTTTTTCCCTATAGAGTCATGAGTATGTGGGTACTTGAACTTGCACTGAAAATGCACCTTACATAATTAGATATTCTGTATGTGACAGTCTAATGTCCATGCACAGTTGCAGAAAAAAGAGTATGCCTTATACATATTTTTTTAGCGCAATTTTCCATAAGACAAATTGTGATTGTTAACTCATGATTTCTGGTCTGTGCGCACCAATCTTGCACTTCTATCTACTCCTCAACCAGAGCACCAGACTTCGGGTTTTCGGCATTATGTTAAGGAAGGTCTAATCTCCGGAACACACAAAAAAAATCCAGGAAAAGATTTACTATCTCTTAGTGTTGTGATCCCATGAGGTGAGAAAATTGCGCTAAAACACTCACTGAGTTTATATTGTTTTTAAAGAGTTATTATCCACAAGAAACACTGACTGAAATATTTTATTTCGCATCAGGCAAAGCCTCTTGTGAATTGCAGGACAGCTCTGACCAACATCTCCAATCGAGTTTTGTCTATATGCCAAAATGTAGGTAAATCCTTAACTTTCCAGCAACTACATTTAAGTATTGGAATAAGTATACAGTATGACATATCCAAAGCATTGCTATTTTCTCATTGTAAGCAGTGTTACACTCTGGACAAACCCAGCCGTTGGGTTAAAATTTTAAATTACATTTTTAACCCATCGTTTGGGTTTGTCCACATTTGACCCAAATTTGGGTTGAAGCAACCCAGCATTTTTTAGAGTGAACGCCCGTTTCACACATACTCCGTGTGCAGTGCGTTTGCGGTGCAGGAGCAGCACGCGCTATTGCTTTCACATATGATGTGTTTGCAGTGCGTAACTGATCCGTGGCGGTACCATAAACATACTCACTATTTTTTTTCAAATCCAGAAGTTATCAGCAACTTTTATAAAACAAAAGTTTTGTCAGCATTGCGATTCTCTTTGTATACGTATTCACGTTTAAACACAATTTAAACAATGTATTATTCAATGCATTACTTCTATATAGATTTATTAAGTAGCTCAAGCAAGTGTTAAAATATTTAACCATACTTATATTAAAATCGCAAACATTTTAAATTAAAACTTAAAATTGACAAAAACAGCCAACTCTCGTGCCTTTTCTTTTGCATTTAAATTTTAATACAATAAATCTTGCATGTCACAAAGGACTTGTTTTTCCACCTCCATAAATGAGACGAGTGTTGTTCACCAACATCCTTGTTGAGGCGACATAAAATTGTAGTTTTATTCAGTGTGTGCATCACAGCAAAAAATAGAGGATCTCTGCGCTGCTGTATACGCACCGCTCCTGGAACGGATCACCGGACCGCATCCGCAGCAGTGTGAAAGCTCTAACCTGTTAACATGGGTGCGGAAAAAAATAAGTACCGTACCTAGCGGAGTATGTGTGAAATAGGCGTAAGTGTGTGAAATATCTACAGTCCTTTGTTTTCCATCATTTTACAAGGGTTTTGTTCTTTTCATTACATGTCATTTGAAGAGCTCCTCAAAAGCACCTGCATCATTGAAATAACCTGAAAAAGCTTTTGATACCTCAATTGGACCATCCAGCTTCTATCAGCCTTTTGTGTTCAACATCATTATCATATAGAGAGCATTGTATGTTTACTTTCAGCATTAGATGAGGTGCTTTCATGAGAGCGAAAGCATTCTTCTCCTGAGCTCGGGGCAATGACGGGCGAAAGCTTGCAGTCAAATGAAACTTTACAGAACAAAGGGATTTTCACAGGGAGGTTTATCACTTTAGAGCTGCTGCATTACTCTAGTGGTTCAGTTTGTTGTCTTCGTTGCAGTCTAATGTTCAGCCCCCATTGCTCCATTCTTTTGTTCTTGTCTCCTACTTGCATAAAACTGTCACTTTGAGCCCCCCACACACTTTAAAAACTAGGGCACAAAAGCTCAAATGTGCTCGTTATTCAATAATTAATTACTTTAATAGAGTATGACATTGATGAAATAGAATTGTGCTTCTTATTCATTTACGCATTGCTGTAAACAAAAAATTGCAATACAAATTCAAATGAGACTCATTAAAACAAACACTTTAGTGAATTAATGGCTCTGGAATAAGGTTTAAACTGTCTAATTGTTTAAAATGTGCATTATATTTAGGATTATGAACCTTTGTGGGAAAAAGTAATTGTCAATGTTACTGTACGTTACGCCACATCTTTGTTCTGATCAGTGATTTGAAATAAAGAACAGGCATTGAGTTCCTGTTTTACCTCAGTTTTTTGTCGCCAGAGAAACTCATATCAGACACCAATAAGTTAGATCTCCTAAGCACTTGAGTGATACATAATTCATTGTGCTGCTTTATGCTTTTCAATGCATCCTATTTATCTCTGATTAAATGTATTGCTGTGTATTTATTCCATGTCATGGTTGATGGCCAGTGATATACACAGATACTTTTCATTGACACAAATGATTTTCTCTATTTTTACAGTTTTCTCTATATTTTTATATTTACAGTAGTAGATGTATAGGGACAGGGCTGCCAGTATTATTAAGGACTCTTCTCACCCTGCCTATGGACTGTTTGCCCAGCTTCCCTTAGGAAGAAGGCTGCACTCCATCCAGGCAGGAACAACTAGGCTCAGGAACAGTTTTTTTCTGTTCAACTGACAAATTCTTGCTCTTCTAATCTGCGTGCAATAATATACAGGGTGGGCCATTTATATGGATACACCGTAATAACATGGGAATGGTTGGTGATATTAAAGTCCTGTTTGTGGCACATTAGTATATGTGAGGGGGCAAACTCCTCAAGATGGGTGGTGACCATGGTGGCCATTTAGAAGTCGGCCATCTTGGATACAACTTTTGTTTTTTCAATAGTAAGAGGGCCATGTGACACATCAAACTTATTGGTAATGTCACAAGAAAAACAATGGTGTGCTTGGTTTCAACGTAACTTTATTCGTTCATGAGTTATTTACAAGTTTCTGACCACTTATAAAATGTGTTCAATGTGCTGCCCATTGTGTTGGATTGTCAATGCAACCCTGTTCTCCCACTCTTCACACACTGATAGCAACACCGCAGGAGAAATGCCAGCACAGGCATCCAGTATCCGTAGTTTCAGGTGCTGCACATCTCGTATCTTCACACCATAGACAATTGCCTTCAGATGACCCCAAAAATAAAATTGAAAAATTAAAATTAAAATTGGCCCTCTTCCTATTGAAAAAACAAAAGTTGTACCCAAGATGGCCGACTTCTAAATGGCCACCATGGTCACCACCCATCTTGAGGAGTTTGCCCCCTCACATATACTAATGTGCCACAAACAGGACTTTAATATCACCAACCATTCCCATGTTATTACGGTGTATCCATATAAATGGCCCACCCTGTAGATACGGTAAAGGGTAATACGGGATATGTTTATAACGTTTTGTTTTCGTTTCGTTTTTTAATAACAGTATTATTTAGAAATTTTATGTGCAATAATATGACTGTTTATGTCCTAATTTATTACTAATTATTGGACTCTTTTTATTCTTGCATTGTCTATTCTAGTTTTTTATTGCTATTATGTTATTTACACACTCCCGACGAAGCTGCTTAGACATACAACCTAGTTTCTAATGTTTTTATTGGATATAATGTTTTTATCTTGTGTTTTGACCGGGACCTTAGTACTTAGTTTAGTTCCTTCATGTAAAAATGTGTATGGAATGACAATAAAACACCCTTTAACCCTTAACCTTGACTATGGGATATTGCGCTCTTGTGCCATTTGCTGAAGACACCTTTATTCACGCCTGAAAGGATAATGACGCATGACGACGTGGGCGGGTTTACCTGCACACAGCATATAAATGCAGTCGCATGCTTCATTCTCTTTGTTCAGTCCTGCTGTTCACCAAGCCTCAGACTGTGCAGGGCTCAGAGGTGTTGTTCCTCGTTTCCCTCCTTCTAGGAACAGAAGTTATATGCATAACTCAACGTTCCTATTCAGTCGGTTCACTCGGTACAACACATGACTATGGAACATATATTCATGCCCCACAAATTCGCTGAATTAAATTTAATTGAATTAAATGTAAGGGACCAGCACCGGCACATACCCCTATTCCTTTTTCGAGGTAGCGACGTCCACTGGTTAAAATACCCCTGTGGTGAGCATGGACTGAGTTACCATCACCGCAGTGACATCTAGTTGGTAAACTGGACAAATGTGTGCAGTGATGCCCAACTGGCAGACGCACGAAAATCTTAAACCAAGCCCATGCCATTCCCATGCCCCTCATAGAGTGGGCACACACCCCGGCAGGCAGAACCAACTCCTTAAATGCTATGGAAAGAGCTTTCTACAGTCCAATGCGAAAGACATTGTTTAGATAGCAGCATCCCACTGCCTGTTTTGGAAAAGATGACATCGCACAGGGCATGAAGCAAGTCTCATGTCTTCCTCTGAGTCAGAAATTTTACAGGACAGGCAGCTCGAAAGAGAGTGCACTCCCAACATGACTTTAGGTGTATTCGCATTCGGACACAACACCACCAAACGCAAATTGGATTCATTTTTTGTCAACAGGATGGTCCGCGGATGGTCCATTCACAACATCCACGTGCAGCCCAATTTTTGTGACAGCATGGATGGTGCTCGTACAAAAGCGCATGTGCGAGTGACTTGAGCACTTGAAAACCAAATCCGCTAGATGTTTGGCGTATACACACTTTGTCTTTCCATGCACACAGCCAAACGAGCATAGTTTGAAAGGCTTGCGCTCTCCAGTGTAATGTGGAAAATGAAATATACCTGGATCTTTAAAGAACTGAAAGGCAAGCAGGTACGCAGCACCATTAATGCCCTCATGACAAGTCGAAACGGTTGTTGGTATGGGAGTGACCTTCCTTCGGAAATCAGTATCCCCATACGACGATACACTAAGCCTCAAATACCCACTACTTCAATGCAACACACTTCAAAATGCAAGCGCTTTGTATTGTAGCTACAATCAGATTCTCCCTTTCAACAGGTAGGCCCCTAGAGACCACAGTTCCAGCTGAGGAAGCCACAACAATGGCATGATGCTTACTTACCATGTCTTCACTGGCCAGCAAGAAGCCGCCAAAATCAGTGACAAACCCTTCCCGCTATACCCTGTCAAGGGTGGGCTGTATCAGCTCGATTTGTGCTCATATTCCATCATGTCTAAATGCCAGTGAATAAAAATGAAGTTCCTTTCTCATCTCTCTCCTAGATGTCACGTTCCCTTCTTTTATATTGTGTTGACAGTTGTTGCATTGCTTGTATTATGGTAGAGGTCATAATTCTTAAACAGGGTTTAGAAATAAAGCGATCAGTGACTTTTTGTGCGTCCCAGTTTAGCATCTTGGCTCATAAAATATAAAATGTCACCTGAGCTCACCCCACACACTAAATAATATGCAAAGGTCATTATTCAGTAAACAGGGGGAAGAGGGATTACAGTCTTTATCAAAGTGGGTTTGTCGTTTTGTGAAGGTTTAAGTTCTTAAGGGACAGTCAATGTAGATAGACTGAGCTGACCATATGAAAACCACATGAAAGTGCCGAATTTGGCATTTAATGATGGAATTAAACATATGTTATTTATTTGTCTCAAGTACTTTAAAGACTGACAGTGTCCACAAATGTCCTTCTCCTAGGCATTCACAATAGTGCCGCCTCCATTGTGTGCATCTCAAAGCGCAATCTGAGACTCTGGCTTTGTTCTCTGTAGCAACGCTGTCTGTCAGACTGATGGTTTCCTGACCATCCTTTCTTGACTAAACAGTCAGTGCTGAAAGTCTGCCCTACATAAAGGAAGTACTGCTAGACCTTCGGTAAGGATATTGCATGTGTCCCAAAGACCTGGAGAACCGCTGTGGTTAGTGCTGTGGATTGCGCTGTGCGTTGCCTGTTTCTCCTTGACTGCTGAAGTGAAGCCTTAGATTAAACAGAGCTGGTCTCATCACGCTCTAAAAATCATTTAATTAGTGTTAGGTTACCTTATGTCTTGATACAATCCAGTCTTTTCTTCTCGATTTTGTCCAAACTAATCAGCATACTCTGGAGAGTTCTATGTTTTTTGTGTGTGTGTGTTTTTGTGGTGATCCCAAGATGACATTGTTTAGGTTAAGAAACTATTATGTCCAGTTACAGTTAATTTGTACATCTGATAAGCCAAGACAGTTAATACAGCACATTTATAATTGGTAAAATGAATCAAACTTGCAGAATGGGAAAAATGGAAAATATTGATCTATATATATATATATATATAATATATATATATATATATATATATATATATATATATATATATATATATATATATATATATATATATATATATATATATATATTATAGAATAGTAAACAAAGCTGTTGCATAGTTTGTATTATATATACTGTATATTTGATTTATTAATATACAGTAAATTCCATGATCACTTTAAGTATTGATCAATTTAAGGCATCCTTTCTGAATAAATGTATTAATTTCAAAGAAACAAACAAACCAAAAAACTTACTGACCCCGCATTTTTTGAACAGTAGTGTATGTAGATTTATAGAACAGTAATTTACTTTATGTAATATAAGTAATTGTATCGGACACATCTGTAAGAGAGTGAGAGTGAGTGAGTTAGTGTGTGTGTGTGTGTGTGTGTGTGTGTGTGTGTGTGTGTGTGTGTGTGTGTGTGTGTGTGTGTGCGTGTGTGTGTGTGTGTGTGTGTGTGTGAGGTCACATACTCTCCTGTTACTTTATCACTCATACCTGGTCTTCATCTCAAGTTCTCCCTTATTGTGGACGCCTATTTAGTTTGAGAAGTGTCTCTTTGCCGGTTTTTTATTTTTTATTTTTTACTTTGATCTGGACTAGCCACTAAAAATGGACATGTAGTACACACTCTAGTCAGGAATACCTCTCTTTTTTCACATATTTCTCTGTTGGTGGTTGTCAGCGTTTGGTGAGTATCCTGTATATGTGTATTTTGTTGGGGTGTTCATAGCAATGTTAATGTAAACTAGTTCCTTCTGTTTTGCAGTTCATATACTTGTTAAAATAAACCTGCTTAATCCATGAGTTCTGTTAATAATAAAAACTTTTGAAAGCTTAATTTAGCGTTTTATTATATATATTCAGTCATGCACTAAGTGACCTGTTGCACCCTGAAAACATGCCTGATGAATACCTTATGTCATTTCTATATGTTGATATAGAAAAAATATACTCTTTTGTTTGATATAACTTCATGTTTGGCTCAGTATGTATTTTAGAGGGGTGTTTAACTTATGAATAGTCCCCCTTTAAAAAGTTAATTGCTGGACTTCTAGAAAAAATTATAATATCTTAAATAATTTCTACTAATGGATAAAAACTTGCAAGTTCTAAAGACTTTTTCCTCACTGTCACTTTGAGATGACGACAAAGATTCAGCGAAACAGATTCCAGAGGATATGTTTCCACCAAGACTGAGATACAAATAGAGACTAAATTACAGAATAATGTTTGAAAATTTTGAAATAAGTAACTGTATTTCTTGGACTGGAAAGACAGTCCTGATTTGTGCTGCTGTCTTATTATTTGGTGATTTATGTAATTCATCCAAATAATGGAGAATTCACTGTGATCCTGATACATTTTCACTCTGTTTAAAATGCTCAAAGGAAATAAAGGAACAAAACGATCGGGATTTCTTTCATCTTGTCCTGAGAAAGTATCTATATCCACAGATCACAGCTAATTGGAGAATTGTGTCCATCTTGTTGAATAATTAAGGGCCATTATTTGTCCAGCCGGCCTGTGACATCATCAGGCCTTTGTAGAACTGATATCTAATCACCATAATATCAGTGCAGAGTTATTGGACACCACTGGGGCTATTGTGAGTGGGGTCTCGCTGTTGAGTGATAAATATCACAGAAATTTTCCATCATGGGAAAACTTATCGTGCTCCAGCAGTGATTATTTGATTGCACTCCAGCACTGTCTACAAGAGAATAAACAGTTTTAATGTAAGATAAACAGTGTAAATAAAAGATAAAACTTCACCTGTAGAGCAAACATTTGTATATGGAAAGTAAGCTTGGTGTTAATTATTTATTTTATTGAGTTGAGTTGTGGAATGTCACTGCTTTTTATACAGTATCTATGTAACAATCTTATTTCTTAGTTTAAACTGGTATAACTTATTCAGTGTTTGAGAGGATCAGAGGCACACTGTAAAATCCAACAGTGATTCTAACTAACACTTTTTAGTTAACTTAAATCTTAATGGACTTTTCACTAATTTCCTCCACTTCTGCAGTTATTTTTATCTGTTTGCATTCACTCATTTCCCAAAGTCATCTTGAATGTTGAAAATGTAATACAACTGAAAAATTTGAGAGAACATCACATGAGCTGACTTCATAAATTGATGTTGATTTTCCTAAAATGTTTTTAGTCACCATTATGGCGATTAGTGATCCCTTTGGTTGGGCACTTCATTTATATTATTGTAAATCTCTTCCCATTGATGCAACAAGAAATCAGTTATTCGGTTTCAAAGGAAGAGATTATATATGTATGTATGTATGTATGTATGTATGTATGTATGAATGAATGAATGAATGATGTATAACATAACTATACTGTATTTCATGTCAATTAATGATCTTTTATAATTTTGTTGCTAACACTTATGTCCTAAACACCTTGTGAAACTTTTAATTGGGTTTATATATTCCCTCTATATTTGTGACAATCTTGCAATTGATCATGCTTGAGTCACACAGACTTCAACATTCAGCATGCAAAACACAACAATGGTAACAATTATATTTTATTTAAAGTAAATTATCAAGTACTCTCTACAGTTCTTTTTTTGAGAACTCTTGTGTAAGTGAACTATACTAACTAAGCATTTGTCAGTACCACATACTATTCCTATTTCACTTTACTTGTTTTGTTTAAAGCGATCGTTTTGCATGCTTTTTTTAAGTAAGCCCAACTAATTAGATTTTACAGTGTAGTGGTGATTTTAAAACTAATCACAGTGCACATATTGTGACCTTTTTCCCCCATTCATGCCCTTCTAAATGTTTGTTTTATGTTGTAGGACAGGAAAAGCAGTGTTTTCAGCCATGAAACTGGGCAAGACACGTAGCTCCAAAGATGACCACAAAAAAGGAGGTAAATATCGCTGATCATTAGAGAGTTGCAAATGTATTTATTTATTAGTTGAGAGAGGAAAACCAGAACCAAACTGAAATGAGAATTTTTGTCTGCATTTTAGTGCTCAAATTTGTGTCTATATTTTGTGTCACTCTAGTGCTCAAAGCAAACTGGAGATTTTACATTTGACATCAATAGGAAAGATCTTGCAGTATTAACTCAGCTGTACTCTTGTGCACAGATGACCCGGCCATTTTGGATGCAGAAGATCTGGATCGAAAGGCTATGCGTCTGGGCGGTGGGCTTGACCCTGATACCATATCACTGGCCTCTGTTACTGCAGTGACCACTAATGTCTCCAACAAAAGGTCACATATCTGATGTGCACATGGTGTATTTTTAAAGCAGTACACAAGTTTATCTGTTTGCATCCTTTGAAAAGGTCACAGTGAAGAAAAACCTCAGTATTTCTTTTTTTGAAAGCTTTTTTTCCCTGTTCTTCTGTAAAGAAAGAACAGTTTGTAGAGTTTAAATTAGGCCTGTCACTTTAATGTTCTTTTGTGTGATTGAAAATAACACACAGTCTCAAGACAGTTTGTAAAAATAAAAATTGTAAATTGAAATAAGCAAATATTTTTATTTTATTTTTATTTGTTATTTTAATTATTATTTGTATTTTTTAATAAAATAATAATAATAATGTGATTAATAGAGATCAATTTGAATAGTCACATTGGAGACCTGGTTCAACTAACATGTAATTCATTTGATTAAAACGACTAATCAGTTGACAGGCCTAGTTCAAATGTATTTCATGAAGTTTGATCTTCACTTCTTGTTTTTCAGATCAAAACCTGACATTAAGATGGAGCCCAGTTCAGGGCGTCCTGTGGATTATCAGGTATAGACAAAAGCAGACAGAGAGGCAGGCTAAAAAACATTCCCACATTCCCAGTAACTGCACGGCCTTGAACTGCCAACCAGACATGTTAAACCAGTGGCATTTAACCTTGAGTAGTGCATTCTGCTGAAAGCCCTGAATATAAAGAGCCGTCCCAAATAAACAACATCGGCCTTGAGCTTCAGTTTTTCAGAGAAGCCTTTAATGTTTGCTTACTAATTGTCCTCTGCATGGCTGTTGTGTTGAGCTGTTGAATTGCAAATTCGTTTCAGTTCTGGCACTGTGTAATCCATATATGTGTGCTGTGTAAGTGTTTTTAGGTCTTTTTTTATTTTATTTCCTTATCTCAAGCTGTTCATATTATGCTTGAAGTTGGGAGCTCTTTGATTTTCCTTTTTTCTCCTACATTAACTTTTGGGACTCGTTTGCACTTTGCAGAATAAATCACTGCAGCAATAAGTGTTGTTAGTGTCTGAATTCTTCTGGAAGCAAGTTTCTGTGGAGAGAGGTTTGTTTAAATGCGACTCGTCGCTTTGGAGTGTATAATAAAGACAGCAAAAATGTAGCAGAAATGAGAGAGGTAGTTAATTTTAACTGTGCAAACCTGAATTAGATGGCCCTGGTCACTTAAAAAACTGAAACTAAAATTACAGAAGTATTAGGATTTTCCTTCCATTGACTAAGTTTGACTTTATTTGTCCATATGCAGCCTCAGATATGTACTGTATGATTCTGTGATTCAATAGAAAACTGTAGCTCATTTGTCATTTGATTCCCTTAAGCAAACTTGACTAATTAGCCCTTGGCATAACACATTGCACTCCCACGTAAACACAGCCTCATCGTTCTTAATCAGCGTCTGACACACACCAACTGAGTGGTTTATATTCTGTTTTTTTCCCCCCAGATGTTATTTTTATATCAATTTTATTTTGATGATACTCCAATTAAAATGTCTTTTTCAGATCAGTGTTACAGTAATCGAGGCCCGTCAGTTGATTGGTTTGAACATGGACCCTGTGGTTTGTGTGGAAATCGGAGAGGAAAAGAAGTATACATCAATGAAGGAGTCCACAAACTGCCCCTACTACAATGAGGTTACATTCACATTGCTGAAAAATCTGAGCAAAGGATTTCTGTCATTTCAGACACTTTAGTGGTCTATTTACTGACAGGTCCAGTGTATAACGGATTAGAACCGCTAAAGAGACTATCTTGCAGTTTTTTCATGATCCTTTTCAGTATCAATCCTTAAAGGGATACTCCACTTTTTTTGGAAATAGGCTCATTTTACAACTCCCCCAGAGTTAAACAGTTGAGTTTTACCGTTTTCGAATCCATTCAGCCGATCTCCGGGTCTGGCGGTACCACTTTTAGCATAGCTTAGCATAGATCATTGAATCGGACAGGACCATTAGCATCTCTCTCTTGGTCAACTCTTTGGTCATTTTTTTGAGAGAGATGCTAATGGTCCTGTCCGATTCAATGATCTATGCTAAGCTATGCTAAAAGTGTTACCGCCAGACCCGGAGTTCGGCTGAATGGATTCGAAAACGGTAAAACTCAACTGTTTAACTCTGGGGGAGTTGTAAAATGATCCTATTTCCAAAAAAAGTGGAGTATCCCTTTAAATGACACGTAAATCCACCCACATTGTTTATACAGTTTGATAAACAACCTAGCTTTATAAACTTCATATCCATACATTATATCCATTTTTTTCTCTATCTTTCAACAGTACTTTGTCTTTGACTTCCACGTGCCTCCAGATGTCATGTTTGACAAGATCCTGAAGATATCAGTGAGTAGATTAATCCTCTTTTCATGATCTTTCACATCTTCCAGCAGATGATTGTACGTACGTATAATAAAAAAAAAAACTCCATGAAAACCATTGGAAAAAACAGATGTAAATTGAGTGAGTTGTATTTCTGTTCTAAATTGAAGGTAATACATTCTAAAAACCTTCTACGAAGTGGCACCCTGGTAGGCACCTTCAAACTAGATGTGGGAACTGTTTACTCACAAGCGGGTCAGTAACCATGGAAATAAGTAAGAGATGTCCTAATTAGATAGGAAAAAGACTATTAATTGGTACTTGTACATTACAGAGCATCAGTTCCATCACAAATGGGCAATGCTGTCCGACCCTGATGACATCACAGCTGGCGGCAAAGGTTACGTTAAGTGTGACATTGCAGTCGTAGGAAAAGGAGACAATATCAAGACTCCCCACAAGGCCAATGAAACAGATGAGGATGACATAGAGGGGTCAGAAACAGATATATTCATACATAAACATTCATACATGTATTCATTTATAAATTCGAGTGTACTTTAGATCCCCAAATGTTCATGAACAAAAGTTTAAACTGCATCCCACACCATCTAATGCTTTATTTATACATTTATTTATTAATTTGTTCATTTATTTATTTGAGTGTCATGTTGGTCTGTTCTCATGTGTGTTATGATCTATTCCAGGAATCTTCTCTTACCGGAGGGTGTTCCATCAGAGAGACAGTGGGCTCGGTTTTATGTTAAGATTTATAGAGCTGAGGGACTACCTAAAATGAACACCAGCATCATGGCCAACGTGAAGAAAGCTTTTATCGGGGAGAACAGGGACCTTGTGGACCCTTATGTCCTGGTGCAGTTTGCAGGGCAGAAGGTGAGAAAGTCTGAAGACTCTCAGTAAGAGATCAATATTTTTATCCATCCAATTTTATATATTAGACATTGAGAAAAAAATACTATTGTAAAGGATTCTCTTGTTTTTTGTGGGGTGGGTTTGTCATGTGTCCTAGTTTTCTGTTTTCTTTCCATGGTTTTTCATTGATTGATTATCCGTTACACCAGTCATTCATTTAGTTGATTAGTTTGTCTGGTTATTTAAGCTCTGCCTTTCTTTAACTTCGTTGTCTGTTCACGTCACGATATTAATGGTTGTTCTGTTTCTAGTTCTGAGTTTTTGGTAATAAATATTTAAACTTCAACAAATAGATCCATTTCCTCACCTTTTTGCAACCGTTATTTTTTTAATTATACACATTTCTTATGACACCTTACACATGCAGGGTAAAACGTCAGTTCAGAAGAGCAGCTACGAGCCCATCTGGAATGAGCAAATAGTCTTCACTGAGATGTTCCCACCTTTGTGTAGGCGTTTGAAAGTTCAGATCCGTGATTCAGATAAGGTGAATGATGTTGCCATAGGAACCCATTTCATCGATCTACGCAAGATTGCAAATGATGGAGACAAAGGTAACGGTTATCTGTCCCAATGAAACACTAACAGTTAAATGTGTGTACATCCATAAACAGTGGTTGTAAATAAACAGATCTCTAAAAACTAAACAAAAAACACGAGAATTGACTCCTCTTCCATCTCTCCCCAGGGTTCTTGCCCACTATGGGCCCAGCTTGGGTGAATATGTATGGTTCTACCCGTAACTACACCCTGATGGATGAGCACCAGGACCTGAACGAGGGGCTGGGGGAGGGTGTTTCCTTCAGGGCACGCCTCCTCATTAGTGTCGCAGTGGAGATCCTGGACACCTCTTCCACTGAGATAATGAGCTCTACTGAGGTACAAATGGAGCCAGTGTCCAACATCTCAGAGGTGAGATTCCTTATTTCCTTTTTAATAGATTAGGTCAAGGCACTGTGACATTTCTCTTGAGATCAGGACTGAAATCTCCGCACTTACCTGTCCCACCATGACATTACACATTGGTTATTCTGCGGGCCTACATATTGTACAGTGTTTAAAAAACTCAAATTCCATCTGGTCCCAGACAAGAACCTCTTGTACCATATCTGGAGACAAATTGATTACAGCTCAGTCCAGATTATTGAAATATCAACTGCCCAGTGGGAAATTAAAAGACCAAGCTTGTGTCCTCAGTCATTGCAGATGTGGGAGTCCAGCTGTCTGTGATTTTGTGAGGCCTCTGGGAGCAGTTATTGATTTCCAGATGCATTTTACTGAAGGGCAAGATTTGTTATCACGCTTGATGAAGAGGCAAACATAGGATGCTGATAGTCCCAATTGCCCTTCATGGCATGACTAACCTGATGCTTTAAAAGCCTGTGCATTGATCCAAGCTGTTGACAGGGGCGTAGCAGCCGCGGGGGACGACAGGGACACAGCCCACCCAAGCTGATTCTGTCCCTCGCACATTTGAGTGAACATACATTCAGCCAGTCTCAGTTGCGTGTCTGTGCTGTAGTTTTTCTTACTTGATTTATAAACGTACATACTGTATTTGTTTGGCCCTTGATGGTTATGTTGACTGACATCTGTGCACAAACCCCCAGATGTGGGAGGCTAATAAACCTTCTGCTGTCTGTAATGTTATTCAAAGAGCAAGAAATAATTAACAAAAAGAAAATCACTCGCTGCTCTTGACTGAATAACTTTTGTAACTTTAATTGTGAGCATTAATCTGTATTTAATAACACTGGATAGTCTTCACATTTGATTATAGTCATTTCTGTAGTATTTCTTACCTGAATACTACTGTTAGACCCACCGAAATAACTTGAAGGGTTAGTTCACCCAAAAATGAACTACTCACCCTCATGTTGTTCCAACCCCGTAAGACTTTCGTTTATCTTCGGAACACAAATTAAGATGTTTTTGATGAAATCTGAGAGCGGTCTCACTCCTCCATAGGCTTCTATGTTATTACTGAAACTTGCCAGCCCAGAAAGTTAGTAAAGATAATGTTTAAAATAGTCCAAGTGACTACAGTGGCTCAACCAAGTTTATCAAGCGGCGAGAATACTTTTTGTGTGCAAAAAACCCACAAAAATAACAACTTTATTCAACTATTCTATTGGCCAGCATCACACACATGACCAGCGTCAGCCAATAGTGAGCCTTCGTTCTGACGTTGCGCTGCGCTGTTACACTACGGAAGCCATGTTTATTTCACTCTATTGTATTTATTTGTGCTATTGTTTGCAATTTGTTTATTTGTTCTTATTTTATACTGACTGTTTAGTGTTTACTTGTGTCTCTTTTTGTAAATTTAGTTCATCGATTCAAATAAAGCCTCCTTGTTCTGTGCGTAATCTTTTGCAACCAGATTACCCAAAATATATATAAAAAATATGAGATAACTAATTATCTGTATGGAGTAATATGGCAGTTTTCCCCGTGATTTCGAAAATGGTATCGAATATCTATATTTTTCAAGGTATCGTATCGAATTTGGAAATTCTGGTATCATGACAACTGACAACAATAGAACACACTGAAATTAAAGTCAAGAAATTGACAATCTTCGCATCCAGTGCGATGTTACGGAACCAGATAAGTTCATTTAATGAGCAAACCATTTAATGAGCAATACAAGTGGATCAACATTGTTTGAAAAGATTTTACTCAAAAATACAATTAATTTACAAATCGAGCATTACTACTTCACAAAGCTTTTGTTTGGCTTTATAAGACTTAAAATGTAGTGCTCAAGTGGTAACACTTTAGAATACTGTATCTTACTTACTGCATAACTAATAAGTAATTATTGAAGAACTAATAGGTAATTCTTCATTAACTACTTCTTCACTACTGTTAACTACTAAGGAAGATGTGTTAACTAATCAGTATGTAATATATTTTTATGATTGTGTTAAGTAACAGTTAGTTAATCAATAAATAATGAATTCTGTCATAACTCTTGAAGAACTACTACTAATTATCTACTAATTAAGGTTCAAGAAAAATAACTAAGAAGTAACTACTAATGAACAGTCATACAAAACTAACCTCAGATTAGTTTTTATATTTTATATACAGAACTGTGTGTATCTGTTTTCCTCAGCATAGAATGCCATTGAGTAAATTCATGTTTGAGGCAATGACTGAGGGAAACTGAAAATATAGGGAACTTATTAGTAATTCATAAATAATTATCAAATAATTCTGCAGGAATTACTTGGAACCTGGAACAGTATTCTAAAGTGAGAATATAGGGAACTCATTAGTAATTAATAAATAATTATCAAATAATTATCCAGGAATTAGGCTACTTATAACCTGAAACAGTATTCTAAAGTGAACATATAAGGAAATTAATTGGTAATTAACAATTAATTATTAGATAATTCTTCAGGAATTACTTGGAACCTGGAACAGTATTCTAAAGTGAGAATATAGGGAACTCATTAGTAATTAATAAATAATTATCAAATAATTATCCAGGAATTAGGCTACTTATAACCTGAAACATATTCTAAAGTGAACATATAAGGAAATTAATTGGTAATTAACAAATAATTATTAGATAATTCTTCAGGAATTACTTGGAACCTGGAACAGTATTCTAAAGTGAGAATATAGGGAACTCATTAGTAATTAATACAGAATTACCACATACTTCTGACTCAAATCAAACTTACTGTAAAAAACACATTATTAACGGTATTATCTAAACCTTTGTAAAATAGATAAGTTATCATACATTATGATACATTTTGCTAATTAAATAAAAAGTTTGCTTATTTGCAGATCAATATATAGCCTAGTAAATGTTTGCACTTATCTTTCTTATTAGTGCTGAAGAATGACTAAAACTGGCTAGAAAAAAAAAAAAAAAAAAACATTGATCAGTGCTTTTTACTTTTCAAGTAATTACCTTTGTACATTTACTAAGGTAATTTTGAAAATGAATAGGCCAATAGTTTATCATTTTACTGGAGTAATATTTTATTGGGTTATCTGTACTTTTACTCAAGTACTTGATTTGTGTACTTCATCCACCACTCCACTGCTAAAATAAAACGGCTTATTGTAGTAACCACTGTGTATGACTGTTCATTAGTAGTTACTTCTTAGTTATTTTTCTTGCACATTAATTAATAGATAATTAATAATAGTTCTTCAAGAGTTATGACATAATTCATTAGTTATTGATTAACTAACTGAAACTTAACACAATCATACAATTCTATTACATACTAATTAGTTAACACATCTTCCTTAGTAGTTAACAGTAGTGACTTAAGTGTTAATAAATAATTATCTATTAGTTCCTCAATAATTCCTTATTAGTTATGCAGTAAGTAAGATACAGTATTCTAAAGTGTTACCGCTCAAGTTAAATGGACCATTTTTGTGCCACTTTAATGGTGCTTTGTCGTCATTTTGTCGTCAAACTTCAGTCATACAGGTCTGGAATGATGTCATGATGGAATTATGATAGAATTTCCAAATGTACCATTTTTTTTTTGTTAACTATGGATCAATAATTAAGTACCAATCTGGTTTCTATTACTAACTACTAAACTGCCGTAGTTATAATAAAAGTGATTCCCTCACTTTTAAAATAGATTTGATATGAGCATTTAGTTGCAGTAACTACAGAAGGAAAAGAAAGGACGTGGATTTATTTCTTATCTTCTGCTAGGAACAGCAGAGTATAAGAGGGTTATAAGAGGCTAGTGAAAGTTTTATTTGATCAAAGATCATAGGAAGCCCCTGCTGGGTTACAATGCGGCACTGAGCTGCCAACATCTCATGTTAATTATGATTTCAGACTGAGCTCACACGCTTGCGATCACTATTGGGAAAATATTATACATGTCTTAGAGAAAAGATGAGAGGGCCCAATTCAGTGAAATAAAAGGTCACAAAAAACAATGGGTTTTTGTTGTTGTTGTTGTTGTTTTTATAGTATGTTCATTCCTCAGTCTTTTTTGTTTTTATAAAATCAATGTCTGCATCCTGACCTTTGAGGATCTTACATTTTTTTTTGTTTCAGAGTGCCACAGGGAAGATG
The DNA here is from genome assembly GCF_964197995.2 of Scardinius erythrophthalmus. NCBI lineage: Eukaryota > Metazoa > Chordata > Actinopteri > Cypriniformes > Leuciscidae > Scardinius > Scardinius erythrophthalmus. The sequence continues at coordinate 40,161,988 of NC_138231.1, forward strand.
GAGGAGTTTTTCCTTTTCGGGTCATTCTTGGAAGCCACAATGATAGACAGGAAAATTGGAGATAAACCCATCAGCTTTGAAGTCACTATCGGTTAGCTAAATTCAAACACCTTTCAAAACTTTCACTTTTTTCAATATACTTAGTCAGGCAATGCTTCAGTAAATTCAACACATCAAAAATAAAGCATTGCAGCTCCACATGTACACATTTTTTCACTTAGGTAACTATGGTAACCAGATAGATGGCGTGAGCAAGCCTGCATCAACAAAGAAGAAGAAAGAGGGTGGAGGAGAAAGTGAGGAAGAGGAGTCTGAGCTCATCCACAACTCTAGCGATGAAGAGGCAGAGGATGATGGGGATTTATTGTCTGTGCCGTCCACCCCTCCTATGAAACCGGTTATCACTGACAGGTCAGAGTTTAGGGAAAAGAAAAAGATAAAATGTCAAGGAAATATTGAGTCTTCAAATCATCTGGAAATGATGGTTTCGAGCAAAACCTTTACACCGTTACTAATATAACAAAAGTGTTCTCTGACTGAAAATCACAATCACAGGCTACTTTAATTATATGCCGTTTGTCAAAATGACTGTTGTTTTGCTGTGTGTCTTGGAACTGAACTGTCCATTTCGCTCGATTTACAGAAATTACTTCCACTTGCCTTACTTTGAAAAGAAACCCTGCATTTACATCAAGAGCTGGTGGCAGGACCAGAGGAGACGGCTCTACAACTCCAATATAATGGACAAGATTGCAGATAAACTGGTCAGGCTCCTCCTAAAATTGCTATGTGACTGTTATCCTGTCAATCTCCTTCTCCTAAGCAGGAGTTATCAGGGTTATTTTTGTAAAACCAGGCATTGTTATACTGTTTAAGCATGTGCATTTCTTTCTTTGTAAACAGGAGGAAGGTCTGAATGATGTTCAAGAAATCATAAAAACAGAGAAGGCGTATCCAGAACGCAGACTTAGGGGAGTATTAGAAGAACTTAGCGCAAGTTGCAGGTGAGAGAACGTAGAAGTGAATCTAAACAATCAAAGTTAAAGTCTATACAGCATAATCAGCACTCTTTTGAATTTTTTTTCTCCCCTATTCTCCACAATTTAAGCCGTTTTGTTACACTGGCAAACAAAGATCAGAATCTATCCGGAAGAACCAAGCTGGACAGGGAGAGGCTGAAGTCCTGTATGAGAGAGATGGTACGGCTACTCACCCTATTTGGTCTCAGCTTCGACATTAAAGGGGTCATATAATGCCATTTTTGTACAAGCTAATATGATTCTTTAGGGTCTAAATTAAAAGTTTGTAATATACTTTAATTAAAAATTCTCATTAAGATTAATATAAATATTAATATAAAGGTTAATAAAACGTTACACTCACTTCAGTTCTTCTGGAGGTGCAGCAGGAACACGAATAGTTTGTACCGATCCTTTTTTCAGGAGCAGCTTCTTAACAAGACCAGCTTTATACTGACCTCGTTTGTAAAGCAGTCTGGTGTGTGAAATGATTCGCGCAAACATGAAAGCATTGACGTTGGTCGTGGGGAATATTCACTTCGAAAACAAACTCAGCCACAGCGTCTTCAGCGGTTTGGATTTAGGAACATCAAAATGATGCTGTGTTCCTTTTTACACCCAAGAACAGAACACCACAATCGCTTAGACGCCATTCTGCTCATAGACAGTGCTCCAGCGTATCAACAATGACCGCGCCGGTCCGCGCAGACTATGATTGACAGCTCGCTCACGAGCGAGGGCGGGTCTGTGTTGAAACGCTGCTGTCAATCAACAATCGTGGGAGGGGCGTCGATTTGAAGACGGCTTGATTTGAGACGGGAAAACATATAAGAAGATAAAAAAGAAAACACTGGATGCATTTTTATCATTTTATGATGGTTGTGTACAGGCACTGCCAACACACATTTCAGTACAATCAACTTGCATGTGCATGTACCATTATATGACCCCTTTAAAAACTGCTGATGGGATGTTGAATGTAATTTATATGGTTGTATTGTTCCCAGGAGAGCATGGGTCAGCAGGCTAAGACTATTCGCTCACAAGTGAAGAGAAACACAGTTCGAGAAAAACTCAAGCTAGTGTTGAATTTCCTTCATAGGCTTCGTTTCCTGGCAGATGAGGTAAAAGGAATCACATTACCTTAATTCTCCATACACCATCAGCATCTCAGACTCACCGTTTCTGTTTATTTCCCTCTAAGCCCCAGCACAGCATCCCTGACGTGTTCATATGGATGATTAGCAACAACAAACGCATAGCGTACGCCCGCATACCCTCCAAAGACATCCTCTTCTCGATTGTTGACGAAGAGATGGGCAAAGACTGCGGGAAAGTTAAAGCTGTTTTTCTCAGGGTATCTCTCACTTTATATCCCATTTTCATATTTCTTCCTACAAATAAACGTGTTAATTAGAAGTAGTTAAATCAGGTTGGATATTATTGATGTAAAAGTTCTGCATGGGTGTTTGTGTTCATTATAGCTGCCTGGAAAGAAAGGCTTTGGGCACGCTGGCTGGACAGTTCAGGCTAAACTAGAGATATATTTGTGGCTGGGGTTGAACAAACAGAGGAAAGACTTCCTGAGCGGCCTGCCCAGCGGCTTTGAAGAAAACAAAGCAGCGAAAGAAATAGGCATACAAGCTGTCCCTCCCGTCAGCCTAGTTTATAACAGTAAGATTATATATGCCTTGATGGTTTGTACATGTTAGTTTCTTTGCATTTATGTTAAAACATGTGCAGTATGTGATAACCGACCCTCTGTATCCTCTTCTGTAGTGAAGCAGGTGTTTCAGCTGAGGGCACACATGTATCAGGCTCGCAGTCTGTTTGCTGCTGACAATAGTGGCCTGTCTGACCCGTTTGCAAGGGTCTTCTTCTCCACCCACAGCCAGGTGACAGAGGTGAGTGTGCGTTGAAGTCTTTGGTTATGAGATTGAACATTTTTTGCTGTTCTCTGTGCACAAATACTGTGGATGCTGTTTGTGTATGTGGGTAACTCTTCAGGCACTTTAACAACTTAAAATTGTATATACATTTAATATACTATATTTTATAAATGTTAAATTAAATATATACATCAAATATAAATAATATATAAATATTATATTTATAGAAATGTATTATATATTATTATAATACATTTATTTACAATATTGTTGGTAACACTTTGCAATAAGGTTCATTATTACATGGCTTGGTTGAATTCTAACGTAGAATGCGGTCTGTTATTTCTTGATAACGCTGCGAAGTTGATAACACACCGTTGCCATGAAAAACAGAGCGTTGCTATGGACGCGGAACGGACTATTTTCTTTAGCGGAAGCAATACAATCGTTTTTAAATCAATAAACTCCTTTTTAAACCAATAATTTGTGTCAAATTATTTATTTATTTTGTAGGTAGCCATGTAATAAGCGGGATAATGTATAGCGAGGCGGTTGTTATAGCGAATAACAACCCGTTGAGCCTGTCGGGGTTTCGCTATAACAACCGCCTCGCTATACATTATCCCTTACTTAGTTAACTACCTTTGTTAAAGGGGTCATTTAATGCCATTTTTGTACAAGCTAATATGATTCTTTAGGGTTTAAATTAAAAGTTTGTAATATACTTTAATTAAAAATTCTCATTAGTATTGTAAGAAAACACTAATTTTACCTGGTCAAAAACAGCTCTGTTGGCAAAAACACGCCGTTTCAGTGCATGTGTCTTTAAATGATAATGAGCTTTGCTCACCCCGCCCCTCTGTTCTGTGCGTACACCGTTTGAAATAATAACACAATATCCATAACGCCTTGTTCATTATAAACGTGGGATTATAAATTATATTGAGAACGTCGTACATAGAAAACATGCCGTAATGTACCCTGAGTGTAAACCTTAGAGATGCATTCATCTTGAAGCCTGCAGCAAGGTTTGCAAATTTGCAAAGATTAATATAAATATTAATATAAAGGTTAATAAAACATTACACTCACTTCTGGAGGTTCAGCAGGAACACGTTGGTCCCGATCCGTTTTTTCTCGTTTGTAAAGCTGTCTGGTGTGAAATGATTCGCGCAAACATGAAAGCATGGACAATCGTGGGGAATCCCCGTGAGGGAATCCCCGCGTCAATCCTTTGGGCATATCCCTTCAAAAACAAAACTTGGCCACTGCGTCTTCAACGGTTCGGATTTAGGAACATCAAAATGACTGCTGTGTTCCTTATTACACCGAAGAACAATCGCAGACGCCATTCTGCTCATAGACAGCGCTCCAGTGAGGGTATCAACAATGACGCGCGGACTATGATGACACGAGCGAGGGCGGGTCTGTGTTGAAACGCTGCTGTCACTCACCAATCGTGCACTGTAAAAACTAAAGGAGCCTCAAGTATCCTGTTGGATACTCAAGGAACTTCAAAATGTAATTTTGGTGCCTCAAAGCTCTTTTTCCTATAGTAGGGTTACTGGAGGAGCATTGACAATCTTTGAGGTTCTTGCTGGAACTTATGGGATCCTTTAAGCACTTTGTATTTACTTCAGAGGTTCTGGAGTCACCTTTTCATTACCATGAGACCTCGAAGTGCTTTGGGGGAAAATAGAGGAACTTAAATGCGATAAAAGGGTTATTGGAAGATCTTTTAACATTTAAGTGGTTCCTGGAAGATCTCTTATGTTAAAGCCAGCATCTGGAGGAACCCAATGGTTCAGTGAGGCCCGAATTAGATTATTATTCTATTATTATTATTATTATCCTATTATTATTATTATTATAGGCTACTTAAGTTTGATTCAGTATACATACCCAGGTGAAAAAGACGTACTATTAAATGTATTAAAAATGTACTTGAGTGTGTTTTTAGTAGACCTACAATACAAATATACTTTAATGCATTTTTATTATTATTATTATAGGCAAGTTTGATTCAGTATACATACCCAGGTGAAAAAGATGTACTATTAAATGTAGTAAAAATGTACTTGAGTGTGTTTTTAGTAGACCTACAATACAAATATACTTTAATGCATTTTAATACATTTAACAGTAACCTAGTCTTTTTCACTTGGGTAGCTTACATATATTTAGTATAGGCCTATTTTATTAAGTCATTTAAACCTTAAACAACAACACTAAATAATAATAATATTATATGAAGAAGAAGAAGCAGGAGGAGAAAAGTATTATTCTGTCACGAAACTGCTGCTATTCCTCTGCTGTCGTCGCTTCAGTGATCCTTGCGCTGCTCGCGCGCAACAAAGCTCAGCTGATCGACGTCATCAGGAAAGTAACGGCTCCTCTCATCAAAGCTTCCGCCGTTTGTTCGGCTCTCCATTACAAGGTTTGTAAACTCGCCAAATAAATATAAATACAGAGTCTACTCACTATATATTTAAACACATATATATAAACTAAATGTATTATACATTACTACGTTTTTACAGTGTTTACCACTCGTTTATTGCACAGTATCTGGTATGAAGGTTTTAGCCGCGATGCTAACTACGTTGATCTAATGAACAAATGGAAATGATTGACTTATTGTCTTAGATTGATTCATTCAATTCAACATTTTGTACAACTGTGTCTTCAAATTGCTGATATAGCCTAACTACTTTAGAAAATTCTCTGATTCTTGGCGTTTGTTATGAATAACAAAAACAGGTTATAGTTTGCTCTGTTTTTGTTTAGCCTAACATTAACTTTACTTACTACAGGTGCCCTCATTCTCTCTCCATTTACTAGTCAATAAATATTATGTTGTGAATAATCAGCTTTGTTCTTTTGTTTCCCCAGAACAACCATTACATTTCTAAAATAATCTGAACATTTCAGTGGCAACATTGAATTACAGTAAGTTTCCTGCACCACATGCAGTACTTTATTACTATGAACTTTCTCTGTGTGAAATTGTATTGTTTGACTGTGTACTTGTGTTTTTTAATCAGTTACTCTCTGAAAATCTTTTCTCATGATCTCAAATCTCATTCATGTTACTCAGAAAAATAATATCACAGGTTTGATTCACAAAAAATGCTATAGACATTTTAACTCTGAATTATAACTTCAAGTTTAGTCTTTTTCGACAAAAAAAATAAAAATAAAAAAATAGGAAAAAGCAATTAGGCTTCAGAAGACTTGCAACACAACCTTTGTTGTGAGTTGTGAACTCATTGATTATTTTTAGGATCTTTTCTGGGACATTTTTGGAGCTTAACCATTTTCACATAAATTGTTGCATTGAATTGAACTAGACAAGTGTACATAAGAATGGTTTCATGAATGATTTACACAATTCTTTTCTGCTTGTTTCATGCAGTGAAATCGAACGGTGACTGGGGTTGCATTATGCCTGAGATCTGCTTTTGGGTTCCACAGACAGAAAGTCAAACAGGTTTGGAACGTCACAAGGCTGAGGAAATTATTTAAATTTCACAACTATCACTTTAATAACATTACTAACAGCAAATTTTGTACTTTGCAGGGATCTCGGTAAGCTGAAATACAAGTTTGATCAAGAATAAAAATCCTCCTGTAGACCTGAAAATCACTGAAGTGCCTGGACCATCCACCAGAAAAGACGAAAAACAAACGGAAAACGATGCTGTACCTTTTCACTTTTCTAACTCGTTAAGTACCTCACACCAACTTGGTCCCATAGTGACATTTTTGACCACAAACGAAATTGCTGATCGTGTGGATTCTTATTGAAATGACTGGAATTCACCAGTGAACATTCACAGAACAACAGATCATTTTACTGCACCTTAACTCTGTTTCCGGGTCGAAGCCTCTACTTCTACTTCCTCTATCTTGTTTCATGAGAATACTCAACAACCATTTATGAACACTGTTGATTCAAGTCACACATTTAAGATTTTCAAAAGCCATAGTGTACATTACAGTCTCCAGTCAAACGGCATCCCAGACTTCAACATTTTATGATTCAAAATAGCTGAATAACTAACCATCAGAGATTTCAGTATAGAGATAAAGGTTACAGCACAATGAGTGTATATTAGCACTGTTGTTTGTTTTTGGCATCTGATAAAGCTTTTGGACTTGGAAACGGTGATGTCAGACTAACCATCGGACTGAGACACAAATGTTTTAAAGTTAAGTATGATGGACATTTTTAATTAGTTCAAATGTAATTTTTTTTACATTGATTTATTTCGTGGAACATATGTGTTTCCATGCATTTTGTTGAGATGTCTTTTCTTGTTTATCTATTGTATATACATGGTTGATTATTCATGTTCCTTATGTATTATACTATTTTTTTGTGTATTCATTGATATTAATCTGTAGTTAGCTTTTTTCCCCATGTGCATGGAAGTGTATGTATAAAAATGAATATCAAATATGTAATAAACAATTCTTATTTTGTATTTGGTTCAATTTGTTTATTATAATAGATGTCAAAGGTAACCATAGTAACAACATGAAATTAAATATTTAAAAAACATGAAATTTGGTTCCTGGAGGCACCCAAAGTGGTTCCACACAGTGCCTAATATAAGAGTTCCTCAGGAAACCTGTGTGGTTCCTCAGAGAACCGGCCCTTTTTAAAGGGTGCCTAGAGGATCTACAGACGGTTCCGCCGGTGTGGCGAAGTGAAGAACGCCAAAAGGTTCCTCCAGGCACCTTTTATTTTTACAGTGTGGGAGGGGCGTCGATTTTGTGACGTCACAAAATCGAACAGCTTGATTCAGGAGAGGGTCAAACATATAAGGATATTAAAAAAATAAAACACTGGATGGATTTTTGTCATTTTATGATGGTTGTGTACAGGCACTGCCAACACACATTTCAGTACAATCAACTTGTAAAAGTGCATGTACCATTATATGATCCCTTTAACGTGAACTAAGAATGAATAATACTTCTACATCATTTATAAATCTTAGTTAATATTAATTTCAACATTTACTAATACATTATTAAAATCAAAGGTTGTATTTGTTAAGTAAGGGATAATGTATAGAGAGGCGGTCGTTATAGCGAATAACAACCCCGACAGGCTGAACAGGACTTGAATCAGCCTGAAGGGGTTGTTATTCGCTATAACGACCGCCTCTCTATACATTATCCCGCTTATTACATGGCTACCTACAAAATAAATCAATAATTTGACACGAATTATTGATTTAAAAAGGAGTTTATTGATTTAAAAACGAATGTATTGCTTCCGCCAAAGAAAATAGTCCTTTCCGCGTCCATAGCAACGCTCTGTTTTTCATGGCAACGGTGTGTTATACTTCGCAGCGGTCTGTTATCAAGAAATATCAGACCGCATTCTACATTAGAATTCAACCAAGCCATGTAATAACATTAATTAATGCACTGTAAACTAACATGAACAAACAAGGAACAGCTGTATTTTCATTAACTAACATTAACAAAGATTAACAAATACAGTAACAAGTGTGTTGCTCACTCTTAGTTCATGTTAGTTAATACATTAACTAATGTTAACTAATGAACCTTATTGTAAAGTGTTACCATATTGTTTTCTAAAATGCTTGCCGTAATGGTAGTGACAGCATTATTTGGGACTGCAATTGTTTACTATTTATTTTTATACTTTGTACACAAATGTCAAACTAAATAATTAAATTACTCTTTAAATGAGGAAAAAGCAATTACATAGACACATTAACAAGTCTAAAGATATTATATCCTTTTATTTTAGAATTTTTCTTTAGATAGAAAGGTTCTCCCAATTGATGAATCATCCATGAATGTGTGTAATGTAAATTTCAGGTCCTCAGTGAGACTCTCTGTCCTACATGGGATCAGTTGCTCGTATTTGATAATGTTGAACTCTACGGTGAGGCTGGTGAACTCCGCGATGACCCTCCAATCATAGTCATTGAACTGTATGACCAAGACACTGTGGTAAGTTTATATAAGACTGATATAGCCACAAATAAAAGCTAAATATCCCAAATTAAATTTCATTGTTTGCTAGTTCAGTGGGCAAATCTGTTGTCAGAATCCCCCCCCATGTATGCGTCACAATAAGAGTGTGTGAAAATGTGCCCTATTGTCCTGACTTGATGTTTCTTCCTGTTTAAAATCTCCTGGTCCTGCCCTTTTGTTGGACGGGATGTTTTGGCTAAGTAGAGTGTGAACACATTTCAACACTGCTGTCAATCTGTGTTTGCATAGATAGCTGAATTCAACAAGGCATGCAAGAAGTGAGATTGCTTGGGAGTCTGTCCCAAAAACAAGATTTTCGCCATTTCCCTTACTTGGTGATCAAAACACAATTTCCTGTGGCAATAAACTACCTCTTGCATTCCCTTGGTTGTGACCATTCAGAGGGTTTACAATTGGATGTTTCTTTGTAGTTGTAGTCTCTACAGTAGTTTGTAGTAATCATTGCTGTGGTTTATTTCATTGACAGCTGAATGCCAAGGTCAGATATAATATCAATTTTCCTTTCGAGTGATTCAGCACAGATGAAGAAACCAAACAAAAGCAGAATTTGATTTCTGTGAATGCAAATCTTTATGGTCTACATTTAACAAAAATATGTACCAAAGATTGATTTTAAAGCCCCAGCAATACAGTAGCCACAACGTGAAAGTGATTTTACAAGGAATGTGGCCACACTGCCCCCTGGTGTTCAGAGGCGGTAGTGTAACTGTCGTTTTTTTGTGTGGGATCCAGGGGAAAGCAGAGTTCATTGGGCGAACATTTGCAAAGCCACTAACTAAAATGGTTGATGAACACTACGGGCCCCCGCGGTTTCCCCCCCAGCTGGAGTACTATCAGATCTACAGAGGAAACTGCACTGCGGGAGATCTGCTGGCTGCTTTTGAACTACTGCAGGTACGGCCGGTATACAGTAGTTGTGATCAACATGTACATACTCCAATCCTGAATGGACTCTGTCAATGCTTGGCCTATCTGTTCATACATTAAATGTTGCTTAAATAGCACAGATACAGACCACTCTGTTTCTTTTCCTCTCTCTTATCTCTGATTCTTGATGTCATTTCCCATCACATTTTTCCACAATCCTCTGTCCTATCTTTCTGCTTTGCACTTCCGTGGAATTCTTGACAGATTCCTTATGATGATGAGGAGATCAGAAGGGCTCTTATTGCGGTCCATGACTTTGCTGTGCCTCAGATCAAGGTGCAATAAACAAAATTACATTTTCCCCTCTTTAATTCTTGTCTTTCTTTTCCTTTCTTGTCTAAATGACTTCATCCTCTTCGCTATTGCTGTGCTTTTCCTTTTTACTGTTAACAAGGCATGGTAGAGGTTTGGAAAAAGAGGATTTAATCAGTATTCCTATCAGTCAGTAATTACTTTATTATTTCATCAGTTAATGAGTTATATATTTTCATTCTATAATATCTGTTTATCCACAGATTGGTCCAGCAGGGCGGGCAGCACTTCCTCCAATTGATGGCCCAACTGATTCTGACCGCGGGCCCATTCTGCCGGTTCCATTGGGCATACGACCAGTTCTCAGCAGATATCGCATAGAGGTGAAAATAGCCATAGAGAGCCACAATAAAAGACTGTTAACAATTGTATTAGCTACATTTGCAGCTCATGAGTTTATGTTGAGCCACAGCCTTCGCTTCTCTCTAGGTCCTCTTTTGGGGTCTGAGGGACCTTAAAAGAATCAACCTGGCCCAGGTGGACAGGCCTCGTGTGGACATTGAGTGTGCAGGGAAAGGAGTTCAGTCAGCCCTCATTCAGAACTACAAGAAGAATCCGAACTTCAGCACATTAGTCAAGTGGTTTGAAGTGGTGATTTGATTTATATTTGTAAAAAAAAATTTTTTTTTTTTTCTCTCACTTTTTTTCTGATTTGAAAAGTTAACTCAAGTAATCTTGTGCTGCAGGATCTGCCAGAAAATGAGTTACTCCATCCACCCCTCAATATTCGGGTGGTGGACTGTAGGGCATTTGGACGCTACACCTTGGTTGGGTCTCATGCTGTGACCAGCCTTCGCAAGTTCATCTACAGCCCCCCAGACAAGACTGCTAACAACTGGGCTCACACAGGTACCTGTCATATACACATATACAAATAAATCTGTAATAATTATGTATAACAATGCAATATAATGTAACTTTCCCAATGCTTTTCTAATTCATATTTGTATTAAAAAAATTGTAGCATGCAAAGATGACAAATTACTTAACATTCGTTAAACATGGCATCTGACACATAGGGCTCTATTTTAACGATCTGAAATACAAGTATCAAGCGTGAAACGCAAGTAACTTTGTGGGCGGGTCTTGGGCGCTGTAGCTGTTATACCGGCGGGATAAATGACTCTTGCGCCCGACGCAAATCTAAAATGAGTTGGTCTGAAGTAGCTTCATTATTCATAGGTGTGGTTTGGGCATAACGTGAAATAAACCAATCAGAGCGACATCTCACATCCCTTTAAGAGCAGGCGCGCTTGTTCCATGGCGGATTGCTATTATAACGGCGGATTTGCCAGGTGCACGCCAGGAGCGGTTCACAGCCGAGGAGACCGACGTTCTCGTCAGGGCCGTAAAACACAGAGAAGTGACATTGAGGATGGAGAAACCCACCAAAATTAGCTTCGGTTAAACAGGCATATAATAATTTGGGTAAATGTGTAAGCTAGATTTATGCCTATTTTTTCACATCTTCATTAACACAACAATGATTTCCCTCATGTGTTAATATTTTTCCTTGTAATAATGTATGGTTTTCAAAAAATGATGTTTCATATCTCATCTGTGTGTAGATGAGATAAGCAAAGTGTATGTGCGTTGTGCACGCGCTACATTGATTATGGCCAAGCATGCGCCCTTAAAATAGCATATGAATAACATGCGCAATGCGCCACTGACTTTAGACTAGGTTTTTCCTGGTCAGTGGTGGAATTGTTTTTTAAACCTGCAAAACAGCACCAGGGAAAGTTTGCGCCGGAACACGCCTCCTCTTTTCGCTGAACCGCCTCCGGTAGCGCAAGTTCATTCCCTAATTTACCGACGTGCGTCTATAGAGGGGAAAGTCCGCTGTGCGCGGGTGCAAAATAGGAATGAGACATGTGTCGGTGTACAAAGTCAATTGCGCTGGGTGCAAGATAGGGCCCATAATGTCAAGCTGGTCCAACTTTTATGTTTTTTGTCACACTGTGTGAGTACAGGGGCATATTTACGTGGTGGCCAGTGCCACCCCTGATTGAAGCTTGGCCACCCCTGTTGCACAAGCATTTTGACCACATTAAAAGCGGACTTTTCTCCATTCAAAGAACCGTGACACTGGCACAAAGGCCATGTATACACTCCAGCTGAATTAAGTTTTCATTTCACCTCTTAATATGGAAAAAATAACAAGCCCAAAGATAGTGGACATGGCAACACTGCAAGAGTGCGCTTGGCAAAGCAGCTTTTACATAAACATAAACAAAACACAGCAGAGTGAGACGCGAGTTCAACGGTCAAACACGTCCATCAAGCGCATAGAAAAACAATGGAAAAGTAGCTCAGTGGAATGGAAAAAACCCTTAAGGTTTAGCGCAATAAAATGAACAAATACACTGTATTATATGTGGTTTTACATGCTCACTCACAGTGCATTACTCACATATCCTGTGTTTGCACAAATAAATGCAGTCTTCGTGAGCATAAGAGATTTCTTTAAAAAAAAAAAAAAAAATCTTACCAACCCCAACCTTTTGAAGGGTAGTGTGAATAAAGAAAAGTTACAGTATATCGTTTTTTTATTATTTTGAATTCTTTGTACAGACCATTTCTTTTTCCAGCTTTTCTGACTTTTCATTCCTTTTCTCTATGTCTTCTTCCATTCCCTCTTCATGGTCTTAACCTTTCTGTCCTGGTGCTGGTCTTGCTAAATCTTATGACCCTACCCACACCAGCTAGACTGGCCAATGGCTACATGGCTCTCACCAATGGGACATCTCATTCCCGCCCCCACTCCCGTTCCATTTCTTATCCCTCAGGTGAAATTGTGGTCAATATGGACCCTGAACCCAACATTAAGAAGATGGACACAGTTGTCAAGATTGATGCTGTGAGTAGATGTGCCATGCTGTTGTATTTTAGAAAACTGCTTGGCTTTGAGTATTTGTGTTCCTACTGTGGTTCTGTTTGTTTTACTGCTTTAAAGTTAATGTCTCAATTTAAAGTCGGCATGAAATAGAAATTGCGATAGAGAAAGGATGCTATTGCAAGGAGAGGGAAATTATTTTGGTTAAAGATTTCAAGGGCACATAAATAAATAAAAATAACAATAATGTGGAACACATTCCACATTCCAGATTTCATGGCGACTTTAACAACAGCCGTGTGATGTGTATGCTAGTATGCTATTGTAGAATCTATTGTGGATGTTTGTATTTGATGTATGTTTTGTGTGGCCCTGTCCTTGTAGACCACCGATGCTGTTGTTAAAGTTGACTTGGTAAGTCTTGGCTTAGACGGATTTAAATGTTTTAGATTTCATTTTCATTTAGTTGGATTGAATCACTGTGAACACATTACATTTATTATCAAATAAACATCACAACATCCTTTGTGATAACAGAACGAGGATGATAAGGAGAAAGAGAAAAAGAAGAAGAAGAAAAAGAAGGGAGAAGATGTTGATGAAGATGAGCCGGATGAGAGCATGTTGGATTGGTGGTCCAAATACTTTGCCTCAATAGAGACTATGATGGAGGTGTGGAGGAGACGTCTTTTAATTTCAACTTAGTAAAGATTCTTTACATTTGATATATACTGTGTCAAACTGTAAAATTTTATTTTAACTTTCTGTGAATGCAGAATCTCAGAACCCAGGAGGCTGCTCTGGCAGAGGCAGAGGAACGAGAAGATTTGGAGATAGCAGCAGAGAGTGCAGGTAACCGCAGCACTTAACATATGGACATCATGGTTGTGTTCCGGTTAGGAACATGTTCTGATAAGCACTGTCATCCCATATCCATCACTATTTTAATCATGACTTAAAACCATTTGTATTGATCTTTTTTCATGCCATGAAAGTTGGACACAAACATTTACAAGCTTTTTTCAAGCAAATTTTTCCATATATTACTTGTAATTCAATTGAATTTTAATGTATGAATGAAGAGTATTTAATGTATTTAATTCATGTTTTTAATGAAGAGATCCATCTTGTAAATTATACGTAATCCATGTTAGTTTGAGTGTTTAAAATAGCTCTCATGGCTTGAAAACATCATTGTTCATTACAAACGTCCATTCAAATTGGCCTCGTAGTGCTGCGTCGTGCTCATCCGTTTCTCATTTCCATCTATATTTGTCCATTCACCCATAACCTCAGAGATCAAAGCTGATGAATTTCCTATGAAAGGCACCAAACCCAAGGAGAAGAGCAAAGACAAGAAGAGCTCCAAGGACAAAAAGAAGAACCATGATGGCACAGAAAAACGACCTCCAAAACCAAAAGTTGATGAACTTATGGTTAGTGCATCTTCTTGAAAATATTAGTTTTTCTTATTTTTTTTATAAATAACTTTAATGTAGAATGCACTTACACCACTGTTCAAAAGTTTAGGGTCAGGAAGATTATTTTTTCATTGTCAAAAAATGTCTATTTCAAATAAATGGTGTTCTTTTGAATTTTCTAACCATGAAAGAATCCTGAAAAGTACCATGGCTTCCACACAAATATTAAGCGATACAACCATTTTAACTGTGATGATAATAAGAAATGTTACTTGTGCACAAAATCAGCATATTAGAATAATTTATGAAGGATCATGTGACACTGAAGACTGGAATAATAACGGCTGAAAAAATCACATTTTCATTTCACAATATTACTGTTTTCACTGTATTTTTGATCAAATAAATGCAGCCTTGGTGAAAGTGAGAAACATAAAATAGAAAAAATCCAGACCCTAAACTTTTAATTGATAAAGGGTGCATTAGCTAAATGAACTGTTATCTGTAGCAATTTAATCTAATTTCAATATAAATATAAACGCCTTTATCTCATTCTCAGGTGTACAATAAAGAGCTGGAGTGTGTGTATGGTAACTTTGAGGACTGGCTCCACACCTTCAACCTGTATAGAGGAAAGGCTGGAGATGATGATGACCACAATGTGGTTGATGATGACAGAATTGTGGGCAGATTCAAGGTAAGAACACACACACATATTTGTGTGTGTAAAGATTAGGTTTCAGAATTACAGTATGAACATGTCATTTTGATATTTGAGTCTGTCTCCTTGTGAACCAGGGATCCCTCTGTATGTATAAACTACCACTGTCTGAGGAGGTCACCAGGGAGTCAGGATTTGACCCGAACATGGGAATGTTCCAAAGCACACCTCACAATGACCCGATCAATGTTCTCATCAGGATTTATGTCATTAGAGTAAGTGAATTCAACTCTGAATCATACGTAGGTGTTATTAGTGCAGTACTGTGTCAGCTAAAGTAACATGACTCTCTTCTCAGGCCACAGACCTGCATCCTGCAGATATAAATGGTAAAGCAGACCCTTATATAGTCATTCGATTGGGAAAGTCTGAGATTCGGGACAAGGAGAACTATATATCCAAGCAGCTGAATCCTGTGTTTGGAAAGTGAGTTGGCTATACTATTGTAAACCAACCAAACCAATGGTTTGAGCTCAAGCTAGAACATATTCATTACTTGAAAGCACTTCATGTAGCGCACCCTTTTCTCTCTCTTTCCCTTAAGGTCATTTGACATAGAGGCCACATTCCCAATGGAGTCCATGCTGACTGTGGCAGTATATGACTGGGATTTAGTCGGAACTGATGACCTGATTGGTGAGACTAAGATTGATTTGGAGAACAGATACTACAGCAAACACAGAGCCACGTGTGGCATCGCATCCAACTACTCTGTGTGAGTACTCTCTGCTCCTATTTTACCAACACATTGAGCATGAAACACTCAAATCTTTATAGAACAACATGCTAAAGTATTTTCATTTTGGGGTTGTCAATCGATTACTTTATTTTACATAATGTGACAATTAATTTATCTAACTAATCATAATTTATTGCATATGTCATAAATATGACAAGAGAAACAGCCATACCTAGAAAAAATAGTTTTGATCTGTCCAAGCCAAACGTAAAGTCTGTTTAATTAACTGCCCTGAATTAATGTGTTAAACTAACAGTCTTATATTTTTAACTGACAGTCATGGTTACAATGTATGGCGGGACCCTCAGAAACCAACTCAGATCCTTGCTAAGTTGTGCAAAGAAGGCAAATTGGACGGACCCCACTATGGACCTGGTGGGAGGGTCAAAGTTGCAAACCGCGTCTTTCTTGGGTTTACAGAAATTGAGGATGAGAGTGGTGAGACATTTAAGAGCTTATACAGAGAATGTAATCTAATGGAATTTAGTTTTTTTTTCTCCTATTATTTATAAAAAAGATATCCATTTTGTATGTCTTACAGGTCTGAAGAAGCAGACAGAAGAACACTTGGCTCTCACTGTTCTTAGGCATTGGGAGGAGATCCCACGTGTCGGTTGCAAACTCATCCCTGAGCATGTGGAGACCAGGCCGCTCCTCAACCCTGACAAGCCAGGCATAGAGCAGGTATGCATGCGTGTGCAACAAAATACAGCTCTTATTACCAAGGACATATTCTAAGGTTCATCATTTTCAGCAGTTCATTTGTGCTTGATAAATGAGGGAATGTAACGTCACTGAAAAAAAAAAAAAAAACGTTTAGGAAAAATAAAGCAAAATGGTGCCGTATCAATTTGTCATTATTATATTGTAACTAACTGGTCAACTCCTCAAATGTTCATAATCTCACAGGGAAGGATTGAAATGTGGGTGGACATGTTTCCTATGGATATACCAGCACCAGGACCAGCCATTGACATATCACCACGCAAACCAAAGAGGTAGATGATTCTGTTCAAAGTCTCGGTTTACTCCATTTTGAACACATTTTGAATCAGGATCAGTGAAACTTTTGCTGCTTTTCCTTTATTCATGCTCTTTTAATCTCAAATAGTTTGTTGCAGTTAAGGCTTTAATATTTCATGTGTGCATAATGTTGCAATAATCTTTTACAGGTTTTTTCCTTAACGTCTCTTGGTACATGGAACAAAATGTCATTTTGATTTGTGCATCACTGAGTTTAGCCTTGAAGAAAATGAGACAAAGATAGGAAGCTTTAATAATCAGTCATGCTTAAATCACTTTCTCACTCTTGGATCATTACACCCTTAAGCAAGGAACAGATTGCTTTGTTATCTGGACTGCTTGTGCAATTAATATTCTTTGGATGACTTAAAAGCTTTGGATGAAGAAGTAGCTGTGAATGGCGAATTACCTAACTACAGAATGTCTTTTTACCTCACTTTTTTTTAAATAATTGTTTACTATAATAGTTTTTAACTGTTTAACTACAGAGATACTACTGTGATTCAGCTACAAAACAGACGACACTCTTTCTCACCTAGAGTTTGTAGATACAACACACTGTCCTTATTCTTTTTCCTCTCATACTTACTCTGCCAGCTTCACGCCTCTCATCTGCCTTTATTTTCTTCATGTTAATCATCTAAAGAATGTGCCAATTTTTACCAAGGCCAAGTCCTACTTGAGTCTGAGATATTCATGCACTGCAAAAAGTCCAAATGTGCAGTTTATTGACATAAATGCATTTCTGAATGCACCGTATAATTAAGTAGAAATAAATGTAATCAGCGGATCCTGATTTTATCTGGATAGGATTGAATTGTGAAAGTGAGTGCTACAGAATAGAGCCAGACCTGTGAGTTTGCTAAAATGATGCATAAAAAGCTATTTGCACATTCAATACCAATATCCAACAGTGCGCACAGACTGAATATTAAAAAAGGAAACTCATTTCAGAGGAAGAGAAGACTATAACGTTTTGATTATGAAGGCAATTTTGAATCAATTACAAGACCAGGAACATGCATGAGAAAGTAAAAAGGTCAATCACGTTTTTACCTTTTTACTTTGGCTAAATTCAATTATAACCTTAACTAATATTTTTCATTTGAATCAAACCAGTTAAATTTTTAGGTTAAAACAATATTTACAGTGTGAGATGATGATCCCATTCTTTTCCTTCCCCTCCACTCATCTCCCAGATATGAGCTCAGGGTGATAATATGGAATACTGACGAAGTAATTCTGGAAGATGATGATTACTTCACAGGGGAAAAGTCCAGTGACATATTTGTGAGGGGGTAGGTATGGGCAGGTGTGTGAAGAGTGTGTGGTTAATCTGTAACTTTTTGTTTGTTTCTGTTTCCTTTTGTTGTTTGTCTGTCTTGTTGCGTTTGATGTGATTTTGTCTATCCCCCTCCCTGCCCCCCACGTCATTGCTGTGCTGTTATCTAGCTTTGAGCTTCGTGTTATTATTTGGAACACTGATGACGTAGTTCTAGAGGACGATGCTTTCATGACAGGAGAGAAGATGTCTGACATCTATGTCAGGGGGTAAAGACGATACAATCGCATGGCTTGACCGCTCTCCCCACCGCCTGCAGAAATCTGTACCTGCCCCTTCCATTCACATCCAAAGAATAAATACTAAACAAAGCTAAACAGGACCATATCATTGAAAATGATGCTGATTTCTAGTTATAACCTCTGATTGTCTTTTGAGTTAAATTCCCTTGATAATTCATATAAAAATGTATATTTAATATTAAATGTAATATTTAATAACTGGTATGGTCTTGGTTTATAGAGCCATTTTTGTTTAGTATGTCTTGGGGACTGAGATGTCTTTCACAGTATCAATTACTGCATGAAAGCATAAGATATGTCTGTTTGCATGCCAAAACCTACTTTTATAATCTGACATGTGGCATTTGCATACCAATATTTTGCTTAAGGAATGAATCTATCTATTTTGTAAAGTTACGCATACAATTATGCATGTGTCTGATTCATACAGTTGGCTACTAATGGTCAAAGAAATACATAATACAGACAGTAGCTCTATATAATGTAATGCTGTTGGGGCAGACTACAAAGCTCTGCAGATGCAAGCCTCTCAACTTAAGTGCAGATAATTGACTAGATGTCACGTCAAGCATCTATTTTTTCTATTTAAAGAGTATATTTATTTTGTAATTACATGCACTCTCTTTCAAATTATATTATCAAAGAGTAACAAGCACATAACTCGGAGTCATGCATTGATTAACTACAGTACATAGTCTTTGCATTTTATAATAAAATATGGTAAAACTTTAGTTTAGGGTCCAATTCCCACTATTAACTAGTTGCTTATTAGCATGCATATTACTAGGATATTGGCTGTTTATTAAAGGGATACTCCACTTTTTTTGGAAATAGGCTCATTTTACAACTCCCCCAGAGTTAAACAGTTGAGTTTAGCCGTTTTCGAATCCATTCAGCCGAGTTTCTGATATTTAGAAGAATATCAGTAACCAGACAGTTTCTGGTCTCATTGACTTCCATAGTAGGAAAAAAATAAATACTATGGAAGTCAATGAGACCAGAAACTGTCTGGTTACTGATATTCTTCTAAATATCAGAAACTCGGCTGAATGGATTCGAAAACAGCTAAACTCAACTGTTTAACTCTGGGGGAGTTGTAAAATGAGCCTATTTCCAAAAAAAGTGGAGTATCCCTTTAAGCACATATTAATGCCTTATTCTGCATGATCATATTCTACATCCCTTAATACCTAAACTTAACAACTACCTTACTAACTATTAATAAGCAAGCAGTAATTAAGAGTTTATTGAGGCAAAAGTCATAGTTAATAGGGAGAATTGGACCCTAATATAAAGTGTAACCTAAAATATAATAATTCAGACTTCAATAAAATGTTTAATAAACATCTTACTGCAATGACCACGGGGTAGACCTTTTATTTTATTCAGTTTCCTGATGCTGTATGGAGCATCAACTTGATATGTATAAATGCTATCATATGCATGTTGTCTATTCAGTATTTTTGTCTATACATTTGACACATTTGCAAATATCTAGATGCACTTTTAAAGGACACATGTTCAGGACATTTGTGCATGTTTTGTCATGTGACATACAATAAGTCATTGATGACTATATGTATACCGTGCTTGGATATTCTTTTGCATAAATGTTAAAATATTATTGTGCCACTTCTAACAATTGAAAATCATCTCCCTGCTCAGTTGGCTGAAAGGACAGCAGGAGGATAAACAGGACACAGACGTGCATTATCACTCTCTAACTGGGGAGGGAAACTTCAACTGGCGCTTTGTCTACCCCTTTGACTATCTAATGGCTGAGGAGAAGATAGTCATCTCCAAGAAGGAATCCATGTTTTCCTGGGATGAGACAGAGTACAAGATTCCTGCTCGACTCACCCTTCAAGTTTGGGATGCTGATCACTTCTCTGCAGATGACTTCCTGGGTATGCTCACAAAACATACACATTGTTAGATATTAATGACTTATTTGCATGTATAGCAAAATAATTTGGGGTTTGAAGAGTAATTTGATTATTGTCGTTAATAATGTGCTCAATGTGTTTCATTCAAAATAGATTTTTGATGCTGCCTGTGATTTATTTCCACAGGTGCGATTGAGTTGGACTTAAATAAGTTTCCCCGTGGGGCAAAAACAGCCAAGCAGTGCTCTCTCAACATGGTTCTCAAAGAACATGAGCTGCCAACCATTTCCATCTTCAAACAGAAGAGAGTGAAGGGCTGGTGGCCATTTGTGGCCCGAGATGAGAATGATGAATTTGAGCTCACGGTGAGTTAATACAATGCAATTATCTAAAGGTTATTTTACTACTGCTTGATAATTAGCCAGCATGTAGTGTATTTGGAATGATTGCTAAGGTTACCTCATTAACATTCCAACCATGTCATGCTTGCAGGGAAAAGTGGAGGCAGAGCTCCATCTAATGACAGCTGAGGAGGCAGAGAAAAGTCCAGTCGGTCTTGGACGGAACGAACCTGAGCCACTTGAGAAACCAAAGTAAGATATAAAGCAGCTCATTCACACACGTTTGCTTCCGCTCACATGGTGCCTAGCACATCTGAGAACCAATGCAGTTTCAGATTATGAATTAAAAGATATACTCTAGAGTAGACTATATAAGTCTACTATGAAGTCCAGTGAAGAATGCCCTTCTGAAACTGTTAACGTCCCTTTCTAATACTCCCACTCTCCTCTTTCACATCCTTCCTTCCTCCTGTGACTGCCCTTTCCCTCGCCTACCCTTTCCCGCTCGTTTCCTTCATTTCAACCCCCATTCCTGTTTTGGAAAAAGTCGTCCAGACACCAGTCTAATGTGGTTCATGAACCCTCTGAAGTCCATACGATACTTCATTTGGCACAACTACCGCTGGCTGATCCTGAAGGCTCTGGCCCTGCTGCTCTTCCTCCTCCTCGTTGGGCTCTTCCTCTACTCTATTCCTGGATACCTGGTCAAGAAACTCCTAGGGGCGTGAGGAGAGAGGGGAAGATCACTGGTAGCCCACTCTTACTGCCTCTGTTTTCTCTGCTTTTTGTCTCTCTCTGAGCAAACCTTTATGCTCAAACTGTGCAATGTCCCCATTCACAGTGTATTTCTGTCTTTTTGTTTCTCGTACCATTTTTACAACATGGACCTGAGGGATTGTGGTGTTTTCCATTTTGTCATGCCAACTCTTTCTTACCACATAGCTGCATGCTGTGTGGTACCTCAAGTCTTTTGCTGGTCATTTTTCCTCTGGTTGTCTGTTTTTGGCAATGACTTCCATTATTTATTTTGGATTTTATGATATTTATTCTTGACTGTTTGCTATTGTGCTTTTTCTGGACCTACCTTTGTTGCCTGATGTGTCATTTTACTGCTCTGAACTCAACCCACTGCAAAGTTACAGTATCACTCTGACACACACGGTAGACCTAGGCCAGGGGTAGGCAACGTCGGTACGTCGGCGAATGTTTTTACCAGCTCTGTGGAATAGTTTACCCAAAAATTAAGATTGCGCCATCATTTACTTGCCCTCTTGTCGTTCCAAACCTGTGTGACTTCTTTTTTCTGTGAAACACAAATGTGTTGTTTGGACCCCGTTTACTTTAATTGTATGAACTAAAAACATTCTTTAAAATATCTTCTTTTGTGCTCAGCAAAAAGAAAGTCATAAAAGTTTTGAATGGCATTAAAGTCGGCATGAAATGGAAGTTGCAATAGTCTTTTCTTTCCTATTGTGATGTATATCCGAGTGAAACGGCTTCTCCAACAAGAAAAAAAATTTGGAGCGGTACTTGATTTTTCCCATCAGAAATTGATGGAATCATTGGCTTGTTGTGGTTTGCTATTGCTGCGATCTCTTGTGAGTCATCAGAGAAGAGATGTCATTGCAAGTGGAAGTTATATATATGTGCATACTGTATATAATAAACACTGCAATATTCAATATTCATGTTCATTGTGACGTTAACAAACTTTCCTTTTTAAGTCATTGCTTAAATGGTTAATATGCCTTTAAGAGATTTGACAACTTTTCAGTCATGTTACCAATCATCTTACTAACCACTAACATTTGTATTACCTCTCTTCCTCCATCATCCCTGATTTCACCTTTCAACTCACCACCTCCTACCCGCAACCCCTTCACCACTTCCAATCACAGCCGGCCTGACACCACCTTCCTGTGGTTTTTGAGCCCGCTGAAGGCCATCCGCTACCTGATATGCAACCGCTACAAGTGGCTCATCATCAAGATCATCTTGGCTCTGCTGCTGC
Organism: Scardinius erythrophthalmus; assembly: GCF_964197995.2. Classification (NCBI taxonomy): domain Eukaryota; kingdom Metazoa; phylum Chordata; class Actinopteri; order Cypriniformes; family Leuciscidae; genus Scardinius; species Scardinius erythrophthalmus. Next base: position 40,184,739 of record NC_138231.1, read on the forward strand.
TGATCATGGTGGGCCTGTTTCTCTACAGCATGCCAGGCTATCTGGTCAAGAAGCTGCTCGGGGCCTAAAGAGGGGTCAGAAAGGCTGCACTCTAAGCATAACGTATCAAAAATCTTTTTCGGTATCAATTTGCATGTCTTACCTGGAAAAGATCAATTATCTTATTTATCTTTCTATTTGTACATTTCAAGAATAATTAGTCATATGGAGAAAGCAGCACTGTTTATTTTTGGTACGAAATTAAACTGGACTAGCGTTATTGGTATCCGTTCAAATGTTCATAGAAATGCATTGCTTCAAATTCTTGGATTTTGTAGTTATTGTCTAGACGTGTACGTGTCGCTGCGAAAAGCACAATAAGCATGCAACTTTGTCTTAAGAAAGATGACTTGTTCATCAGTGGCTGCAGTCTGAGAAATATATTATGATAGGGTTTCAGGCCTCATATACAGTACACTATGTTATTTGATTAAACTTTGCCTTGATGTTTGCACTTTCAGTCCATGACACAAATCTTCTGCACTCCAGTAAGATACAGTAATGTTGTTTATCCTTTAGAGAAACACACAGATTCTAGTAGGGGAATTATGTTTAATTTGACATTTCAAGTTTAAATAAAACAATAGAATGCTCTTTCCTGTACTTCCTACTGTTGATTTTGCTTGCTGTGTACTTGTTTGCTTGCTATGTACTGTTGCTCTATTTAATGAATGGCATTTGACCATGGACTTGTTTGCACTGATTTTGAAAAAGAGTGTATTTTTAATTCTTGTTCACAAGCGTGCAATATGGATTGATTTATTTATTTTTGTCAGTATGAAGACAATAAAATGAACTCATTGAGATAAAACTGAACATGTTTCTTGTTTCCATAGTGTGGGTGGGCATGTATGTGTGTGAGATAGTTTAAAACCCTGTTCTCTTTCACACAGTCGTCCAACTACTAGCCTGTCGTGGCTGTTGAGTCCAATACGGGTGACCTGCATAATGGGTTGGCGGCAGTATAAGTTGGCCACAGTGGTGACTCTGCTCAGCATAACCGGGCTGATCTTTTTGGGCCTTCTGTTCTATTCTCTGCCTTCAGCTTTCATCCAGAAGATTTTCAACATCTCAGGATAAGCTGATGCACAAAACAGATTTTTTAAATCAATGGCATCATTTATAAGCATTGCTTAGTATATGCATTCAAATACATTTATTTACAAATGCATGACATAATATAAATTTTCTTTTTTTGTATGTATGTATAGAGGATTTTTATGGGTATTTTTTCAACTATGACCCTTTTGCCACTGTGGACTCTTAAAAAAGTTAATATAGTTGATTTGTCTTATTACAATGTTTAACAGTGTCTATGCATGCAGCATCTGAAATATTGTCATTTTAGTCTAATTTCTGAAAGTCATGAACATTTCCACGGTCCACCACATCTCAACTTGCATTGTGTTTAATAACATTCTGTGGTAAAAGAATAATGCTAATGACATTTTAATGGAATACAGTGGTTGATCCTTGCTAAGGCTCATTTCATAGCTGATATTTTGTGTATTATAAATATCATTTGTGTAAATTTTACACAATTAAAGCTTGATAGGAAATGTCGTACAAAAAAGGACATTCTGCACAATCAATACCAACCTAATGGTTTATTTACTTCAGATGGCTTATATTGTCATGGATTTGAATATGTAAAGAAAACGTTGAAATTTGCTAGTTTTAATAAATCTACTCCAGGGGTATTAAAAGTGCCCTTAGTTGAAGAACACCCATATATATTTTTATACTCTATTTTGTGTTAAGATGTTTCTTAAAGTAACTTAATAACTATTATGTAAACTTTGGCTCAAATTAAAATCATTTTTTGAACATGCGTCTTGTTTGTATATATTTTATTATTAAATCCTAATTACCAGAAGTATTTGTCTTTATCTTACATTAAAATGTGTCAAGGGGGTGTAATGGACGATAAAATAGCAACGTTTTGTCATTACTTGATGTGTTTAAATACAAAGATCCTTAACTTTTGTACATTTCATGAAACAATTTTGCCACCTCATAGCCACCGTACCTCTCCCGAGACGCAGAACTACACGTCGAGCTCCTATTGGCTAAGGTCGTCTCCGGGTGGAGGCCCGCCAATCAGCGCGGGCCACGGTACGACTGTGCTGTGTTGTTACGCCGCTGGTTGGAGACCTGTCGTGTGATTCAGTGAACGAGGTGGAGAGAGAGAGTTCACACAGTACAGACTGAAGAAGCCTTGAACAAGATAATTGACTAGGCACAAAGAACAACCATGCGAGCGCTACTGGGTGAGTTATAATGACATAAAGGCGTGAATTCAGTTGTAGTTTTATTGATTCAAAGTCGTTTGCAAGCAAACTGAGATGCAGAGAGCCTAAACTGTAGAACTAGTTTGGACGTTAATATGACAAAAGGAGAAACAACTCTCTAAAGTTGAACCATCTGAAGTGTGTTTTATGAAGCTTTTGTTTACATTAAATACATACGTGTAAGTGTGTAACACCGTATGGTAGTTAGTTTAGAGTGTGTAATGGTGGATTAGGCCTATAAGTTACATTACAGCAAATTCATCTTCATATTGCAGAAGACCAATTGGAGAATAATAATTAAATGTATTGAGATTTTACAATAATCTGTGGTAGTAAATATCCTGGTTGTTATGATTATGAACCATATGCAGTGTTTAATGCTGTGGATCTTATTTTTACAAAAAAAATGTAGCATTTTTCTTGTTTTCTTTTTTAATAGAGCTGTTGAAATGACTTGCTGTACTGATGCTCCTTCTTTATCTTCTTCTCAGGTGTGTTGGCGTGTTCTCTGACTGTACTCTCTGTCCACGGTCTCTACTCTGCCGGTGATGATGTGGTTGAACTCAACCCCTCCAACTTTAACAGGGAAGTCATGCAGAGTGACAGTCTCTGGCTGGTCGAGTTTTATGCCCCCTGGTAAGTTGTAAGAGTGTGGTGGAACCCGGATATGTGTTACTCATAGAGATCTCTTGGTCTTTAGTTACAGATCAGGGTACTGTCTGGAACCCAATCTGTTGCTTTCTTGTATATAATTGAAAGTATGAGTCATTGCTACTTTAATGAGATGCAAAGCAATGCAAATGAAGTGCCTTAAGAGTTAGTCTTAGTTTGCATATGTTGCATAATACAGTCATGAGCATCGTTATTACACCTGTGTAGCTATATTTCATGATGATGTTTATGTATTTTTTAAAGGTGCGGTCACTGCAAGAGCTTGGCCCCTGAATGGAAAAAAGCAGCCGCAGCTCTAAAGGTAAATTCCAATCTTAAAATTACATAATAATTAATTACACTTACAATCTAGAACTGGGGCTTATTCAGAACCGGTTCAATTTACTGGCACAGAATGGTTTGTTAAACTTCAGCATTCTTCCAAAATGTAGTTTTCAAATGTTTGGGGTCAGTAAGATAATTTTTTTTTTTTTTTTTTTTTTAAGAAATTAATACTTTTATTTTGCAAGGATGCTTTAAATTGTTCAAATGTGACAGTAAAGACATTTATAATGTTACTGAATATTTCCTCTCTTTTTTTCTTTTCTTTTTTTCATTATTTGAAACTTTCCATTCATCAAAGAATCCTGAAAGAAATGCATCACAGTTTCTACAGAAATTAAGCAGCACTGTTTTCAGCATTGATGACAATAATAATAATGTTTCTTGAGTACCAAATTAAGATGTGGAAATAAATAAAATTTTACATATGACTGTTTTTACTATTTTTTTTTTGTTTGTTTGTTTTTTTAATCAAATAAATGCAGTCTTGTTAGCATAAGAGACTTTCAAAAATCCTACTAACCACAAACCTTTGAATGGTGGTGTATAGTATATAGTGTTTAGGTTTAATTATTTTTTATTAAAAGGACTTTGTTGTTAAGGAACCATACTTGTTTGATGGAACATGAATCGAAACCTGAATCATTCAAATCCTTATGATTCCCATCACTTATTTTTGTATCTAAACATTCAGAAATAACAAGCAGCGGGTCTCACCACAGTTATAAACTGGATAAATCTAAAAGTGAAAATGGATATAAAAAAGATCATTGATAGCATTTGTGTTTTGGTACAGGGCATTGTGAAGGTGGGTGCTGTGGACGCAGACCAACACAACTCCTTGGGAGGCCAGTATGGAGTCCGAGGCTTCCCAACTATCAAGATCTTTGGAGCCAACAAAAACAAACCAGAGGATTACCAAGGTTCAGTACTGCATTTTCATCAAACATCTTGGCATGCATGTAAAGAAAATGTTTTCTGGCCTTATGAAAGCATGTTGTTAATTCTCCCTCTGTCCTAGGTGGCCGAGGCAGTCAGGCCATTGTAGACGCAGCTCTCAATGCTGTTCGCTCCCTGGTCAAAGACAGGCTTGGTGGAAAGACTGGAGGCTCAGACTACAGCAGACAGGTACTGAAGCTCCGCATGAAGAATTTGTTGTTAAATTATGTTTCCGTTGATTGACTCCTCTGTGATGTTGTGATCAGAGTGGAGGTGGTGCTGGCAATAAGAAGGATGTTGTGGAGCTGACCGATGATAACTTTGACCGTACCGTGCTGGACAGCGACGATATCTGGTTGGTGGAGTTCTTCGCCCCCTGGTGTGGACACTGCAAAAAGTACGTGTCTCGCATACATCATAAGACCTGTCTGTCTGTCATTCTCCTGAAATCGTACCTGACATGCTGTGCCATGCATTATTGAAGCGCTGAATCAATGTTCAATTATTTATGAGGATTCTAAGCCGCAATGAAATTCCTCTGTCGGCTGAGCTTTCTCGTGTTGACTTTCTTTAATGTTTCCAGTCTTGAGCCGGAATGGACGGCAGCCGCCACAGAAGTCAAAGAGAAGACGAAGGGTAAAGTGAAACTGGGTGCTGTGGATGCTACCGTTCACCAGGGCTTGGCGAGCCGATATGGGGTACTTATTTGATGTCTTTGAATATAAGCTATTCGGTTGCGCTTTATTTTACAGTATGTGTACTTGCCTAAGAAAGTACTGGTTAATATAAGGTAACTACATGGGATAGGTTCAGGTTAGTACCTGTAATATACTGTAACTGTTACTGTAACTATAATAATTACATAGTATGTGCAGGCAGATGGTCCGTAAAATAAAGTGCTATCAGCAATTCTTATATTGTCTCATTTTTGTGTAATGTCTGTTTTTTTTGTTGTTGTTTTTTTAGCCATTTTTTCTCCACAGGTCATTGGGTTCATTAACGGTGTCTTTTCTGCTGTCTTTATTGGTAGATTCGAGGATTCCCCACCATCAAGATCTTTCGTAAAGGAGAGGAGCCAGAGGACTTTCAGGGGGGACGTACCCGATCTGACATCGTTAATAGTGCCATGGATCTCTACTCTGATAACATCCCTCCCCCAGAGCTTCAAGAGGTGAGGATTTTCTCTTTTATTTTTAAGCATGTTATAGAATATGGTGTAACTAATGTGTATTATTTTACATGCGCTCACTAGAGAGTTAGGATTAGGGTTTGGTTAAAGTAGTTGCATGCAATTATTCATAATTCATAGGTCTTAGTATAGTAACTATTTTACTGTGTCCTTGTTACATGTAAAGTGTGACCATTTATTTTGACATACATTTTGTAAAGAAATAATAGGTGTAGTTTGGTTTATATTCATGTGGTTTTTATTTCCTTTAGATTGTGAATGAAGACGTTTTGAAGAAGACCTGCGAGGACTATCAGCTGTGTATGATAGCTGTGTTGCCTCACATTCTCGACACAGGTACGATACAACGTCAACCTAAAACACACATCAAGTGATTTCATCAAAACTATTGTTTTTAAGAAGAAAATTTTGAAAATGACAAGCCTCTTAAACAGTGATGGTCATTAGGGATGCACAATATATTAGTTATAGGTTATTGGATTAAAAAAAAGTTTTTCTTATTGGCTGATTATTGTTTTTTTTTTGCTGTCATCTAACGTTCACTTGGTTAACAAGATAAAGACTAATTTAATAACTGTTAAATGTAATCTTTATATCTCAAAACAATTTTTTTTCATACTGTACAAATTATAATGGTGGATGCTTCATTTCACTTGTTGCATATTAACTTTTCTTTTCACAAAAATAGTATAGAATTAAAATATAATTGTTATAATATGTATGTGTGTGTGTGTGTGTGTGTGTGTATATATACATACATACATACATACATACATACATACATACATACATACATACATACATACATACATACATACATACATACATACATACATACATACATACATACATGCACACATACATGCACACATACATACATACATACATGCACATATATATATATATATATATATATATATAATGTATGTATATATAATGTATGTATGTGAAGAGTTCAGATGCAAAAACCTCTAAATGCCATCTGAAATTTTCTTAAAAGAATGATCTTTTTTTTATCAATCTTGTATATTTAAGTTCAGATTTCATTTAAATGACAATTAATAGGTAATCTTCATTGCCATTTAAGTGAAATTATTGAATTTAAATATACAAGCTTGATAAAAAAAGATCATTCTATAAGAAAATTTCAGATTGCATTTAGTGGCTTTTGCATCTGAACTGTGTGTGTGTGTGTGTGTGTGTGTGTGTGTGTGTGTGTATGTACATGTACATGTTTATTTATTTTTTTGCAAGTGTCATTTATAAGTGATCACTTAATTTTCAGCTTACTGTGTAAGATTCATATGTTAGGAACATGATTGATGGTTAATATACAGTGCTGTTTTAGTATTATGTACTATTACAGTTTTAGTTTTAATTTTTTTAATTAACTGAAGTTTTAATAATTTTGTCTTTTTTTTTTTATTAGGTTTCTATGTAGCGTTAATTATTTACGTTTTTTTTATTCCACTTTTAGTCATTTTAGTTAGTTGCCAAGGCAATGTTTCTAATTTTCATTTAAGTTTATAATCTAATTATTTTATTTCAATTAAGCACCAATTTGTCATAGTTTTAGTAAGCAATAAGACGTTATTTTGATTTTCTCTCTGCTCGCAGGTGCATCTGGAAGAAACTCTTACATGGAAGTGATGAAGACGATGGCAGAGAAATACAAGAAGAAGATGTGGGGGTCAGTATTTTCAGCATCGTCTAGAGTACAAGTTGAGATCATCCTGGCCATAAATAACACCAGTACATGTCGCTGCTTGTGTGCCAGAGACGAGACTTTAGGGAATAGAGAGCGGGATGCAGTCATACACATCACTCTTTCCTCTCTCTACACAGTTGGTTGTGGACTGAAGCAGGGGCACAGATGGAGCTGGAGGCCTCTCTAGGGATCGGTGGATTCGGCTATCCCGCCATGGCAGCCATTAATGCTCGCAAGATGAAGTTCGCTCTGCTTAAAGGCTCATTCAGTGAAACGGGCATCCACGAATTCCTCAGGTAACAGAAGGCTGGAGTTTATGTTACAAGGAAACAAGTTACGTCACAGAGACTGTTCGCATACAGTAAATTTAAGGTGTTGTTTATAATGGCCCTTCTAACTGTCTGCCTGTTTTATGTCGTTAAACTATTAATGTCTTTATTTATGCAGGGAACTTTCTGTTGGCCGTGGCTCCACTGCTACGGTGGGAGGCGGAGCTTTGCCTAAGATCAACACTGTGGAGCCTTGGGACGGGAAAGATGGAGTGGTGAGTAGAGAGAACAGTGTGAGGGTGGATGGATGGATGTCATCCTTTCCTGTTTTCAACCCCTTTTTTTGGCCTTTCCTCAGTTGCCCATGGAGGATGACATTGACCTGAGCGACGTGGATCTGGACGATCTAGAGAAGGATGAGTTATGAGCCTGGTCTAATCCACTCTAGATCTCTGAGACCCAAATGATGCCCATGTCTTCTCTCCCATGGATGAGGGGATGCTAGGGACATGAACTTCCTTGAGACTCTTGAAAACATACAAATAAAGCAAATGGTTGTGCTGCTTTTTAAAAGAAAACACCCCCGTTAGTTTAAAAATGAGGCTTTTCAGTGTGTACATCATGATCGAGCCATGCTCTGCCTCAAGTTCCTTCTTCACATTTTGATTTTGTGACTGATTGGATCTTTCAATCAGCTTGATGAAGCAGAATGTGACTGATTATCAATCACTTGTTTCCAGTAAGCAGACGTCACACAGAGGCTCTTCATAGAACACTTTCTAATATGTTTCATTGACAAGATTTAATCAGACTGGTCTTTCTGGTAATGAGATGAACCAGTGGTTATTTATATCCGCCTTTCTATGATTTCAGCAGCTCATTACACTGGAGTTACAAGAAGCTTAACATTGTTTCCATTTTCACCCTTTATCCCTCTCATGTGACTTTTTTTTCTTTTTTTTATTATTATTATTATTTGGTTATTTGTTTTAATATTGTTACTGAAAAGAATGGCAGCCAACCTGTATCCCAGTTTGCCCATTTGTCCGTGTTTGACCAGGTGTAATGTGGGCGTTGTGTAGATTTTTCTTACACAGCTTTGTTTTGAAATAAATGTTTTGTTATGAAAATAAAACAAAAATAATAAATCGAGTCGTTATTATCATTGAAGCTATTCTGATAGACACCAGTGGCCAATGAATCAGTGGTTTATTGAGGATTCATGCAAACAAATACACTATTCAGTTGTAAAGATGCAACGTTCAGATTCTTCCTGATGCTTTGGCTTGACAAAAATATGTCTGGACATCCCAATCCCAGCTGCAGTATACAACCATCATCACAATTAACACTATACAAAATTAGAAATGACTCCTAAAGCTAATATATATCTCCAGTACAAATATTAGTTTTGGCATTTCACTTCAACAATCATTTTACAGAGAAAAAAATACTAAGAATTAAAATACCACACATGCAAAAGAGCAAATTATGAGCATTTTCCAATGTTTCCATTAGCAGAAACTTGAAGACATTTAGTTATTACTGTTACGTATAGTTCTGTTCATGTTGACACTGGACTGGTAAAAGAAAAAATAGAAACTAACCGCCGGTCTGCCATTCTATCTGTGCCATATGTCCAATCGGACAATAGCGTTTAAATATTAATGAGTAGCCTAAAGGCTGATGTTGCTGTTTTTGTGTTTTTTTTTTTTTTTTTCTTAAGGGCAGAAATGGTTGTGAAAAGTTTGTCTGTCTGCTTAGAACTGAAACCAAAACGGAGAAAAATAATTATGCATGAATAAATTGCCAATTTCTGACCTATTTATGCTAGTGTATTTATATTGATTTGAAATCTAAATGCTAAATTTGAAATCAAAATACACTGAAAATGAAACCCCATTTCTTTACTGTTCAAAAGTTTGGTTTCAGTAAGATGGAAAGTCTGGTTCCATGTTTTAAATGTTTTTGAAAGAAATCTCTGCTCACCAAGGCTGCATTTATTTGATAAAAAATGCATTAAAACAGTAATACTATTAAATATAATATTTAATAGTATTACTGTTTTAATGCATTTTTGATAGCTTTAGCCTTGCCATCACAGGATTACATTACATTTTAAAAATATATTAAAATAGGAAAGTTAATTTAAATTGTATACAATATTATATTTTAAATTGTATACAAAGCTAAATCTTTAGCAGGATTACACACTGCTTAATATTTTTGTGGAAACAATGGATACATTTTTCCGGATTCTTTGATGAAGAACTTTTTTTTTTTTTATAATGTAGAAAATGTAATGCATGCTTGCTGAATAAAAGTAATTTCCTTCAAAAAAAAAAAAAAAAAAGACTTCTTGACCCAAAACTGTTGGCATGTTCTGTTACATACTAAAAGAAGCAACACTTTCCATTTAAAATAAAATTAACAAAGTCGATCATAATTGGCCGGACAGCTTCGAATGCACCTGATGCATAAAACCCAACATCTAACCAAAATAGTGCTTTGGAGACACTTAATAGCTTGATTGAATGCAAAACAAATGAAATATGTACAAGCAGAAAGTTAATAGCCATTCTGGAAATTTGGACGTGGTTCTGACTACTCATTTACAGGTTGAGTGGAATGCAATTGAAAATTTAAATATTTTTTAGTCATCATTTAAAGATATCATGAAGTAGCAACAATTCTGCAGCATCATTCTAGAGAGCATATGATTTGACAAAAATCTGTGTAATGATTGGTTAATCATCAGGGGCCTCATTTATAAAATGTTGCGAAGAAACCGTCCTACATTTAATCTTACGATCATTTCTCAAATGTGCGTACGTGTGATTCAGAGAACAAACGTGCATACGCCTCTCTTCCAGAAATTTATAAATCGCAAATGATCTTGAAATTGTGCGCAGCTGAATGGTTTCCGATACATATAATAGAACACATCACCGTCCAAATGCTTTACTTGAGAGCAGAGAGCGGCAAGAATTGCTTAGATTTCCAAATCCCTGCAATACTCCGACCCTCATGTCTGCTCAGACCCTGACGTGGTGCTAAGAACTTTTCCACATCAAAATTCATATAAATATGAACATCAGTGTGAATTTTAGCATACGCACACTCTAAGATCAAATCTATCTGTGCGTGCCTGGAGGCCCTGAAGAATACGTTTTAAAATGTGAACATCTGCTAAAAGTGAATTTTGACAATTGATTTCAAGAGGTCCTTCACAATCCGACCCAGCCCAGACATTATGACAACTCAGCAATGCCAATCCAAACAGAATTACACCAAAATAAAAACAGGCTGGAATGATGAAAGAGGTAACCACCCATGAACAAGGGAACGTTTTAAGCAGGAAATGTATCATTGATAACGCCAGCAACTCCCATTTTCTTAAATCTTCTTTTCAGTGTGCATGTGAGTGGCGCCTGTCAGCTGAATTTATAACTGTTGAGAGCTGCTTTGGTCAGACTGCAGTAGTCTGACGATAGAGGGGTCGCTCTTGGCACCTTTGATGAATTCCTCCAGAGACAGTCTGCCTATAGATTTGAAAAAACAACAACAAAAGGGTTATTTTGTTCATTTCCAAGAGTAACATTTCAGTGATCAAGAACTTAAATTAATCCTAATCATTTGTGGTTGTCATAGACACTGTGAAAAATGATTTGCCTTGGTTTCAACTTGGAAAGCAAAGTTGCATAAGAAACACTCAATTTGGGTTAGGAAAAAAACGATTTGGCAATTGGGTAAGAAAAGTAAACTTTCAAGACAAATCTTGATTTAGATGTTTGTACTGTAAAACAAAGACAACAGTGCATATTTTGCGTGGTTCAACTTTAAGAGTCTATATAAATATTATCAGTGAGTGGGAGACGGATCTCAGGAGGCGTACCATCGTTGTCCGTGTCCATCTGTCGGAATATCTTATCTGTGCGTTTCTCGGGCGTTGACTCATCCTCGGGCATCTTCATCACAGATGACACCATTTTATAAATTGCCTGTTAAAAAGAAAGTAACCGTGTCAAAACATATGGTAGTTCGCTGTCACATGCAAAGGTTTCAGTTTTCAGTAGCAACACGTTTCTCTTTATAATGCTACAACTGAGTGTCAAAAGTTGCATAACGCAACTGTCACTGTCACAGCTTCAATCAACACTTCATAGTGTAATCAATGCAAATGATCATGAGACTGTTTCTCTGACAGATGCATTTAATGTCACTTTCAGACATTGTTTTATAGCATGTCCTCTGATGCAGGTGTAAAAGAGCCATCTATGTTATTAACATCGAGAGTCAACAGTCCCTTTGAAGTAGCGAACAAAGCCTTTGTGTTTGGTCACCATTTGTAGCAAGACCATATGGCCTGTGGAACACTTGATTGAGGAGATCTGTTTATTCAGGAGGTCTGTATCACCAAACATTAGACTGAGCTAATATTGATATGGAACATGCTGCTCTAAAAACTATGGAAGCCCGTTTCCGTTATAGTTGAGTAAAAAATACAATTCTGTAAGTCATAATAATGAGAAACTTTCTCATAATTATGACTTAGTATCTCATTATATTAAGAAGTTTTCTCGTAATAATGAGAAACTTTCTCATAATTGTGACTTAAAGGTACAATATGTAAGAATTTTGTAATAAAATATCCAAAAATCACTTGCACAGTGTGATATATTTCCTGCAGTTGTGTACTTACAATATCCCAAAGATTTGTAATTTCTGAGAAATTCCCATTTTAAATAATGGCTCGTCCCTGTTCCCTTGTCACCTGTCAATGACGTAATATCCGCTTTTTCCCTGGTTTCCGCTTGTACTGCCATAGTAACCATGGTGACAGACGTGGACAACTGCGTTACGTCTATTGGCACGCTCACGCGGTTGTTGTTTCGTTCAAACATTATGGACCATGGCCAGCAGACTTTGGGACAAAAGGAGAACTAAAACGAGGATCAATATCAGCGTGGTGTTTCTTGAGATGCCGAGAGCTCCACGTCCGTGACTAACTTCGACTTGACAGAGATGCGCAAATGTAGAGGTAAGTAGATGTACATAAAACTAATCAATGTTATATATACAGCTCAACATGATGAAATGTTAGAATATGATCAGTATGTTATTCTAATATTGATCTAGCTTACTGCTAGTCTCATACAGACGAACTAACACATAGAATAACGTTATAACTTTCGACACACTCAAATGCAGTTTAGTGTGATAGTGTGGACCAAGTGAAACAGCGCTGCGTTACCTCACAAGTTTCATTCGTCTAATAAACTGACCTGTGTGAGTATTAATTCAGCACTTGTGGGTAGTTCGGTAGAATGAAATGTCCTTGTTCTTTTATATCCGTGGGACTGATATCTGTCTCTCATTAGCAATCGCGCCCTGTTCATACCACAGTCTTGTTAAAAACATCAATGTATTCACTAATTCCGCTTATGTGTCATCAACCTACGCCTTTGTTATTGTAAGAGGTTAGCGACCCCTAGCAGCAAAAACACAATTACATATTGTTGCTTTAACATCTCATAATAAGACGGACTTTGCGTAGAAGTGCGAGAAAATAAGTAATTATTACGAGAAAGTTTCTCATTATTACGAGATGTTAAGTCATTATTATGAGAAAGTTTCTCATTATTATGAGATGTTAAGTCATTATTATGAGAACGTTTCTCATTATTTTGAGATGATAGGCTAAGTCATAATTATGAGAAAGTTTCTCATGAGATGTTATGTCATTACGAGAAAGTTTCTCATTATTACGATAAAGTTTCTGATTATTATGAGATACTAAGTCATTATTATGAGAAACTTTCTCATTATGATTTAAAGAATCTTTTTTTTTTTTTTACTCAACGGTGACGGAAACGGGCTTCCATAAAAAACAATGGCTGACCAGATAAAATATAGAGCTGGTAAGTCCCGCCCATCCGTAAAACCCCAAGTGGACCTCTAGGTTGAAAAATCGTCAATGCAAGTGAATGTGAGAAAATAATTATTTTCTGGTCCCGTTTGAATTGTGCCGTGAACATATGTTGTCTGTGAATTTTTTATATAATTTTTCATGTTACGAGTTTGACAGTATATTGTATGATTCTTTGGCTAGCAGTTGTGGAAAAGACATAACGAGAAAGACTATATGTCGCCTATGTGACGTCACCCCATAACACATTTTCCCTCCACTTGTCAAATCACGGTGCTTATGTAAGGGTTAATGCCCGACGAGGTGTCCATTATCAGGTATTAATGGGCGAAGTCCATTAATACCTGACAATGGACACCTCGAAGGGCATTAACCCGCTTATACCATGGTCACTAACGAAAGAAAGAAATATTTAATCAATTAATAATACTTTAATGTGTTTTAGAGTAAAAATCGTGAGGGTTTTTATTTATTAAGTCGAGCGCACTATTTAATATCTCCCGTATACAGGCGTTGCCAAGCAAAGTGGCCACAGCGACCCGACCGCAGCAGTTGATCATGAGTTTGAGCCAGCGCAATCATTTAGAACTGTCATCAGGCAAATTGACGGGACGCCTTTCCCAGGTGTACATTATCACTTTTTAATGGACACCCTGCAGCCAATCAGAATCGAGTATTCACCCAGACCATGGTATAAGCTGCGATAATCTATGGAGACAGATCGAGATGCCTGTGTGTTTTGTACCCAAATGTCACCATTCAAACCAAATGGGCTGTTCTTTCTTCAGATTCCCGTCTGATGTAAAAAGAGTTGTAGTCCACAAAGTGCTCTCACACAAAGTCTAACCGTATCAAACTTCTACCCGCTAAATTGTAGCATTAAAAAATTATATTAAAAATTCACAGACAACATATGTTCACATTCATGGCAAAATTCAAACGGGACCAGAAAATAATTATTTTCTCCCATTCACTTGCATTGACGATTTTTCAACCTAGAGGTCCAGGGGGGTTAGCGGAAGGGGCGGGACTTACCAGCTCTATAGAAATGCAAATGAAACCAAAAGCTCACCTGTACGATTTCCAGCATTTCAGCCCGGCTGATGTATCCGTTGCCGTCCAGATCATACATGCTAAAGGCCCAGCGGAGCTTCTGCTCCAGGCCTCCGCGCGAGGTCACGCTCAGGGCGATTATGAACTCCCGGAAGTCGATTGTGGCGTCGCCGTTGGTGTCGAAGGTGCGGAAGACGTGCTCCGCGAACTTCGAAGCGTCACCGTAGGGAAAGAAATTGGCGTAGATCTTCTTGAATTCCTCTACCGTTAGGTGGCCAGATGGACAGTCCTTCAGGAAGCCGCGATACCACTCCTGCAGCTCGTGGTCCGTGAACTCCGTGTTCTCCCGCAGGTCGTTGAGGACCTCAGGTCGCAACTTGCTGTTCTGTTTACCCATGATGAAACTCTAGCGCAGACTCTTGCTGCTCCCTGTCAGAACAAACACAATGAAATAAAGTAGCTTCTTAGATATTTTTAAACCTACGCAAGCCACAATAAAGAGATTCACATTTCCTCTGCCAGATGTATGTTTCAGAATAATGGAAAACGTGTTAGCCATCCAAATTGAAGGAGTGGATCCTGGTATCCATGGAAACCATTTAATACCTTGTTAAGGTGAGAATTGACTCCTCCACAGTGGGGTAAAGCAGGGAGGGCACTGAGCAGAATTGAGGGAGGCTCATATGAGGGCATAACTGCCACCAGACCACCTTAGCAACAATCAAGAGGCCGTGGGTTACCAGGGAGATGAGGAAGATATTTTATTTTTTTGCATGTGTGTGGGTAATTTGGAACGGTTGGTGTCTCTTACTGTACATGAGCCTGTGCTTGCAGCGTTAAGAGGGGGCAGAGTGTGAGGCACTGCTCGTTCTATTTAAACAAATCATATAAAGACCATATAAACGGTGAGGTGGCAGGGAGTGAAATTTAACGATAGGTTATATAAGCGACCTGGCCATATGCACTCACTTCTATCCTCTCTGTCTACTACAGCCTCTTCCTCCTAAATTACATGACATTTTATAAAAAGTTTTTCAAAACCATTGGAAACCAACATGAATACAAAAAGTGCATTTCTTGTGTTTTAAACTAGACTTTTAAAAGATCTTATACTGTCACAGGTCATAAGACACAAGTCAGTGAGCCACTATCAGACCTGAGAAGACGTGAAAACGTGCATATTTCTGTTTTGGAAAAATAACTCTTCATGCAGGCATCTTACTTTCCAGGGATCCACAGAGCAACACTGTGATGGATCGTTTTTTCTGCTAAATAAATAAAAACTCATGGATAACTGAGATGGTATGACCTAAAAACCTTTCATTTTCAAAGATACATTAAATATATATGTATATCTGCTCAATTTATTACAGTTAAAGCTACACTTTCTCAAGGAGGTACTAATTTTCCCCAACAGAAATACATTTCATAGGTACTTTTAGACTTGGTTCTCTAGATATGTCCACCTCTTCAGAAAATGGCTTTGCTCCGTTTGCTTAGTTTGTCGAGGCCATCATAAGGGTGGCTCCTCCCTTGGCTGGAGTCACATGGGTGAAGCTACTGGCCTGGCAGCACGCAGGCAGACACACATAAACATGGGCGTAGCTTGCTTCTCCCTCCCTCTTTTTCCTCAGACACTCACCAAGCCACAAGAAACCCAGAACTTTCCGTTCTGAAGGAAAAAATGTAAGCTCATGCTGCTGTCAAATGGAAAGAAATCTGAAAAAAGAAGGGTCCCTATAGGCCCTGATCCAGCAGAAATAACAACATCACAGGGGGCACATATATAGAGCGGAGACTCACAAATTCATTCTCTGTGAAGAGGAACCAAAATGAAAGACATGATGAGAGGAGTGAGGAGTTGAACACAGCCCTAATTTCCAAAACGCTTGAAAAGCCCCTTGCAAAAAAATTTGAAAAGTGAGACACATCTCCTCGGATGGAGAGCAGATGGTCCATCACTGTATGCTCCAGTACCTCAAGATTCACAAGCATCCTCTGCCACTCCAGTCACAAACCATAATGCTTTACAGGTGGTTTCACAACTGGTGTCTGTCTGTCTATAAACCATACAAGTCAAAGGAAACTGGAAAACATATCCACCTCATTTTTCACATAAGAGTGTACGTGGCTATTTGTAAATTGAATGTTCCTGTGTCATCCTCTTAGTTATTTTTAGCTGTACAATGCTGCTGGATACTGCAAAATTGTATTTCTTAACATATTATTTGAATGTATTGTCTTAATTCTAAACACACTGGTTTGTAGAGCAAACAGTTTTACCGTTTACTGCACTTTGTTATATTCTTCACGTTATTTCCCTATAGCGGCCAATGAATTGGAAGTCTCACACATTCACAGAAAACAGCTTACTTCCACATTGAACTTCCGCATTGTTAACAGTGGAAATATTGAACTCATGTTTCTTATGGGGATAGTTCAGCCAAAAATTACAATTCTGACATCATTCAAATACTTTCATGTTGTTCCAAACCTGTATGACTTAATCTCACCAAAGGAGAATTTACTAGTCATTTTCCATTCAATTACAAAGAATGGGAACTGAATCCTTAAACTATCATAAAAGCAGATTATATGTTTTGTATGGAAGTCTTCTGAAGTCTATGATAGCTGTGTGCGAGGAATAGACTGACATTTAATGTTTTCACTTCACTTGTTGATAGTCTTAGCATACAGGACCAGTCAGTTGAGTGGAACTTGAGAACTGGATCAGACTGATTCATTCTGAATGGTTTTGTGAACTGAATAAACTGATTCACTGAAAAGATCACCAACTCAAAAGAACACTTTGTTCACGAATCAGACATCTTCATGAACTATCATGAACACAGCAAGCGAACCCTAATTTAATCCGTTTCTCACACAAAGTTATTGCATGACTTCAGAAAATGCATTACTCATATGGACCACTTTTATGATACTTTTATAGGGCGCCAGAGTCCTTTTTAAAGTTTGAACGCTCTAGTCACCATTCATTGTTCTGCATGGAAAGAAATTACCAGTACATTCTCCAGCACAAGTTTTCCACAGAGGAAGGAAAGTTATACAGGATTGGAACGCCAGAGTGAAATGATGACAACAATTTCATTTTTGGGTTAACTATCCCTTTAGGGGTGAAAATAGGTTTGGAAATGTCATTCATTTTATGTAAAAAAAAGCCAAAATATGCAGTTCAGCCAAGCTTGTGAGTATTTCAATATGTTATTTAATTCACTAAAGCTGTCTGTCCAAAAGAATAGCCTACATGTGCATTTGTTAGTTTAACATATTTTCTCAGTTCATCCTAAATCCCAGTTTCGTTGCACTTTCTTCCCACCGAATGTTTAACCCTTGCCCGTTCTCTCTCTGCCATGTCTCTAAAGGGAATACTCTGTCACAGCAAGTCCCAGTTCTTATATTGCATCTAATTACTAAACATTCCTTGATGATTTCCACACAAGCCCTAGTTTCCAATTTCACTCCCAGTAGTCTTGGTTGCACAAACTCATCTGGTTACCCTCCTTCGTCTCAATAAACTAGCCCCCATTACAACACTGCCACTCTGGCACACGTGAATGTTGTGTCTCGCCACCAGATTCCACACACACACTCACATGACATGTATTTTTTTTCACAGACCAGTGTGAAAAGCAATCCAGTGCAACTATTGCCCTTAATTCATTCCCAAATAACAGCTTTCATTACACCCCTTTCAAATCAAACAAAGATATGTGCCAGGTTGCCATGTGCACGGATCAAATAGCCAGAAATAAATGTAACCTGGAAAGTGTGGGAGTGGGACATATTTTGTACACATCAGTGCAATTGAGCATGCAGTTGTACAGTATTCATCTTTGGCCCATCATGCATAAAACATCAGCTCAATTAACTGTGTGTGTGTGTGTGTGTGTGTGTGTGTGTGTGTGTGTGTGTGTGTGTGTGTGTGTGTGTGTGTGTGTGTGTGTGTGTGTGTGTGTCTCATTAAGCCTTCTATTCCCCAATGTGGCCTAACTTAAATGCACCCTGACAGGTGTCAAAAGATCAGTAGAACAGAAAACCCAGTTTTTCTGCTGCTCCGGCGGACCGTAAAATTACAGGAAAACAAACAATACACTTATACCCTTGTCTGAGAATTCAGGGTATTTTTCCCCGAAATAGCTTGTCGCTAAATTTAATAATGCCAAGAGGTCATCCAATACATTTTCCATCATCATAAGCGGGGAATGAATTTCTCCGAAACAATTTCACCCATTTTGCTGATATTTACCAGAACCAGACCAGAACTAGGGATGGAAATAGAAATGTAATGTTGACAATGGGTCCGGGTTTATTCAGACACTGATAGCAGGTTGGCAGATATGCCACTGAGATGATTGCAAGGCATCATGGAGCGACTTGATTGGAAAAGTGGGGAATCAACCTCTTACTCCTGCTGTGAAGATCATGCTGTGACCCAGAAGGTGATCATAACAGAGGGGAAATTAAAGAACACAAATGACAACTGAATTGGAAGAATAACTTATTATTAGACCATCTACAGACTGGCACTGAAAAGAGGATGCACTGCAAAATATTAATATAACATAAGAGAACTATCAAGCAGTGTAACTGTAATTATACATTACACCCAGTTTTATAATATATAGCATAGTAAATATAGTCACATATATTGAGTAGGGGTGTAACGATACCCTCATGTCACGATTCGATACATATCACAATACTGAACTCACGATACGATATTATTGCGATACTCCAAGACATATGATAAAAGGTTAACAAAAAATGTACTGTTTATTAAACTGATACATTTGATATTACATTGTGTGTATAAATTAATATTCTTGGACTTGGTGCTGGAAACCCAAAGCACAGGGCAATAGAGACACCAGAATAAAAATATTCATGATTCTGAAGCTGAAAATACAGAGTTATTTTAGACGAATATATGTTTCTCTGTCACTGACTAGATACGTTTAAAATAATGTAGGCCACTTTTTTACACAGATATTCCCCTATTGCATTATTATTATATTCAACATTATATATAATATTTGAATGTAGTACTGACACTAAAACTCTGAAAACTTACATTTTTTCTCACATACTAATTTTTATTTTGGGTGAACTATTCACTGTTGCATTTTTGTATTGCGATATATTGTGACACGATATATTGTTACACCCCTAATATTGAGTCATTTTACTGTGTGGATAATCGATTAATCTAGTGATATAACGCATCAAATTAAATGCAAAGGGTCAAATAGAGTCCCTTGGCATCATAAGGTCAGCTTTCCTGGGCATTAAAACCATCCCATGCTTACATGCATGGATTTATATGGTGACCTGGACATGAACTAAAAAAATAAAATAAAACATATGTTTCTAACCAAGAAAAACGAAACAACCACACGTGCCATCGTGAAAACCAACGTAGGCTGCTAGACGTGAAAGCAGTATTTAGTCTGAAATGCATCAGTTTTAGTGCCATAAAGAGTGTATTAATTCATGGACCGCTATCATGCAAATAATGGGTTCCAAAAAGCGGCATATGTTGAAAAAATACATTAGAGGCTTTAAAAAAGACAACAACTTACCTCCTAAAAAAACGACAGAGCTGATATGTTCTCCAATTTGTCTGCTGTAGCCTTAGTCCGTCTGAAGAAGGAGTGTCCTCACAAAACTTTCAACATTTTCGCTATGAAAAAAAACTCACAGAAGCTTGTAAACAAAAAACCTAAATAAGGTATTGAGAACAGGTCACAGGTCAATCCAGTACGCTAAAAGTTGGAATGTTGTTTTAATAAAAGGGAATCGAAAAAGTGATAACTTGCAGAATAGTCTACAGACTCCATAACATCTCAAAGGCGCACTTGAAACCTCATCATTGAGCGAGAGACTTGACACCACACACAGAGAGCTCTGCTCCGCTGTCAATGGACGAGTCCACCACTAGACTGTAGGGGGGACTCGTTTATCTGAGAATGGAATGTCAGTATTATCTTTGAGAACGATCACATTATAAACTCATATTTCATGATGTTGGAATCCATGCGATTTGGTTGATGACAATTTTTTGTGTGCAAAATAATCATTTCTGAGCACCCACAACGTTGTTGCGAGGGTATAACACCCATGCTACTCTTTGGACGAATCCGTACACTCCGAAGTAGAGCAGATTGCAATAATGACCAGTTATTGGTCGCTAGCGGAAAATAAAGCGCGTACTGGATACATTTGTTTTTTACTGGATACTAACTTTACTTTTGACAACATAAGCATAATTTATATAGCCAACAACAGTGGAACCAATAGACAAATGTTGGCCTTTATCCAAGTTATACTTTAAACTTGTCAACTTACCATTTTATCGACTCCCAGCCAGCTGTTGGACAAATGTGTGTGAACCTGACCTTACAGTAGACCTACTGTACAAGAGAGATATGTAAAGACATTATCAAACACAGACGGTTGGGCAACTATAGCTGTATGATAACAGTTAGGCTATCTTATCAAATAGACCACAAATAAAAGCCCTTTTGTGAGGTTTTGGATGGGTGACTTTGTCAGTGATTTTATAGAAATGTTATGACAGCATTTATTATTATAATAATAAAAAAAAATAATAATAATATATATATATATATATATATATATATATATATATATATATATATATATATATATATATATATATATATATATATATATATATATAAAACCTATAACCAATTTATACCTTAAACTTGTCAGCGCATTTTATTGACTCCCATTAGCTAAAATGTAAATAGAGCATAGAAAGGTCATTAAATAATTATCATAGCCTTTATTTATATATTATAATATACATTTCCTGCAGTCCCCAGCAAAGCCAGATTAATCAAACTGATACATCGAGCAGATACATTTCACATAGCCTATAGGATATTGTGGCAGCTTTTTAAGTATTTTTAAAATCCAATCAATGCAAATTATACCTTGGTTCCTAATGTCAGTCCTAAATTTATAGTCAAACCAAAAATTATTCAGACACCAGATATAATTTTTGATATTTGTTTACTAGTGGGTGCAAAATTTAAGCATTGCTTGGAAATTGGTTGACGTAAATTGGAATGATCTAATTGTGTACTTAATGTAACAGCTGACTGCTATTCAACCTAATTTATTTGTGACAATCTAACAGAAGGGTGGCCAAAACCAGTGAAATATCAGCTGATCTGATAACTGAGTTCTTGTCATATTTTATTACCATTTTTTAAACAATAGCGAATAAACTGTGATAATGTGAAGAATGTTGAAGGTGTCTGAATAAATTTTGGTTTGATGACATAACATCACCCAAAATAAACATGGATTTGTATTGTATTATTCAGTTATGATGTCTTAAATGATTCTTGAAAGAGACATAGCTCAAATTGACCATTTATATTTTTTTATAATTTACAAAATGATAGCATTCAATGGTTTGAGATGGAAAACTCTGATGGAAATGTTTGACATCTCCACCAGGAGGCAGCAGATGTTGCCTTGTGATTTCTCATGTAACCCAAATCAGTGTACACTACAGATATACATCTGGACAAATATTACTCTGTTTCAAGTAAAAGCTGTTAAGACCGATTTTTACTTAAGTAAAAGTACAGAAGTACTCATTTTTAAATGTACTTAAGTATCAAAAGTAACACCCAAATGGCCGTTCCCTCAAATAGTGCCCTATTTAAATTTATTTGGCTCTTAGTATGAATATGTTATCTATAAGCTATAGTGTGCTCCAAAACAATGACCGGGTTCTGACGTCGGGTTCTGACGTCAATCTGAAAATATCCACTTCTAAAATTCATGTTGTGATTTCAAAATGTTATGTAATGTGATCCACATTTCATCAGTAAAGGCTTGCTGGCATACACAGACCCTTTAATCTCTTTAAATTTTTATTATTATTTAAAAAAGAAATTAGAGACCCATCACAACAAAGCAGAAAAACACTCATGATCTCTGATCTATGATTGCGTAAATGACCTTTGCTCTTGTTTTAGAAATAACAAGGAATTGTTATTGCATGAATCAGCGATGAGTCTACTATCAAAACTTATTTTATGGTTTTATAATATATATATATTTTTTTTAAATAAACACATTTTTTGATTTCTCAACTGCATGGACCCCAGACTGAAAATCTAGGCTACCTCCCATGTTCACAAATGATTATTGAGATTGAGAGACCATGATAACACTGAGTTGAAAAACAAACAGTTAATATTGACTGATATAAATGTACCTCGGACAGAGAGGGGCAATGGTCTTCATGGTCACTCCATGGAAGCGTGCTGATTTCTTTAGAAATAGGTATCTGCTAAAAAACTGTTTTGAAATATACACAACAAAATCAAATCTACAAATTGTTTTATAATAAATGAATACACAACATAGTAAGCTATTTTTTATTTTTATTATTATCATCAGAGTCATAATATGCACATAATTTAGCATTTTTTTGACAATTTGGATTTTTTTTTAATGTATCAATGAAATCTACATTTCAAAAGAATAAAAATAAACTAATAGGCCAATTCTTCATGAGGCAGCCTAAAAATACTACTCAATATTCTACATCTTAAAGTACAGCTTTCAGATTTTTTCATTTTAGGATCTAATATGAAGTTTAACTACAAACAGCAGGGTGGGTTTGAGATGAACGATTTTTGTCTGTTTATTTTGCATAAAATCAACCACCTATTAGATCAGTGCTGCCAGTTTGCACCAATCAAATTGCAAGGAAATGTCCCCTCTCTCCGATATATACAGATTTTCAGGACAACCTGAGCATTATTTATACATAATGTTATATAGAAATTAAGAAAGATTTAGATTTAAATTATTTTGTCAAATATACAATGTTGTTCAAAAGAATTCAAATTAAAATGCATATCAGAGATGGCATGTGCCAGTACTTACCTTTGAATGTTGAAAAAAATATACCCAATAAATTGCTTTTTTTTTTTTTTATCACAAGTCAAGTTAAATCACCTGCTGTCTTCACAATATCATGCAAATTAAATGCATGAATCTGCTGTGAATCCTGCATCTAGACATGTGGGTGAAGTATCTATTGCGCAGCATGTCCACCATCTTAAGCAATTCCCACTCCCATTAAATAAGGTCTAATAGAAGGCCCAGAGCTTATCAGTTTTGAAGTTACCAAAGTTTCTAACAAATGCAACTGAAAGTCAATCAGTCTAGACAACAAAAATATATTACATTTCATTTAAAGGACTATGATTGCAGTTCATGACTAACAGGACACAAATATCATGGAGGACTTTAAGCACAAAAACGAAGAAGATCTATGGCATTATCTACTCGAAAAAGTGCAACTTGCCTCCTAAGACAAAAGATAAGCTCATCAATGCAGGAACGAAGGTTGGATCCAACTCAAATGTCCCGGTCAAAGTTCACGCAGCTTGTGAATAAACAAATGTGTTTGCCAAAAAATGAATGTATATGCTATCAAACAATGGAGTTAAGGAGTGTTTGAGCCACATACACGTTTGTTTGTGAATGAATAAATCTGAAAAATATCCGTTTAACTAAAATTATTCTGTTAAAGCTCATTCGAATATGTTTTCATGATTCATTATTTTACGCTTGCCATTTCAGATTAGTATAATCATATTTACATTACACCGGAATGATTATTTGCCTGTTTAATATATATGTGAGCATTATTGCACAATGCATTCCAGAACTGTTCGTGCTCAAACACTTATCAGAAACCTGCCTGTAATCAGTTTTGATAATGTTGTGTATTACAAACCTCAAATGCTTCTGAGCCAATACATTCTGTACAAATCCTTCGTTTTTTTTTTTACGTCATTAATGTAATTTTGGTACAATTGATTTGACATTTACAGTACAATAGACCAACATGACAGTCCCAAATGGTTCTAAATATCACCTGAATAAAGAAAATGCATTAATAATAATAATAATAATAAATACTGTTCTATAAAATCACTGACAAAGTCACCCATGCTAACCCTCACAAAAGGGCTTTTATTTGTGGTCTATTAGATTAGATAACAGTTATCATACAGTAGTTACCCAACCGTCTGTGTTTGATAATGTCTTCACATATCTCTCTTGTACAGTATACTGGATTGAGGTCAAGTTCACACATTTGGCCAACATCTGGCTCAGAGACTAATAAAAGTGTGTGTAGAATAATAACCACATTAATGAGGGAATGAGTCAGTGTCTGCATGTCTGCATACAGCATACGTGCAATAATGTATCTATGAACCGGGTTAATAAACTGATGATTTATGACTGTTTTAAAGGTCTTTGATCAACAGTAATGCTAATCAAAAGTAGCCAGACAAAATCCTAACACAAAATCTTACAGGAAAAAGAGATCGGTAGCATTTTACAATATACGGGTCCACTAATAAGCATGCTTAACTAATGCACATAATACGAGTTCATTTATGACTCGTGAAGAACTGAACCATTCATCAATGATTACCACATCAGCAACTAATAAAGAGTCTGATTAAAAGATTAAGTAATATATGAATTGCTATTAATTAATCATGTATTAATTCCTCAACAACATATAGTACTAATGTGTAAATGAATGTGTTGATTACCACAATGGGTCAAAGCCATGCATTTTAACTTCCAGTTGTCTGCTTTATTTAATCATTAGCTAATGATTTGCAAAGATATGATTATGTTATGACTTTACATGTTGAGGCAAATGACTATTAAATAATAAGGGAGACCAGGTATGGTTGTAACATGGGGAGAGTTGTAACATAACTAATTCCACCAATCAGGGATAAGCTAGGAGACTATGATCATTTCAGTTTATACCCATTCCTCCCAAATCCCATATAAATGATTATCAAGGATGGAAATAGACATGCCGATTATATGAAGAAAAGAAAAAAATTGCATTAAGAATGTGACTTTTTTGGATGATTTTGTTTAATACGGTAGCGGTATAACGGTAGCGGACCAGTATTCACAAAATCAGGTAATGCAAAAGAATACTTTTTAGTCAGATTTTATTTTCATTTGATATTTTTCAATATAACATTATTTGTAAAAAGCACTGTAATGAGAAAGAAAGAGATTGAATGATATCAGTGAACCTCTCTTTACACATCTTATGTAAGTTAGCAAAGACTTGTCTGTCAATATCTGAACCTTGATATCTCAGTGGACTTTTAAACAAGTGTTCATGATAAAATATTACTGCTGTGTGCTGTCCTTTTCCAGCTAAAAGACTATTTGCTTTTTACCGGCTTAAATTTAAACCAAATATTAAATAAAGAGAAAAGAGAAAAGTGAGCTAAACATTTTTGAATATTTTTTTTTTTTGTTACTGTTAGTTAGTAAACTGTTAAAAAGGGTATCTTCTCAGAGTTAGGGTTAGGGTTGAGAGTGGAGACAGGTTCGTACCAAACAGTGTAGGCCCAGGTCCTAGAAGACAGACTAAACGGAAAATGTAATATTAATGAATGTCACTTTAATCATTACAATACATAGATTTATACGGATTTCTCTTTTTACTGAGTACATATTCAAACACAGAGGGTAAAGATTCATGTTGCTGCTGGCCTCTGCAGATAGAGTGTCTTGCTCAATGCTTTTATGGGTAGATTACTAAAAAACGGTTGTCCAAATTACCTGACAAAAATTGTAATTTGTTACATAATCTATTGCATTACACATTTAAGGTAATATAATCAGACTACTTTTTGAATACTTTTAGATTACTTTTGACCTTACTCGTTTATCACTTTGATTTGAATAGGATAATCTTGTACCATATCGATTTAAAAATACAAAGAGAAAGAAAATATATTCCATTTTTTGTTATCAACAACATGAAGTGCATTAAATATTACATTACGTCAGGCTTTCCCAGACCGGGGTTCATGAAGGAAGTAATTAAATAATAAACATTTTAAATTAAATAAAAAAAAAAATAAAAAAAATAAAACACTTACTAAAAATATTTAAATATATATATTTATCAGAGCCTTAAACTAACTTTTTGCCACACCTACACATGGCCGAAACTTTACCGGCCATAAATATTTTTTACTGCCCATGAAACAGTTATGACAGGCAATTATGACACCAACATTTTAGATATCAGTGAAACAATTCTCTATTCCAATTTCAATACCACAGCTAAAATTACTAGCCTAACTAATATAAATTTAAAACCTTATTAAAGACAAGTAACAGTAGTTTCCATAGAGACACTCTACGTCTCTACATTAACACTGGATAGTCTTCACTGTATAAATTAAACAGATTAATTCTTATTAAAGTTACAAAAGTTATTCTGTCAAAAGCAGTGAGCGATTTTTATCTTTGTCCTTTGATTAACATAAAAAAGTAGGAATATTAGACTGCTGTCGCTTTAAGACTTAATGCACAGATCCAGTACTGTACACATGCTTTCTCGACTGTTTACATTCACTCAAACCATAACCGCACTGTTAGAAAAATCTGTAGAAATTACAGTATTACTGGCAGCTACTTGCCAGTAACTTACTGTAGATTTAAATTGATGTTATTTACTGGCAACAATTTGTTCAAAATTAAATGAACAATAAACATTAACAAGTCTTTATCTTTACAGAATAAAACTAAAATAACATCCTCATGCAAAGCATTCTGGGAACCAAAATCTGAAGGAAAAAAACAGAAAAATGTTGATGAAGATTTCTGGTTCCCAGAATGCTTTGCATTAGATTGTTATTTTATAATTTTATTCTTTAAAGACAAAGACTTGTTAATGTTTAATGTTCATTTAACTTTGAACAAACTGTTGCCAGTAAATAAAATAAATTTAAATCTACAGTAAGTTACTGGCAAACAGCTGCAAAACTACAGCAAATTTTTTACAGTGCGACTGTGTTCACTAGGATCCTCGCCGGGACAGGCATTTTTTGACATAATATTTGTGTGAATTTGTACATTCAAGTGCAAGAAGACGTGAAACAGAGCTCAATTCAGTATGCTATTCGTGTGCAGTCTGAGACACGGCTTTCTGGGTGCGTGCATGTTTGTAGACACTAAACTTTGTTTCCACAAAGAGAATAACAAACTGACAAACTGCGTCTTCTTGCGCTTGAATATTTAAACTGCCTAAGGCTTAAACTTGCGTGACGATGTTCTCACAACATTGCATTGTTAGAATTCAGAAAAATGTTACCGGCCAACTGGTGACTGACACCAAATACTCACGATCTTCACTCACATTTGGCACTTGGCGAGTGTTCATGTTAGGCTCTGCCTACTTGCATGTGACGATTAACCAACATAAGAGAAACTTACTCTTCTGAAATTAATTATTTTTAATTATTATTAGTAGTAGTAGTACGATCATTGACTTAATTTTATTATTGACCTAACTTCTTCAAAATCTCAGGGGTTACTTCAAGTAAATATATTAGGACAAAGAGGTTCAGCTGAAGTTGGGCGATCCATGCATTGCACGTACAATGCAGTGAATTGACTGAATGGTTGCAGGATTGCAAGAATTTGATCAAATGCTGTGTGGGTCTCAGTTTTCATAGGCACATAGTGCCTGGTCTGTGTGTGCAATTCCACAAACCTGGAAGACCTTCTGAACGTATATAAGCAGTATAGGCTTTTTTAGAAAGGTAATCATGTAAACAATATAAAATCAACTGCAGTCTGATTACTTATCATTACTTATCTGAGTATTTATAATATAATTTAGGCCGACTTAATTTTTGGAGTCTGATTACATGTAATCGGTTACTACCCAGCACCAAAAATGA
Organism: Scardinius erythrophthalmus; assembly: GCF_964197995.2. Taxonomy (NCBI): domain Eukaryota; kingdom Metazoa; phylum Chordata; class Actinopteri; order Cypriniformes; family Leuciscidae; genus Scardinius; species Scardinius erythrophthalmus. Next base: position 40,212,978 of record NC_138231.1, read on the forward strand.
GGATAGCATTTCTCTTTGGAAGAGGTGACATTCTTGTCTTACAAGCTGTGCTTTACAAACACGAGTGAACGCAATGCATTTATCCAAAAACACAAATTTTGAATGAATTTTGAGACCACACACCTTTCAGCAATCAATACATAACATCACAGGGAAAAACATATAAATGTTCTCAATATCTTCCTCATGATGATTATACGGATGTTTAGGGACCCGTTCTAGTATATTCTGCTTTCCATCAATTAACAACTGAAGACTTTGGATAAATATCATTTTGTGTATCCAAAAAGATTTGCCTGGACAATTGTGATTAGTATTTACCCACAACAGAAAATAAGAGGTTACTGAATAAAGTAAACAGGACAAAAGGGCAGAAGGTTTAATCATTTATTTCAGTGTCTATATCAGTTTAGTCGTTGTCTGATTGGCAATACCCTCGGCAAAGGATGTCAAAATAAAATGCATAGTCAAATGTGGGTCTAAGATTAGTAATATGACCTAGTCTGCTTTTGGTGCTTAATGTCCTACCTATCGATCATCAGTAAAGAAGGCATGAAGGACAGGCTTCTGCCGTCACGTTATTGCTAATATCACGTAAGAGCAGCCGTACGGAAGTTGTTGAGATGCAACATATTTAAAAGGTAGATTAGAATTTCTATATTTTAAACTACAATACTTTTTTTGGTACAAATTTAACCTTCAGTCATGTAATGACTTCTTTGGTAAATAAATAAATACATTTTCTCTGTGTATCAATAAGAGGTTACACTAAAGAGAGGAAAATGCTAAATGAATGAACCAAACAATCAACCAACAGACCAAGCAAAGCAAGTGTTCCTTGAAAAAAGCATTTTCTCTCTATTTGAAAGACCATTGACATTACATGAAACAGTTGCCTTTGTCCTGCCACAGAGGCACAAGATATGAACTTTGGAGTGGGGACTTCACTATTTTCAAAACTGCCATCTCTCCTCCCATTCCTGCAGGACCAACCTTAATATATAAGGTCTTAGACGGCAGTAATACAGCAGATTCCATCTGAATTCACAACGGTCTTAAGGAAAGAGCTTTACTGAACCCATCATGGGGGACAATAAGCTCTGCCTTTTGCTGCTTCTGTGTGCAATAGCCGTGACAAGTAAGTACTACTGAGGATTTGACTGGTGGAATTTGTTTAATAATGTACTTTTTTATTAATATATTTGCCAGGCTGTTGTTGTAAATAAGGATTCATTCTTAAATGTCTCTCCTGGTTAAATAAAGGTTAAATAAAATAAGTATGTTTTATGTTTCAGTTCTGATCATACTAAAATAGTATTACATATTTTGTGTATGTCAGTATTAAACAAAAAATCATAGATGATAACTATAAAACAAAATAGTGTTTCTGTTGCTGTCTTGTGTTTATTCGCTAGTTATTTTTGGTGTTTTTGAATATATTTATCTATTGTTGAAAGGATAGTTCACCCAAAAATAAACATTTTGTCATCATTCACTTACCCTCAAGTGAAAACAAAAGAGGATATTTTGACGAATATGGGTAACCTGTTTGGTTGCTGACATTTTTCAAAATATATTTTGTGTTTGTTTGGAACAACTTGAGGGTGACCGTGATTTTTGTGTCTACTATCCCTTTAATGAATAAAATGATGAATAATATTATTATGTTAATGGTATTTTTTTGTGTGTATAATACTCCTGGTTGTTTTTCACTTTAGATGCTCAAGACGAGGAATTTCCATGCCTTTGTAAGTGCTAAACTATTAACATTTTGAATAAAATATAAATGGTCTATAAGAAATTATATACAATATATATTATCTAGTGCTCTTTATCAGGAATAAAAAGTTTTGAGTTACTTTAACAGTAGAATCTGTTCATTTTCTTTTTAATTTATCACTTCATTTAGGAAAAGCAATCTAATGTTGTGAGTCATGTAGTACACTAGATTTTTAAGATGTGACTTGTGCTCCCCTAGTGGCCAAAAGGTACAAGAGCTTTCAAAAGTATGAATACACCTACGAAACAGAGTCTCTAAATGCCCTGAATGGAGCAATCAATGGTCCCAAGGCCAGATGCAAGGTATGAATGTCGCCGCTGCCAATATTTATATATTTTGTTTCTTATGTTTATTTTGAACAAAACTTAAAATTTCATACATATTCTCTTTTAAACAGGTTGAGATTGAGGTCCCTCGCACATGTAGCTTCATCGTGCGCACCACAGAGTGCACACTGAGTGAGGCGACTGATGTTGACGATGGAGGATATCCTATCTTTGGGCCGTCTGCTGGTGCAGATGCTTTCAAGGCTGCCATGGAGAAGTATGTTTATCAAGGCACTCTACACCGAGTAGATAAGAAGAAACTGATCGCGTTAAATAAACACTGACCTCTCAATTCTCAGGAACCCACTGAAGTTCACCGTTGAGGGAGATGATGACATCAAGTTGTTTCCAGAGGATGATGAACCAGTCAACATTTTAAACATCAAGAGGGGTCTAATCTCTGCCCTTGCAGTGCCTGTGCTGGAGGAGGACAGAAACAGAAGAATGGTCAGCCATTAACTCTGAAACATCAAAAAAGTTTACATTTGTTAAAAGATTGATATTTACTAATCCATTACAACTTTCCCCCAAAACCAGCCCACCATCTATGGTGCGTGCAAGACAGGCTACCTCGTGAACGCCAGAGAGGACATTGCCACTGATGTCACCCTCAACAGAGACTTGTCTAAATGTGACAATTTCAGCCCTATCAAGGACCACACCAGTCCCCTGGCCCTTATCACAGGAATGGTAAGTCATCCAGTCTTTGAATAAGACAAAATGACTGAGTGCTGGTCATCTGATGGTTTCAATAATGTGTTCTTTTTCATCACACAGCACTACCCACTTGCTCAGCTCATCAGGAGCAGCCAGACCTGCAACTACAAGTTTGATAATGCACAGAAGCATATGACATCTGCTTCCTGCACTGAAAACCACATGCTTGTGCCTTTCTCTTACAAGTGAGTTCATTAACAACTATGTAAGGGTTAATGCCCGACAAGGTGTCCATTGTCAGGTATTAATGGACGACGGCGAGGCGTGAACCGTCCGACGCGCAGCGGAGTCCGAAGGCCATTAATACCTGACAATGGACACCTCGAAGGGCATTACCAAATAAATTGGTCACTTGCCAAATAACACATTTTTAAAACATTAGTTTATATTTTAATTAGTCTTACAATCGAAATCTAAAGTTTTTACAAACAATAACTTGGTTTCCCTGGTTACGCCTGACGGTTTATTTACTAGGTGTCCTCTATCACTTTACTGGACACCCTGCAGCCAATCAGAATCAAGTATTCACCCAGACCATGGTATAAGTGTTTTTAACTTTGCTCTGCTAATTTATTATGATTATCAACAGAGGAAAGTATGGAGTTACTAATGTAGGAAAGCAAGTCTTGACTCTGGTGGGAGTGTCTGTGCACAACGACAGAATCTTTGAGCATGGTAAGCAATCATTAAGACACTTAAATTAGGATGCATTTAGAGTGAGCAGAAGTAATCCTGATCTCTTGGTTTACCCATCTATAGATGTAGCCAACATGAAGACCCTGCACCTCGACGGCAGCATTGGCACAGTCCATCCGATTCAGGATAAAGAGGCCATGCTGTCTGTTCTAAGGGAACTGGCTGGCCTTTCTGAGACCACAAATGGACATAACAGAGCCCACCTGGCTCACAAGCTTATCGCTACAGTGCGCAAAATGGATGCTGAAAGCCTGAGCGCTGGTCTACCCGAGGCCCTGGAGATTTCTCGCCCCTTGGTGTACCAGGCGTTGTTCCAGTGTGGCACACCAGAATGCACCAGCGCCATCTTGCGGGTTCTCAGGACCTTTGACAGTTCCTCAGTAGAAATTGATGCTGCAGTGTATGCCATGGGAATGATGCCCAACCCATCTGGAGACATTGTCAAGGAAATGCTAGAGATTGCCAAGTTCAAGGCTAGTAAGCCCATTTACTATGGCCTCAGCAATGCTGTTAGGAGGTGAGAAAACAAGGACAACTCAACAATAATCATGTTGTTTCATCTATGTGTGAATTTGAACTTTCATTCATTTGTCTTATCCAAGGCTCTATAAAGCTGAAGGAAGAGTCACCCCAGAGATCAAGGCAGTCGCTGATTATGCCCTTGAACAGATTGGCGACTGCACAGGGAGCCAGGAACATGTGTACTTGTCCCTGAGGGTATGTTCAACCTTTTCCATTAAGCACGCTTCACCAAGTTAAAAATAACAGCTGATATGTGGATATAGAAATCTGTACTTGAAATCTCGTAGATCATTGGAAACATGGCTGTTGCCGTCGGAGCCGCAAGCCCTGCTCTGAAATCAGCGTTTATCCAATGCATAAACCAACCTGCTGCATCCCCTGAGGTCCAGCAAGCTGCTATTCAAGCTTTTAGACTAACTTCTGTCCCTGAAGAGGTAAACTATATATATTAACTAATTGAAACAATTACAAATACTAAATATAATAATAAATGTAATAAGTAAATATAAAGTAATTATGTTTGGCTAACATTAAACTTGCTGTATTTCTAACAGGGCAGAGAGGTGCTAATGAAGGTCATTTTTGATGCTTCTGCTCCGATACCGAAGCGTATTGCTGCCTATCTCATTGTGATGCAGGACCCTCAGCCCTCTGAACTGGCTCAGCTGGTTGCTGCTCTGCCTAACAATGAAAACTGTCAGGCTATGAGCTTTGTTAACTCTCATGTCAGCAACATCCTGAGCTCCACAGCACCAGAGACTAAGGAGTTAGTAGAACTCTTTATGCATATTAACATTTTTGGGAATAAAAACTGTTTTTTTCTAATTTCTCTTTTACTTCTCAGCCTTAGAGAAAAGATTCTAAATGCCCTTCAAGGAAATGAGATCAGATCTGTCACAGATCCATCTAAATACTCTCGCAATTACAAGATTGGATCTCTAGAGGGAAATGTGATCTTCGAGTCTGATGAACTTCTGCCCAATGAAGTCATCCTGGAGATGACCATGAATGCTTTCGGAAGTAACATAGACATGTTTGAGGTACAGGATTATTCTGCATTCTTACATTTCCCCCTTCGTTTTACTCGATTATTTTAAATAATCGAAATTAATAAATTAAAATAACTTAATTATTTTTTGTTCTTACTTACAGATTGGATTGAATGGTAAGGGACTGGAACCCACTGTTGATGCCCTGATTGGTATTGATGGATTCTTCAGTGACACCATGCAGAAGACCATTAACTATGCAGCTGACAGCGTGTTCAAAGGCAATGACATTATGCAGCGCATGTTCCCAAGCCTATGGAATAACATAAAGACACAAAAGGTCTTTCAAACTGATGAATGAATTTCCACATTTTGCAACATTGATGTCATTCTCTTTGTTTTGGTGTATCACTCATGTTCCCTTCTCACTCTAGGTCCCCGAGAACATCGTCAAGGAAATAAGCAATAATGTGAACAAGCTTATCCAGAAACTGAAGGTTCAGGATAATCCAGAGGCTATGATCTACCTGAGGCTTCTGGGTGCTGAACTGGGTTATCTCAAAAACAAGGATATGGAGAGCATGGCCTACTCAGCTACTTTTCTGACTGATAGACTATTAAATATGTTCCCTACTGATGTAAGTGCACTGCTTTAAAACAAATATTAGTGCTTAGCAAATCTGCCATGCTCTAAAGCACCACAATAATGAAGAAGGATCATGGTCAAAGTCTAAGTGTACTTTCATGGTCATATATATATATATATATATATAAACAAGTGAATGATTTGTTTTACAGTTCATAAGGAACCTTTTCTCAAGTGTAAACAACAACCTTTTCCTTCACTACGTCTTCATGGACAATGAGTTTTATCTACCTACTGGTACCGGAGTTCCATTAAGAATTGCCTGGTCTGGTACTTTTACTCCAGGAGTGAAGGGAGGACTTAAATTGGCCCGTGACATGGTATGGGTCTAACTTTTTTTTATTTAAACTAGAGTTTTACAAGCTATACCTAATTAACCCATTTCTTTGTCTATTCACACAGAGTGAGATGGCTTTCATGCCATCTGCCGGAGTTGAGTTTGTGACTGAAGTTGGGGCTCTCTTACCTGAATATGTCGAGTCTGGCCTAGAGATGCATACTAACATCTACCATGAGAGCGGTCTGAGTGTAAAGGTTGCTGTAACCAAAAAGCAGTTCAAGCTGACCATTCCCACACCCCAAACTCCAACTACACTCATCAGTGTGACGTAAGACGTTTCTGTTAACACAGAAAAGTGTCAAATTGCTCTAAATATACATTATAGAAATTCTGAATTTTATTTTCTCTGCACAGCAACTCTTTGTTCTCAGTTACTGGTACTGAAACCAAGACCATTCCACCCATGATGGAACATGTGAACGCAAAGAAATGCACTCCTTTCTTCCCTGGTTTTAAGTACTGCAGTGCCCTGCAGTATTCTAATGCCTTTTCCAGTGATGCCAGTCCCTATTTCCCCTTAACTGGTGACAGCAAGTAAGGGAAATACTTGTTTGTTTGATTGTTTTCTTGCTTCTTTTTGAATGCTAAAATGTGAATACTGACCTGTATTTAGATTTGCCATTGAGATCCACCCAACTGGCGAGGTTTCTGCATACACAGCTACTGTCGACTATGAATATGAAAACAAGGTTGACACAGTGACTTTTGGTCTGAAGGCAGAAGGTAAAGCATTGTTTCACAAAATAAATAAAATGTCTAGACTTCTTGATCAACTGAAATGTTGTTCTTTTTCCATATATTAGGAATATCTTTTGAGGGCTCAGCCAAACTGATGTTTGACAGACAGAAATACAGCGTCTCGGCTGATCTCCAAGTTCCTGACTATGACCTGGAAGCTGGAATTCGGGTTCATGCTGTTGACCGCGAAACTCAGAGCAGGGCCACACATTCCATCCAGATTGACTTCATTAACAAGAACATACCTGAAGTATCTCTTGTTGCCCTTGCTAAGTATGTACATATCTATGTTAAATGTAAATATGACAATAACAGCTTATATTTTTGATAGTTATACATTGTACAAATAAACTTCAGGGTTTAAAATTCTCTTCAATTTTTAGGGTAGAGTCAATGAAGGATGCCATGCTGCAGGTTCAGCTGCTCATTCCTCATTTTGAGACTGATGCTAAAGTAACTGCAAAACTTCAAAAATCGGAGGTCCTTACAGTAGAGCTTGAGAGTGACCTAAGGCTCCCTGAGATGACGACTTCTGTTCAGAAAGTCATTCTGAAATACGGTAAATTTTCAAGCTTTCATTCTAAAACTGAAAGTATGACAAGATCTCCAGATACTGTATAATTTCAGATAAAAGCAAATTCTGAATTCTAGAAATGGCTCGCTTTCATTCATGAATTCAGAGAATTTGAATTGTATTAGTTATGCCCCAAAGGAAGATGATGTCTTATTTCAAATTCAATGAGTATCTTTTATGTGACTGCCTATAAAACTATTTAGACTCTCTTAAACTTTAAGTCTGTCAGGCAAACATTAAAAACATATACTTATGGGATTATACAAATGTCTTTGAGTATACAAATTTTAATTGCGTTTCCTTAACTTCAGCAAATAAACTGGAAGTCCTCTGCTATATTAAAAAATGTTCATGTTCTTTTTAGATGCGGAGAAGATTGAGGCTGAGGTCACTTCTGATGTCAGCTCTGAGATTCACAACATTATTCCAATTGATGCCATCAAAGCCACAGTCAATGATCTGCTTGACCAGCAGACTGGCACATCTGGTATGAAGATCCGTGATGTCTTGATCCAATCAGTTGAGGTATATTCAAATGAAATCCTTAGTTCCCCAAACCTATAAAGTCATACAAATAAGGAAAAGCAAACCATAAAATATCACATATATAGAAATTATATTATAATATATCACTATATCCATAATCATTTAGGCCTCAAATGCCTACCTGGAAAAATTTGCTGCTGACATCCCATATGTCCAGGACTTTAGGATTCCTGCCCTGCCAGAATTCACTTTCCCTAAGACGCTGTTCTTGAATGCGTGAGTATATATATAACAAGTAATATAAAAATTAATTTCAAAATGCAGAAACAAGAATTAAGTATACACATACTAATGTTAAGTACATTAATATATACTGTATATATTATATCTTTTTTTTAACAGTGAGGGGGCTGCTAAATACAAGTTTGGCCAGAATTATTACACTATCTCTATTCCTATTCCTCTTGGTGGGAAATCTCTTGGAGATTTCAACTTCCCTGCTGCCCTGACCACACCAAACCTGGTATTACAAGAAATCGGCCTGGAGGTTGCTCCTATGACGATTTCTCTTCCAGAGATCTTTGTTCCCGAGAGTCTGTCTGTGTCACTGCCTCTCATGGGAATTGCAGAGGTGTCCAGCAAGCTGAGCAGCAACTTCTACAACATGGAGGCAACAGCTTCAGCTGGCAGGGAACTTGATGAGAAACCAAGCTATTCTGCCAAGATTGAAGTCATTGGAAAAAGCCCAATGGATCTCCTCTCCTTTAAAGTAGAAGGTACTTGTAATCTTTATTTGCAGCTATATTTTTACTAACCATGTTCTGAAATCTGTAATGAAATACTGATTACTTGAATGTTATTCTGCTTATGTTTAGGATCAGCTTTAGCAGCAGGCACACCCGGAGAATCTTTGAGGGTTGAGATGAAATCATCTCTTGATCACAAGCTCATTGACGCCAGTGTTACTTATTTTGAGGAAATGACAATTGCTGAAAATATCAAGATGAAATCAAGCAGCAAGATTGAGGCAAACAGTCCCTTGGGTCTGAAGATTTCTCTGGAACACACAGGCCAGGTTGGATTTGATATGGATGAGATCTCCGGAGATGGAAACCTGATGGGTTCTGTCAAGGCTGGTCCTCTGAATGGTGAAGTTGCTCTCAGGCAGTCCCTTATCCTACTCCCATTCAAGCCAGAGGCGAAAATTGATTCCTCACTGAAAGTAGACTCAGACCATTTCCAAGCAGAGAACATGATCGAAGCAGCGTTTGCCAATGGAGAGCTCTCTGTCAAATCAAAAACAACTGCATTTGAGGGCGTACTGATGCATGACGCTAAAGTTACCTATAAAGGGTCTCAGCTTGCTCTGAAGTCAGATACAAGGTCAACGGCTCTCGGTCTGAACATCCAAAATGTAGCTGAAGCTAGTGCTAGTCTTGATTTGGTTAACATTAAGATTGACACTAGTGCTGACATGACTGCTGGAAATGTCATCCGTTCCCAGTTTATAGCAGCACTAGATAGAAATGGGCTGGATGTAAAAGGTGATGCCTCCGCAAATCTGGTTGAACACACAGCTTCCCATATTTGCAGCTTATCCTTGACCAGGGATGGCCTGACCACGAGTGGCACAACCTTACTGAAATGCCCTCTCATGCCTTTGTCACTTGAGAACAACTTCAGTGGAGCCCTCGACACTTCAAAGCTTTCCTTGTCAGTTGAGACGAAGGGTAAATTTGATGAACTAACAATTGAAAATACAAATTCTCTGTCTGCTTCCCTGTCCTCGTTAGATTTCACCTCTAACGCTATTAGCAATGATGGAACATATAAGCATGACTTCTCCCTTCAGATTGAGCCATTTAGTACTTCAGTGAAAATCAGTAATCAACTGAATGTTCTGGACATCAACCTGATTAATGATGCTCAGTTTAAGGCACTTCCATACACAGCTGAACTGACTGGCAGTTGGAAGCTTGCCTCTGACGAAGAAGAGCTGAAGCACACGTATGAGATCAGATATGAAGATCTGGTTGCCACCGCCAAATGTGGTACTACTGGAAAACTCATGGGATCTCACATGAGTCATAACACAGAAATCGAGGTTGCTGGACTTTCAGCCACACTCGGCAGTGATGCCCGTTTCAACTCTCAGTACCTACGCTTTGACGGTAACTTTCACGCCACTGCTGTTCCCTTCAGATTCAATGTTGATGCCATGGCCAATACAGACGGTGATTTGTATCTGTATGGAAAACAGAGCGCACAAGCTTACACTAAATTTCTTATGAAGGTAGAACCACTTGCTTTCGCACACTCGCATGAATGCAGAGTCTCAACAACTCACAATCTGGACAATGGTCTATCAATTGAAACCAACCTTGATAATAAGATTGACACTGTCCTGACCCCATCTGAGCAGAAGGCAATAGTGAGAGTAAAATCTAAGGTTAACAACCATATCTTCAGCCAAGATGCGAGTGCTTACAATACCCCTGAAAGACTTGGATTAGAATTGTCTGGATCAATCTTGACAAACCTCTTCAACAGGGTTGACTCCGACAACCAAGACCACTTTTACTCAGCCTTCCTAAAATATGATAAAAACACTAACAGTCGTGTCTTCCGCCTGCCATTAATTGAGCATTTTCCTGTGGTCTTGCAACACATGAAAATTACACTTTTGAGGACGGCTGAAGCCATGCAGTATTATATCAACAGAGAAGATATTATTGCAGAGATTGAGAACTTGGCCAAGTACATTAGTGATTTTGTGAAGGAGCTAAATCTGGAGAGGAGAATTGTTAAGATCAGCGAGGACCTGACTGCTCTCTATGACAAGTATGGAGTTACTATGGATGACCTGGAGGCCTCTCTGATTAATCTAAACCCTGTTGTGATGAAGCTCATCACTGAACTGGACACTCGTGTAGGGGAGATAGAAAAATATGTGAGGGAAATGATTGCAAGTGGCACACTATCTGACACTGCAATACAGAGACTAACAGAAGTACTGAATGCATTCAATGAGAAATATAATGTAAAAAACATAGTTGTTGCTGTCATTGAGGCTATTGAAACTTTAATTGAGCAGATTGATGTATTGAGACTGAAGGGCAGTAGCATTGCCATCTTGCAAGATCTTGAGGAACAGTATGCTATTAAATCCAAACTGGAGGAGATTGTGGGTGAACTGAAACAGTTTGCTGATAGCTTTGACCAAGGAAAGTTCATTGAGGATGTGAACAACTTTGTTACCTCTGCCAGCTTCCGAGACTATGCAAACAATTTGGTGGCTCAAATCCCTACAGAGGAAATCAGCAAGACTGTTGAAAAAGCAAAACAATTTCTTACTGTACTAGGAAGCAGGTTGAATGCCATCCACAGCAACATGAGAGAAATTCTGGTGAAATCTGGGGTTGACAAGAAGATTGAAGAAATTCTGAAAAAGGTTGCTGAGCTAATCAAGAAGTTCAATATAGAACAAACTGTTGAGGCTCTTGCTAGCACTTTGAAATCTATTCTGATCCCTGTCGTAGAGCGGCTGGATAAGGCGATCACCTACTTGAAAACAACAGAGGTAAAGGAAATCATTGAGCATTTGAACAACTGCCTAAACCATTGCATCGGCTATATCAGATCATTTGACTACAATGTGTTTGTGGATGAGGCCAACCAGAAAATCAAGGAATTAATAAATGATCTTTACACCATGAGTTTGTCACTTGAGATTCGGCAAAAGCTTGAGGCAATCAGAGAATTTGTCAGTTATGCTCTGTCATCTCTTAGTGCTTGCCTTGAGGAGCTGAGAGCAGTCAAAGTTGCAGATGTGGTCAAAAAACTCAAGGACTTTGTTATAGTAAACATTGACTTTGAGGCACTTGCAGAAAGCCTCAGGATGAGAATTGTGGCCATGGATATCAGAGAGGTTATCCTCCAGGCTCTGAAGCAAGTGACTGGTATCTACACTAATGTAGTGGACATTGCAACAGACGCATGCAGTGCTGTTATGGAAGAAATCCAAGACATCCTTGAAGATCAGGCATTTCTCAACAAGTTAAAGCAAATCTGTGATGGAGTCAAAACAACACTGAAAACAACTGAATTCGAGATCCCATCTTTCACTTTTCCACTCACTGACCTTGTTGTACCCTCCTTAACAATTAGTTTAGAGAAGCTTCTGGAAATCAACCTCCCTTCTACATTGATTGACCTTCCAGAGTTTACTATTCTGCAATATTACAATGTGCCACCAATCAGAATAGAGTATGATGATATCAGGCAGGGACTATTAGACCTATTGAACTTCATTGTCAACTATGAAGTGCCATCTACTGATGCCATCTTTGGCGACCTTAGAATTATCTACCTGCCAGACATCTCTGCCATCACACTACCAGAGATAAGTTTTCCAGAGATCTCCCTCCCTGCAATTCCTAAATACATTACTAAGCACAAATTCTTAGATCTAAAGATCCCAGAATTCACACTCCCTGCAGTCCCTAATGAGATCATGATGCCCTGCTTTGGAAAGCTGTATGGAGAGGTTAGAGTCACCATTCCAATTTTCAACATGAGAACTACCATGGAATTCTTAAACTCTACTGAAAGTGCAGAAACCCCTCAATTCACAGGGCAAATTTCCTCACATGGATTATCTGAATATGACATCCTTAAATATAGCTTGGATTCCACAGCTCGGGTTGCCATCCCTAAGATGAGTCGTGTGATTGTTGCTGAAACCCTGAAGATCACTCACAGTATCCTAGCTGTTGACCATCAAGCCTCAGTGTCACTCTATGGCTTCTCAGCCCAGGCTACGTCCAAGAGCACTGTGAAGGTAACTACTGCCCCCTATAGTGCTGACATTCTTAACATGGCTTTCTTTGCGCTGGAGGATGGAATGTCTGCAAATATTAAAACAATATATACTGATAAGGTACGCATTCCTGCGTACACATTGAACATTGGCCATTCTTACACTAATGAGTTCATACTTAAGCAGGATGGTTTAAAAATCCATCTGACCATGGAAGAAGAAGTCAAGTCACAAATATCTGTGAGTGACCAGTCAGATGGTTTCATCATGAAGAGTACCTCAACTATGATTATTACTCCAACAAGAGTCCAGATAACCATTTCTGCAGATGGCAACAGTAAACTTACAAAAATTAAAGAGATAATAAATGTTGACGGTGTTGCCCTGAGCTACATCGAATTTAATGCCCGTATTGAAGGTGGTGCTTCTGAGTTGCTTACTTACTTGCTGGATGCTTCTGGAAAGGCTAATCTCAGAGAAATGAAGGTAGAGATGAAGGCAGACTATGAAACAAAGTTTGATGGATTGCACAGTGGTACCCTTTCCAGTGCCTTCAACATCTTAGTGCATCCCTTTGAAGTGGTCCTTGATTTCCAGAACAAGGCTAATACTAAGCTCAGCTTCTTAGAACAATCTGCCAAGTTTGATCTCCAGAATGATTATAGTGTCATCATAAATAAGGACATGCAGAAGTTGAGCACTGTGGCACTTGCTCGCTTCAACCAATACAGATACAGTCACAACTTTACAGCTGCCAACAACAGAGATGAGGCTGGCATTTACACAGCAGTAAATGGAGAGGCCAATTTGGAATTCCTAACTGTCACATTCAGTATTCCACCTATCCAGTTTTCAACCATAACTATGATTATTGACACTCCAGAAATCAGCAACATCAACCTATATGAACAAACTGGCCTTAAGAATCTTTTGACCAACTTTGACCAGGTCATTGATCTCGATGCAAAGATTGTCTATCAGAAGAGCAAAGCTGCACCCATTATTGATCTCGGCCTCATTAATGTCTCTCCTCTGGGCGATTTAAAATCAGAGGTTTCTTTCAAGTCCTCTATGTTCAGCCTTAATGCTAATGCTGGAATCTATGGGAAGGATAACCCGGTAATTCGATTCGGAGCCATTACTACCTCTGAGTTTGAGGGACTGAAGGCAAAGCTTGTAGGTACCAGCAGTCTGAGCACTAAAAGTGGATTCAAATTAGCCAATTCTGTACTCCTGGAAAATCGCCACATTGAAGGAACCCATGAAAGCACTGTAACTATGAACCCAGATAACTTTGAAACTGCACTGTCTGTGACCACAGCTGCAAATGTTAACCTACCTATTCTTACAGCTAAAGCAAACTACCAACTTACTGTTGACGCCAAGGCCGAACCAAAAGTGGATTCCACTTTTACGATAGAGTATACCTTTGACATTCCCATTATTAAGTTTGTTGGTAGGGGAAATGCCGAAAACACCATGAAAGGTGAAGGAACTTCTACATTTACCTCCGTTGAGACTCTCATAAAGGGTACCATTGATGGAACATTCCTAGACCGTGGTATCGTGAAGGGATCTCTGAATTATGATGAATCCATCTATATAAATGGCAATAGTTTGCGATATGCTCTTAAGACGGTTGGCGATGGCAACATGAATTATGGAGATCTAAAGGTGGCATTTGATGTGGATGAAAACCTGTCTGTGGAGACAGCTCTTGAACATGTTTATGCTATGCTGAAATTTTCTTCCAAGAACGAAGCAAATATCGGAGGTTTTACCACAAACGGAGTTCATACTTGCCAGGCCACAGCTGATCTGGAGCTTCTGAAGTCACTGGTTGCTGATGTGAAAATTGACTTGTCTCAACCAAGTTCCTTTGGTGACCTTAGCATCTCTGAGAAGGCGGTAGTGGAGCTCAGTGTACCCAAGCAGAAATTTGATTACGCCTCAAAAATCATCTCTCCAGTGTACACCACAGATGTTGTTGCTAAACTAGATGGTAGTGCCCCAGACTACAAAACTGTTCTCAAGGCTACAGCCACGTCACCATTTGTGTTGCTGCAGTATGATTTTGACAGTAAGTGTCTGCAAAGACAAATACATGATACAAATACATATATTTTCTAAGAAGAAATTAAGAATGGGTGGTGTGATTAACTGATTTTTGCTTTCACACAAAACAGGCTCTATGAGTACTACAATGGAGAATGAAGCCCTGGTTATAGGAGCTAATGCTGTCCTTACACATGCTGACTTTACTATGGACATCAGCAATGTTATTCGCATGGGGTAATGAAAAAACTTCAGACTTTATATTGAATTAAAGTAAAAATATTGTTTTACTACAAGTATTCTTTAGTTTATAACAAATTATGTTCGTAAAACTGAATTATTAATTATTACTTTTGGTTTAGTGATCCTAGCCATACTCTGAATGTGGACATCACCAGCCCAACATTCACTGATGTAAACCTTCGCTATGCTGCTCGAAGAGATGGTATAAGTGCCTCGGTCTCTACACCGACAACTGGCCACCTTGGCTTCCAGCTTCAAGGAACGATTCCATCCCAGATGAATGCGAGGATCTACAGCCGTTTTGCAGTAAGTGTCATTTCTTTTGTTACAATTTCAAACCAAGCTATTAATTCATGTTAAAAACTTTTGCTTTTCCTTTTTTTTTTTTTTGGTTCCACTTACATAATTGCACTTGCGTGATTGTCTAATCATTGTATTTTTTTGCAGTCTGCACCACAGGATGATGTTGACATTCTGATCATCAGAGCTGCACCAAAGGGAGATGAAAAAGTACTTTTGGTCAGCTACAATTTACAGGCTGCACGTGATATGTCCACAGGCTTGCTGGACAGTCTACCAGATATCTCAATCAGCATTACAAGATTTGCTGAAAAATATGGCCTCACTATTCCACGTGAAAGACTTTATAAGATTCTCAGAGAATTTGAAATCGTCTATGCAGATGTCCGCAGTTATGCTCTCAACGCCAGCCCAGATCTCAGTGAGCTATCTAAACTGTTCAGAAATGTAGTTGTTACGTACCAAAAGAACATCCAGGTCCTGATTAATGCTGTCATCGACTTCCTGAGAGAGACCAAATACAAACTGCCTGGAATGGATGAAGCTACACTGCCTGAAATCTGCACGAAAATCAAATCTGTAATTGCAGAAATGCTGGAGAAACTTGCTAACAACCTGGAGATATATTTCTCTCCCATCATGGAGAACTTCAACAAAGTTGAAATGGTGTTTCCCACTGGCAAGGTCATCACTGTAGCCGAGTTTAAAGAAAATGTGAGAAGTACGCTGAAAAGTCTCCTAGCTATGGTGGCAGATGTGATGAAGCAAGTGGAAAGCCTTGATGTCTTTCTTGAGAAACTAGGACAGATGATCCAAGAGGTTGTTGCTAAAGCACAAGAATTTGTGGACAGCGTGAAGTCCGACATCTTAGAAGCTGTTGCTGCTCCCCTTAACACTTTCTACAAGAAGTTGCTGGAGTTTTCAAATGACCTTGAATGGATCGTTGTATTTGGCATTTTTTTTCCTTTAGGTCAATTATTTGAATCCATTTCAACTGCATTTGAGGAAGTGCTTAATGCAAATAATGGAATGCAGCAAATTGAGCTTCCTTTCCCTTTTTTCCAGTAAAATTGTCATTCTGAACACACAGCGAATGAAATAAACACTACCATCTTTTGAAATGAACATTCTTAAATGGACATTCAAGCCACTGGACACTTAACTGAAGTGCAGTACAAACATGTTTAAAAAGCAATCACTAATGCCACACATGCCTCATTAGTATACTGTTGTATTATTCTATTTGTATAAATGATTATTCAAATATCAACCTAGATATATAAAGTACAAAAATGTGAATTGTGACATATAGTTTCGTCCTTGCTCTGTATCTTACATTAATGGCTTGATGGATGAGGCTAAATAAAGAACTTTTATTATGCAATACTATACATCTTTTCATTTGGTTTTTCCAGTGATGATAGTCTGATGACCTGGGCTGCATTTCTCAAAAGCATTGTGAGCATTGTAAGTTGATTAGAGACCATTGGTGCCAATGGTTCTATGATCTACTTAGACTTACAATGCTTTTGAGGAATGCAGCCCTGGACAGTTTAAGAAAATTGCCTGTATGTATACAGTATGATTATGACAAATGAACAACAACAAATGAAGAGTTCAGATGCAAAAGCCTCTAAGTGCCATCTGAACTTTTCTTCTAGAATGATCATTTTTATAAAGCTTGTATATTTAAGTTAAGTAATTTCACTTAAATGACAATTAATAGGTAATTTGCATTGCCATTTAAGTGATATTATTGAACTTAAATATACGAGCTTGATAAAAATGATCATTCTAAAAGAAAATTTCAGATGGCACTTAGAGGCTTTTGCATCTGAACTCTTCAAATATACAGTGTATGTTATGATTAACTGTGAAGAGCACACTGTTAAAATATGTCTTATACTGGTAAGTTTGGAGCAGTTTTAATATAATATATTTAAAAACAGCAGATGTGATAACATACAGCAAAATCTGCATTACAAAATACCTCTCAGTATATGAGCAAGAAGTCACTTCAATATTCCAAAATACTCTTTTTTTTTTTTTTTGCTAAGAACATGTGCATAAAGAAGTCCCTGAGGAATGTGGATGCAATGTCAAAGCAAGTTTACTTTCACAAAGCTCTATTCTGCCTAAGCTTGTTTTGATAAAATGTCAAAGCTGGGATATCATATTTTTGACATTCCCATTTATTTCAAATTTTACTTTAGTTTTCTTTTGTACTATCCTACATTAGCTTCAAATTAATGTCATCATCAGAATTATTTGAGGTTACTTATTTCTTGTGTATTTGTATAAGACCCATTTCCAGCATAGCTTTACTCTGCCTCCTTGTGGTGAAGACACTGAATTGTTGGCACAGTGAACAAATTCCCAAATTCAGAAGAGATGAAATGCATTATGCCATTATAGTTCTGACTGTATAGACCTATCAACACTATTAGTACTCTTTCTATCTGTATTTGTTTTTTTTTTTTTAAATCTCATTTAGTGCTCACTTGATGGTCCTTTTCTTTGTAAATTTCCAATAAATAAAAGAAATAAATAATAAAATAACCTCCTCTCTTTTCGCTAATTCATAACAGAATAATACAATAAATTCAAAATAATAAAAAGCAATGTGTGATACAAAACATGGATGTGACTGTTAGAATTTAATAAATAATTCAGAATGTTGTATGAATTTTTGAGGTCAGTGATCGAGCTTTATCCTTGCCAGGAGAGCTTTCCTTTTTGTAGGAATCATTTCATAAACCATCTAAATATTATGTGGTTTCGACGTACACAAGTTTTCTTCTATTTATTTTGCCTTTTCACCCTCAGTTTAATCAACGCTTTGAAGTGTGAACACACCAGCTGTTGAATGCTCAAGTGAAGGTTACTGTATGCATCTGCTGTACATGTGCGTGTTGAAGGTGTGGAAAGAATAACTTTTTGAAAAGTTTTCATGTATTTGATGCAGATGAATGAAATTCCTATTTTAGTGAAGTACTTATTTAATTGAGGGCATGTCTGTGTATATATGTTGGCCTATGTAAAGTATATGCAAAGTGTCATACACCCTGCTGCGACAACATGTTTAAAGGGTTAAATTTAGGAGAGAACGGGGTCTGAATCTTGGCATTCACAGACTGACAGAGAGAAAAATTAGGTTCATTAACAAATCAAACAACAGTGTGACTGTAACAATAATAATGACTGGCCTGACATATAACACATTTAACTTTACACCTAGATTCACTGAGAATAAATATGACTTTCCAAGAGTCATTCAGAGTAGCTCTTAAATTACTTACAGGACACATTTTTAAAATCAAAGCTGCTTATTTCTGTCATGCCTCCCTCAAAAACTGGATACTTTAATAAAAAAAGAGGCTGAGGCTAGTTGTCACATTTCTTCACTTGAAATATCTCTAGATATACCTTAAAGTGTTGGCTACAAAAAAGCCTTTAAACATCTCTGCCCTAGAAAAAAGCCACTGAAGCCATGCACATGCATTTTGTGACAACTTCATTACCTAGAGCTATTGAGAAAAAAAATATTTTGTTATTTTAATTTGGAGGAAAACTTTATTCCAATCTAAGATGATTTTGATGTAGGCTACCGTGTGTTTGAAACCAACACACAGCACAAAAACACTGGTAAAGCACATTTGTGGAATTAGACTTTTGACTCAAAACCATACTAACTGAGATATAGCACAGACTCCCTGTGACAACTTGCCCCTGTCTAATAAATGATTTATTAACAAAGGATGCACTGATTGATTGATTTACTCGTTGATTGAATTAACACATTAGCTAGAGTAATGGTCTTTTTGATTAACGTAACTCTTGTCTTTGGAGGATAAAATAAATAAATTAAAATGTAAAGCACAAACACACACTCACACGCACAAACTTAAACTAGTGGACAGAAGACATGCAGCTACTGACAAATTGAGTGGGCAATGGGCATGTTCACAACAGATTTCGCTTGCCATGTGTTGGCTTCTATTAAGCTTAAATTATTTATTAATACCCATCTCACGTCACAAGGATATTTCCAGGGGCACCAAGAAATACCTTGTCGACTATTTAAACTCTGCATAGCCTGACAAGAGTTATGCGTACGATGGAAGTAAAAACAACACAGACACACTTGAAGCAAACGAAGCAATATGATCTAATGTCAGCAGTTATGGGCACTAATGGCTATTCTTCACTCTTCGGGGTGTCACATTACCAAATGTTACGCGAACCTTTTTGTTTTGATCGTTGTTTGCCTTGGAGTGGAAAGTTCCCCACTGAAACCGCCCCTCCTACTACTAAGTATCTAACATGTACAAATTGAAAAGAGTCAGAAGAGCCTTTCACACACTTGAGGATCAAGCTGCACAAGCTGAACATGACCACCGGCGTGGAGCGACTATTCGACGAACTTGGACACTTTAACAGGTAGCCATTTGTTCCCGAACGGTATTGATAAGTCTTGTATGGGAATGGACACATATCTATAACAGCAAATCATATGGATGATGTGGGATTTTAATTTTGTTGCCCTTTAATAGAAGCGCGTAAATGCTCGCGTGCGCTGTTGAAGACGTACACGAAAATCCAATTCTGTAAATAACGTTTACAATTTTACATTAAAAGTTTGCTTAAAATTATAATGTAGATACTTATTTTAAATTATTTACATTTACTTTAAACTGCAGGAGAAACTGTAGGTTACCTTACAATATAGGATTTTAGCCTATAAAAGTCAGTAGGCTAGGTTACATAAGTTTTAAAATTGTCTATTGTAAAAAGAAGAAAGAAAGAAAGAAAGAAAGAAAAAAGCCTGTAATTAACAAGGTAATAAGTATATACATTAATGAAGAGATATTGTTAAACTGCATGTTAAACAGGATATCATAACTGTCAACCAGCAGCATTTTTATTGTTAATTTAACAGCCACTGCATTGTGTCAAATATCAATGTAAACAGATTTGTATTGCCTGCATGTCAATTAATGTATGTCAGTATTTGCACAAGCTGGCAGTGTTGTCCTTAAAATTACTGTTTGTTTATTGAATATTTTATGTATTATTGATAATCAATGATATGTGCAGTGCACCATGTCTTGTCACTCTTGCACGACTTCCAATGTGTCCTTCTACTTTCCCTTCAGGTTTCAGGCATGTCTCTACTTTGCTGCTATTTTCCAGGCCATCTCCTGTGGAATACATTACCTGGCCTCGGTTTTCTTAGTTGAAACGCCTAAATTTCTTTGTGACACTCCAAATATCACGGACATTCTATATAGAAATCACTCATCAACCTCTCTGGCAGATATCTGGACTCACTACAAGCCAGGTGATGGGCCAGTGGTTGTACGGACAGCTAGAGGAGACCAGTGGGAACTTAGTCCTTGTTTAAAAGCGCTGCGGCTTGATGCCATCAATTTTCAATATGAGTTTTTTGGGAACAAGACTGTGGAGTCATGTGGTGGCTTTGTCTATGATCACAACGAGGTTGAGCAGAGCATAGTAACAGACTGGGACCTGGTGTGTGAGAAGGAATGGCTGGCGAAGCTTTCACAGCCAACGTTTATGCTGGGAGTTTTGGTTGGAGCCTTGGTGTTTGGGGATGTCGCAGACAGGTAAATTGTCTGTTGCGTCTTACTCACACACACACTTACAAACACACACTCAGAACTTGAAAGCAATATTAGTAAGGACCTCTCACAGACACAGACACAGACACAGTGGTTGTCATATTAACATAATTATATTTAATACACACCACCCCTAAACTTAACCTGCTTACATTATTAGATCAAACAAAGCATAATTTGGCATATGTATGAGTATTTCAAATAGCAAAGACCATTTCAAATGTCCTCACGAGTAGAGTTTTGACAATTTTCACTATATTTGTGAGGACATTTTCAAAAAATGTCAAAACTGCACATTGTCAAATGCATTCAGAGCAATGGAGGGACAAAAATTACAGATAAGCTAATGAGACAAATTATTACAGTGTAATACAGTTACCTTATCAGGGCAGTGAATACAGGTTACCATAAGACTTGAGATGTGTTTGCAAGAACACAGCATGGTCAGCAGCACAAACAGGACTGATCTGTTATTTTGGACAGAAAAAGAGAGAAGCATGTAATCTATGCTACGGTACTACATTAAACTTGAACATTTAATATTGCAGCATGGTTTACAATTGGCAAATATTTGCTTCTGCGGTAAGAAAACTAAGAGCACAGAGAGCAGTACAGGATGTGAAATATGCAGATAGAGACAGGACAGCACTGGTTCACCTTACAGAAACGGGGAATGAAAGTCGATTTCCATACTGGATACCACTGTACTGTATATTTGATCATGTTCATTTTACAGATTGGACCAGGTTGTACAAAAGTAGTAGCTCTAGGAACTATTTTGCTCTAGGAACGATTAAACGAATGCATAGGAATGGAAACAAATGTGGAATGGTCAAAGGTGAAGTAATTGTGGTGTACATAAGTGAGTGATTTGCATACAAAACAACCCATTGATTTGCCTTGATATTGCAATCTTTAAACAGCTGTTCACACATAAATATCAAATTGTGAAGAGTGAATCTTACTTACATTAACTGGCAGTTGACAATAGTACAACCAGTCTCTTTCATACCATGTGTTTGGATATAAAGCAAAAGTTTATATAAAGCTATTTTGTTGTCTGAAGCTTCCTAAAGTTTTCTGTAGATAATGAAAATCATGTTTAATATAAACATTTTTGCTTTCCCATTTTCCAGAATTGGTAGACGGCCCATTCTGATGGCTACCAGCTTGTGCCAGTTTATTTTTGGGGTGACTGTGGCCTTCACAGGAAACTACTTCCTTTTTGTGGTGATGCGTTTCCTTCTTGCCATGGTAAATGAATTGGTCCATGTTCATAATACTTACATTCATGCATGCACATTCATGCTCATCACAGCTGAGAAGCTCTAGACATAAATGGCTGAAAGAATACTTTTTTTTGGAAAACTGACTCGAAAAGTCATTAAATGAAAACACAACAAAGCAATTTAACACTTCCTATTCCTATAACTATTTAAATTGTAGTTAAGAACAAACAACAACTTCAGCCCTGTTAAAAAAAGCATCAGCCTCTTGATTACCCGGCTGCTCAAAGCAGAAGAAGTAAATCAATTGTAAACGTTTCAACTGCTTTAAAACATCTCCTGGTCTCTGATGTTTTGATAAAGATATCAGGGTATTTATTTAGAATTATTGATTAACTCTCTGTCTCTCTGTGTGTTGGCAGGTGTCGAGCGGGTATCTGGTTGTAGTTTTTGTGTATGTGACAGAGTTTACAGGAAATAAGGTGCGCACATGGACCTCTATGCATGTGCACGCTGCCTTTGCTGTGGGCATCATGGTAGTGGCTCTGGTAGGGTATCTTGTTCGTGTCTGGTGGATCTACCAGATCATCCTCACTCTCAGTACCTCTCCATTCTTGCTCTACTGCTGGAAGTTTCCAGAAACACCCTTCTACCTAATGGCTAAAGGGCGGTACAAAGAAGCCCAGGAGCTGCTGGACACTATGGCCTACTTCAATGGCCTGCCACCCACCCTTAAGGTAGACTCACTCTGACAACACTTGGAATTCCGTTCCTGCCATGAATTATACCCCCATTTTAAAACTCAAAGAAAAATAAATATCACACAACAATT
Source organism: Scardinius erythrophthalmus (assembly GCF_964197995.2). Taxonomy (NCBI): domain Eukaryota; kingdom Metazoa; phylum Chordata; class Actinopteri; order Cypriniformes; family Leuciscidae; genus Scardinius; species Scardinius erythrophthalmus. The sequence goes on from NC_138231.1 coordinate 40,235,909, forward strand.
GCTGTCAAAAATCTGTTGCCAGCATTTGCGCGGATAGGGGCAAACCGAACACATTTTATCACATTTATTTACATTTAGAAATGACTAACCTAGACCAAAACTAGGATCATAATGCTGAGATACTGTAAACTTTAGAATGAAATATTTTAGGTGCTTGATTGAAAGATTAGAAGAGTTGTGGAAGGTAACGGATATGAGAAAAAGTGGTTTTGTTAACAGCTTGTGTTTATTTGCATGCATCACTCATCTTAGGTGTCAGAGCTAACTTATGAATGTGATGGAGCGCTGTTAAAGGATAATAAGCAATCAGGCGGGACCGCAATGGAAGTCGAGAAGAGGCTAAGCATCCTGGACATGTTTGGAAGCTTGAAAATGGCTGGTCGCAGCGCCACCTGCTGGGCTATCTGGTTCATCGGAAGCTTGGGATACTATGTTTTCAGCCTGGGATCTGTCAACCTGGGAGGAAATCAGTATATCAACCTCTTCCTGGCTGGTAATGGACTGATGTGTGTTTATGTTTGTATGTGCTAGCATTTGTTCTCAAGAAGGTTTGGATGCTTTAAATGGAATAACTCGTGGTTTGTTTGTTTTCAGATCAGAATCATCGTTTATTCACCCTTATGTCATTCCAAACCTCAATCACATAATTTTTCCATGGAATGTAAGATAATAAACTGTTGGTTGGCAATGAATGGAGAGTGTAGCTTTTAAGCTTGTCGAGAAAAGCACCATAAAAGGATCATAAGACTGCTTTGTGCACTTGTCCTTAACTTGAAAGCTTTAATTGTAAAGTTAAAATGTTGTTCTTTTTGGGTGAGCTATTCTTTAAAGACAAAAATAAGTTTAAATGAAAAATAGTACACAAGCAGTTTAGTTTTAGTAGTACTGAAGTGAACAGCACTTAACTATCCTTTATTTGACTGTTACTACTGTAGGTGCTGTTGAGATTCCGTCATACTTGATCGGCTGCTTTGCAATGGATCGGGTCGGCAGGAAGAAGACATGTGCCCCGGCTCTGCTGCTCGGTGGAGTAGCCTGCATGCTCATTATTGTGGTGCCCCAGGTATGAGATCACGTGTGTGTGTGTGTGTGTGTGTGTGTGTGTGTGTGTGTGTGTGTGTGTGTGTGTGTGTGTGTGTGTGTGTGTGTGTGTGTGTGAGAGCATCCATGTGATATATGCACACTGTGATATAGTAGTACACTGTTAAATTCACGATGAAATGGAAGTAGCAGCAAACCTTACCTTCTGTATTGTGACATACAGTACAGCTAAGTGTAACAGATTATCTAAAAAGATTAAATGTAGGGGGACTTGGTTCTATGTTGTTGATTGGATTTTGAGATGTGAGAGAGGCAGATGAATGCAAGCTTGCATGTGCAGGTTTGAGCGGACTAAATGATTGGAGAAGTCCTGAGTCACCAGAGAGAAGCCTGTCGTTTTCACTGGAATATTCAGTAATGAGATTTTGATTCGACATAAACAAATGCACAGATGAATCTTTGTTACAGTGTAATTATACAATTAAGTACTAAGTAATAGTAATGAACTACATGTACTTACTATATAATAAGGGTTAGGGTTAAGGTTTGGTTGCATGCATAATTGACTGTAATTACTATAGTAACTACATGTAAAATGTGTAACAGGGACACTGTAAAATAAAGCGTTACCAAATTATGTTACAATGAGATCAATAATGTGCACTTAGAAAATAGATAGAAGATAGATAGATTCGTTTCATGCTGACATTAACATATGTTAGTTTAGGTTTTGATAAACTGTTAAATACATTTGGAAAGAAGCATGAAATGTATTTAGAGTAAAGTAGAGAGAGAGAGAGAGAGAGAGAGAGAGAGAGAGAGAGAGAGAGAGAGAGAGAGAGAGAGAGAGAGAGAGAGAGAGAGAGAGAGAGAGAGAGAGAGAGAGAAATAGTTACAGTATATATTCTCTCTTTTCTAGGCTATGTATTTACTTTTCATTGCAGGGCCACAAAATTTTACAATGAGTCATTCAAATTTCGAACAAATTGTGGAAAATATCAATCTGGCTAAATCAACTTGACAGCTGACCATAACTCGTGATTTTAAGTTGTTTTGATAGATCTAGAACCAATATGCAACAAGTTGCATCATCATCATATTGGAGAAACTGAGTGATTATTAAAATGAATGATTAACCCTGGCTAGAGAGGACATTTGTGTGTGTTTGCTTTTCACATGGTAACTGGGGCAGCTGCGCATCAGTCTTTTTTTGTTTGTAATTAACCTTTTTCCACCTGCTTTCTCAATTTCTTTCACTCTTCTTCCCTATAGTGCTTTAAACAGCAGTAATGCATTCACTGCATATGATCCAATCCATATGAATCAAGTTTTGATTTCTTCCCAAGCACAAGAGACATTATATATATGTACTCTCAGTACATGTATCAGCTCCTCTGTTGATTCAGCTTACAAGTGTATTTTTTTTCATTTATTTTTTGATAGGTTGCACGTCTGTAATTATTATATTTTTGACTCTTTCGTGTGCTGAAGACACGTGAGTGTGTTTGTGAAACGATTGGTCACAGCATACACATCCCACTTCATTAACCAAAGAAAGTGACCGTGTAATTATTGCAACGAATTACTGGCAGCTTTATTGGTCTAGCAACAAGGTTTTAAGCACCATCTATTCTAATTAGATGTGAATGCAGCGCAAAAGTTTTTGTCGATGATACCCCAGTTCTTCTTTTTTCCTTATTTTAATTTCTACTGTCTGGTCCCTAGACACATTCACTTGTGATATGACAGTTGAACCTCATGAAACTCCCAAGTAGGATTTTGTTATTCCTTGTTTTTGTGATTGGTAAGAGCATCCACAGTGGTGCAGGTCATAACAAGCCCAAAACCTTATTGTGCGTGTCAAAACTTGTCTTGCTTGATTTTAATAATTAATAACAAGCTGCATGCTACAGATTGCTTCAATGCAGATATCCATATTTTTTTTTATCGCTGGTGTCACAAGACTTGCGTTTAACCATCTGTGCATGTGATTTATTTTTATATGCTAAATTAATTTTAATTAACATGTTTGACACAGTAGTCATGTCAGTATGTTTTCCTCTCTCTGTGCTGTAGTTGGTTTCAAGTGTCAACTGGACAACTTTACCCTACTGGTCAGTGCCAAACTTCAGTTTAACTTAAATTAAGTGGCTTGAATTATAGATCTGCAGGTGTAAGATAGTAAGATAGACTTCTCGGCTTCTTGAGAGTAATACATGTATGCACATGTACATGTAGTAATACATGTATGCACATGCCTTGTATGTCAGTTTAGCAATTCTGTTGGATGAAAGGTTAAAAAAGTAAAAATGTTTCACTTGCTATAGCTTGCTATAACTGAATCAGGATCAAGACATTTAACTGCTATTAACCCTCATGGTTGTTAAACGTTGCAATTTATAACAATAGTGTCTAAAAAGATTAGCTTATTCACAAAACGTTGCACTATTACTATACATATCAGCGACTCTTTCTAGCTTACATTAATCCACCAGTAGGTGGCGGAAAGTTACAGTACACTTTATGATAGAGTCATCATTTAACCGATTCGTTCCAAACACTGGCTATGTCCGATTATCGCCTACTCTTAACTTGAGTAGGTAATTGTTTTTAATTAGTTACTTCACAATTATTAAAAAAGTATGTTCTAATGAATGTGTGTAGTATGAAAATTTGCTACCAGCTTCACTACCTTTTACAAATGGACTCATGGTATAGTAAAGTGTCCATTGAGAGAAGTAGGATATTCAGGTACTTTTCGCCAACTGTTATGAATATTGTGAATTTAGACATGCAACTCATTTCACCTTACTATAGTAAGGAAGTATGCATGTTCAGATACAGTCACTGATTTATTTAGAACGCAACAAGAGGAGTTAAGTACTGAATCGATTCAACCTCTGAGTTTTTTTTTACCAAAAATGAATTCTGATACTACTTCACATGATATCATTTTTGTTGACTAAGCCAAAAATAGATTAAGTTACTGCCAATATTATGTTAATATTACCTTATTGTTCACTGAACTGTAAGAATCACAATCGTGCTGTCAGTTTGAATATCAACATACAGCAGCCCCCATTCATATATTATGTATTGATTAAAAATTCGGGTCACACAAATGGAGCAATATGAATAATAGAAATCAAAAGATGTAAGTAAAACATGTACACTATGGAGTGCATTTCTCAGTCAGTCTCCAAACTGGTCACTGAAAGCACATGCTATGAAGAAAGCGTTAGTGGGGTGATATTCCATCAGGATCACGTCACCCCTCATAACTAATAGCTGCAATGCTGACACACTGAAATGGCCGAGTGTGGCGTGAGTACAGCCACCGTTGCTCCAAAAATGTATAAATAGACCTGTCATCTAAGTGGCTGTTTATGGCAGCTGCCTGCTTCTGAGAGGGGATATGTCTTGGGGACGTTTAGACTTCGTGAGCCCTATGACCTGCTACTGGCAACCACTTTCAACAGCTGATGAATAAAACATTGTTGCTGATAAATATGTTTCTCTCTCTTTGTTTCAGGATATCGAGGTATTGGCTATAGTCCTAAGTATGACAGGGAAATTCGCCATTGCCATTGCATTCGGTCTGATTTACTTGTACACCTGTGAGCTTTACCCCACAACTATCAGGTATTTGTTGTATTAATACACTAAAAGTCCAGATTGTCCACATTAAAGGCTAGAATACACTACATGACTTTTAAAATCTGAACAGATCATAAACTTGTCAACATATAAATGTTAGAGAGAAATACTGGGAAGCATGCACTGAAGGACCAGACTTTTTTAGGATACAACAAACTCACACAAAAACATGCATTTGACAAAGCAATGACAAATTAAATCAATGTGTCCTAAAATCAGCTCAAAACATCAAATTTTTGTCATTTTTGTAAAGTCTAACTGCCCAAAATCTGCAGACTGGCTCTGACTTTCAGCGACTAGCGCTGACTTGTCCAGACTGCAAAAAAACGGTGTATTCCAGCCTTTAGGCTGCCTATCACTACCTCACGATACACACTGCCTGCAAAAGATATGTTACTGTAACATAAAACACTCTGATGCATTACAATATCATAATTGGACTTGATCTCTCTACTGTAGTTCGTTTCACTTTTATCCAGTATCGCTAATTTTCAATAATATTTATAATGTTCCAATATAAATCTAGTAACAATATACTGTATTTCATCAGTTTCTGAAGTTCACTGCACTGTAGGATGATTGTTACATATATGCTGTATGCTTTCCAGTGATTATTTGTATAGACACTATATTTAATAACTGGTCCGGCAGGTCTCTGGCTGTAGGCAGTGGGAGTATGATGTGTCGGGTGGGAAGTGTGGTGGCTCCTTTCTGCGTTTACCTCGCTGACATCTGGATCTATCTACCTCAGGTATGTAACCGCACTCGAAAACCTTCGGTTGACTGTGGTCAATTGTGTAAGACTCTAGAACTGAAGCATGATACAACATGAACATACATTTTCTGGACTGAGCAGTGCTGCAGTAACTTCTGCTCTCTCTCTGATTCTGTAGCTCATTGTGGGAATTCTGGCTATCGTCATTGGGATCCTGACCATGTTTCTTCCAGAGACTCTAGGACAGCCCCTCACCTCGACTTTGAAAGAAGCTGAAGCTCTGGGCTCCAAGCCCAAAACAAAGAATCCTCCAGTGGATGCTCTAGAGATGAACCAAATATGAAAGCATAAATCCATTTTCACACAGGATTCCTGAAAGTGCCTTTACTGACTGACAACAGTACATACTCCAATATGAATGAGACATCAAATATTTTTTGACGTGTGCTACAATTTTTTATTTTTTTGTAGGCATTTGTGGGTAGATGAGGCTGTGTTGTGTGTGAATGAGTTTGGATAATTACTGAAAGTATTGGTGGTATATTTGATTGCGAATGTTTTGATATTTTGTAATTGTTATGAAAAGTATTATCTTAATTTTACCTAAGTAAGAGCTTGCAAGGCAGGACCTCATTTATCTAAACTGCTAAGTATTACATTTTTGCATTTCAGTCCAAACCACAGACGCTTAAGGTGCTGTCACATTAGTGAAACTGTAGCAGATTTTTCCACTGTCTATGCAGTGATGTATGAAGCACAGCTTACACAGATGTCCCTTTTAAAGAGATTCTCCACTTTTTTTTGGAAATAAGCTCATTTTACAACTCCCCCAGAGTTAAAAAGTTGAGCTTTACCGTTTTCGAATCCATTCAGCCGATCTCCGGGTCTGGCGGTACCACTTTTAGCATAGCTTAGCATAGATCATTGAATCGGACAGGACCATTAGCATCTCTCTCAAAAAAATGACCAAAGAGTTTCGATATTTTTCCTATTTAAAACTTGACTCTTCTGTAGTTACATCGTGTACTAAGACCGACGGAAAATGAAAAGTTGCGATTTTCTAGGCTGATATAAGCTATGCTAAAAGTGGTACCGCCAGACCTGGAGATCGGCTGAATGGATTCGAAAACGGTAAAACTCAACTGTTTAACTCTGGGGGAGTTGTAAAACGAGTATCCCTTTAAGCCAAGAATCCATGATCAACTTGAACCCGTAGCGAAATTCTTGTGGATTCCTATTGAAATGATTGGATTTCACTTAATCACCTAAAAGTAAATGTGGCTGCACCTTTCTAATTTGCATTTCCTAAATGGTTTGAATTTAAGAAATGGAAATTTAGTTTTGACTCTACAAATGTGAACATAGTTAAATGATGAACATTTCAATGCACTAATGTGTTATGGACTGTATTAGCAAAACTCAGCTGTACTCTTGTTCATTATCATGGTGTGATGAGTTTCTATGCATGTTGAATTGAAAGATAGACCTTGTTTTGTATGAAGCCGCATCTCAGGGTTTAGCTCCAAATCTATCAGTATTGTTAGTAAACTGTGACTGTACTTTATAATACTTCAGAACTTTATGTTTATGTTTACTCTTCCTGTCCTGTTATCCCTCACTTTGCTTGACATGAGGAATGTATTGTTTAGAAGAGTTTATTAGTAATATTAAAGGGTTCACCCAAAAAATGATCACTCTTCTGCCAGAACTAGAATCGCATTTGGCCCTTACCGGAATCCAGTGATTTTAGTTTATAAAGTTATAAATATGGAATTATTATTATTTTTTTTTTAAATGCATCGCTTCGCTTCAGAAGGCCTGTATTAACCCCCTGGAGCCATATGGATTATGATGGATGGATGTGCTTTTTGAAGCTTCAAAACCTCACTCCCATTATAAAGCTGGGAAGAGCCAGGATATTTTTTAATATACCTCGAGATTATTTACAGTTATGGGATCATTTTAATTTTTGGGTGAACTAACCCTTTAAGTAAGTATTTATTAGTATTATGTGCTAAACATTTTTTTGTAAAGTCTTGACTTAAGGATTTGATTATTTGTAATACAGTTATCTTTTTCTCTTCAAAGACTCCATAGACTTTATAAAATTGTCCTTGAGCTCTTGAATCTTTTGTGTATTTTTGGACCAAAAAGTCAGGGATAGTAGATTCTTAGTCATGTGCAGTTGTTATAGCAACACATTTGTCTAAAGAATGTCACATTAATAAATAAGATATTGTGTCTAAAATAATCATTTTATTTTTATTTTGGTTTCATTAAAATTATTATATTGGCTACAAATATTGGCGATTTAAGTACATACTAAATGTCCTGTCATTTCCAGAGAACAGCACAAAGGGAATGTACTCATGGAAAAGGTGGGAAATATTTTCCAGGTTAGTCGGCATAAGGCAAGCGTCTCTGATTGGCTGTGGCAGAGGGGAGGAGGCCCAGGACAAATTGTGTACAGCCAGCTCTTACAAAAAAAACAACAAATAAATCACATAACAGTGAATTGTTCAATCAGAGGTTCTGAATTTATACAAAGGAACTTTTGTGTGTTCATTTATTTATGGCCTCTTTTGGACATTCGCATTAGCACCTTTTTGTTTTGTGTATATTGGACTACTACTGTCAGCACAAAAATATTTTCACAAAATAATCTCCCTTGCGATTTAACATTCCAAGTGGGCCTCCTACTTTACACATCCTACACAACAAATTCACCCACACATTCATTGTGGTACAGTGTACAAGTCTTTTTACAGGGGTGCCTTTATAAGACATGGGCTTTTACTCATTTGACAGCTTCTGAATTTCTGATGTTTTTTTTTTTTTTTAAGTTTTAAATCATCTTCAAAAACCGCCGGGGGTCCACATTGTACCCCGATTGTTTATGTGAGGTTTGGGATATCAGTGCTAGCCTACAAACACAAATAGAAACGATCCTTTGTGGACAGGGCCAGCTGGACAATGCACTTTGACCCTGCTATGAAACCAAACTAATCACGAATACACGTACCCGCACTGATGCCTATTTCAAAACAAACCATACAAAGATCAAACCAATCTAAAAGGTACAGTAAACACACACTGGGACTTAAACTCATAAAGACAAATTAGGACATTAGAAACAAGGTACTGTAATGACTGAATATAACAGAAAATACAACAGCTAAATATTTACAGTAAAATCCTTCTGTTTAAAATGAAGTAGGCCTATCCTTAGGAATACATGTCTGATAGTAAAAATGCCATAGTAATGCTCATGCAGCTAAACCATAATTATTATTAAGATGCTTTATCAAGTGCTCACAGCAAACCCCTATCAAAAACTATAAAGCTGCTGAGGGTTTCCTGAAAAAGGACTCCCACTTCTGTTGAACTTGGGGAAATGCACCTTGTCCTACTATGGTACATCCATGCAAACAGTGTCTCTCAAACTTATCAGAGCACTTGCTTATCTTTTACATAGAGTTGACAGACAAAATAAAAAAGATTGTTCATGACAAACATCCATGAACTTCAATTTCATTAAGATTCAAGGTTCTTTTCAAATAAATAAAAAAAGACTTGCAAATAGGCTATAAAAATGACAAATATTTGAATTCTAAAAATGTGGTTTAAACGAAGTATAACACGCCACACTCTCAACCCACAGGACAAGATACAACAGGTGGATCCTACCCGGCTTAGCCGACCCAGAGAATGTCTAATAAGGGGAGAACTTCAACTCTCAGTAATCTTCCGGCTTCTGAACTGGTTGCAGTTCCACTCTGGTTCCATATGAGGGCGCTCACAGGACGAGTGCAGAATGAATGGAGGTCTATGGAGCTATACCCCTCAAAATCCACTATTCTCAGGATATAATTTTTTGTCTAGTAATTTGAATGTTGTATTCAAAAGGAGATGGAAAGAAATTACAAATTTTTTAGAGTATTTGCTTTAAAAAGCCTTTTAAAATGTCAATGACGTCATACACATCGTACGACCAGAGATACTGCTTTACGGCAATCCTTCAGTCACTTTGGTGCTTTCCCGCTCTGCACTTTCTTTTCTCTCGAGGCCTCGACAACACAGCTGACACAGATAAATACACGTGCTAGAAGAGTTTTTGTTTTGTTGTTTTAAAAGACCATGCTGAAAATACACACACACACACGATGCCATCAAGCTGTATCTCTGGTCGTAATCAGTCCTTCACTGACCAATCAGCGTTCATTAGCAGAATGCTAGCGTGTTATGGGCAACAACAACTCAACCTGTAAGAAATCGAAAGGACATAAGTACTCGTTCATTCAACTTTCGACCTATAACCCATGTTGAACTTGCAAAACCTACAATCAAATCTGAGATTTCTCAACGGCAATCGGGTGAAAGAGACAAATTTAGCCGTCTAGCTCCATAGACTCCCATTCATTTTGCACTCATGGGCGATCGCCCCCAGTGGAACTCTGGTGGAACTACAACCAAAATTCGGTACAATAGGACTGTGCCAGGCTCTCCGTAGACCCCATGAATTCATTGCCGAATTACATTTTTAAACGCAAGTATTGGCTTACTCAAATATCTAATGATACAAATGTGAAATATATGATTACAAATAAAATTAATAATAAAAAACTTTAAAGCTGTTCAAATGTTGACATATCTTACTAATATGCAATTATACTCTTATTATATACATAAATGGACCATGGTGAACATGTTAAGACAGTTTGTAAACCCTGTTTTTTTTGTTGTTGCTTCAGACAGTTTAATATAACTTTCAAAAGAGTCTAGAAACGTTACTGTCCCCGGCAGTTGTGACAGTTGCTAGGCGACAAGAATAGTCCTCGATAGGCTAGACCCGACCGACCCATTTAACCGACCATCGCGGCCTTCGAAAGGCGTGGACTTTGTAGTCAGAGTCTTTCTAAGGATGCAGCCTTTGAATTGGGACACAGCCAATGAAATGTATATTCACAACGACCACTCAAATGCTGTTTGCTCGCTCTATTGTCAGTCAGTGAAACAAATGCTTCAGTGAATGAAATAAATGAGTGCAAATAATCGCACGAAAATGATCCAGAGATGTTCTCATTTATGCCTGGGTCTGATGATTTGTTCACAAACAAAACACCATGTTTTAAATAAATAGTAATCAATCCTTATGCAAAAATAAAATTTATAAAAAATAACAAATTCAAATAATTTATCATCATAAAATAAGAAATAATTATTTGTACGCACAGATTATTAAATATTTTCATACAGCACATATGAAGAAGTCCTACAAACAACAAATGCTGTTAAAATGCTTTTATTTTGAGTGTTTTCCCAGTAAAGGTGCAGTTAATTTGTAATGTTAGCCATTTTCATTCACTTTGGGTATTCAAAACAATAGCCACTCCAGCAGTCCTTAAGTAACCTTTAGCTATCAGATGCTTTAATATTTGCCAGCTGTTAGATGTCAAAAAAACAAAAATATATCTGCTGTTTTTTATCTTCCTGAGATTCATACATGGAATGCAAAAAATACTGCACAATAAATTAAACAATATAAAATCCACATTGAACACAAAACAAGTAGGCATACACAAGTGTATACTTCTCTGGCAAGTATAAGAGGAACGTGTTAAATTCTGTGAGAGCTTGTAGCTACGGCATCTATTTAGTCATGTATTAATCATTTCACTTTATCAGTATAGTTGAACAGAAATGCTCCATGAGTCTGACCTGTGATGAATATAAATGGACCAGTCTTTAGTTAAAACACACTAGGAACAGGTGTTGATCTGTGGAGCAGTATAATGCAATTGCTTTTTAAAATGCAATTTTTAAAACTCAAATTTTCACATTTATAATTTTTTTTTTTTTTTTGTCCTGTTGTCAAACTTGTTTTCCTATGAGCTGTCTGATCATTGTTTAAATGTAATTCGCTGGTTATTGTTTGATATCCCAGTAGTTTAACAATATATTGTACACTGCTGAGCAATACAGACTAGAATAAAATTGTATAGCTGCTTTTTAATTTTTGGGTGAAGAATTACCTGTACTTCAGGTGTGCCTGATTTTATGCAATGACTTAACTCAACAGATGACACTCTGTCAAAGGCGAACAAAATGTTTAACATCCACATTAAACATTTTAGATGAACAGTGTGCTGCATTTGCATTTGCATCTTGCAGACATTCAAAAGTGTTTGATTTATTGTACAACCACTTACATGTACAATATAAAAATAACCTTTCAAAAAGACTAGCACTGAAGTTCTGGCACAGAGTTGCAGCAGGTTTCTAAAACCAGAGGAAGTGAGTGATGAGATGATCAGATCTGATTGGTGTTTTGAGTTGTTTATTTCGATTACAACTATATCGTGCAGTAATCCTTTTCAATTTTTTTCACAGGTTTGGCACTTTGTTGTGATCTTCACTTGCCTCTATTGCGTAGTCTGAATGTGTTTGCGTGTGAAAGTGTGGGTTGAGTCAGAGGTCACCCAGGTTCCAGGTGCCGCGAAAAACTTCCACAGCATCTCATTCTGCTATACCACAATTAGTTCTTCCCTCCATTTTGACAATCCAACAACATCCCTGTAATTCCAATCGTGAATCATCTCACCAGGAAATGACCACAACCAACTGCTCAATTCCATAAACATGAACAAAATCGTTGTCATAATTGTTAGTTCCTTAAATAACTATTCAGACCCTTCTGTGCTCCTCTTGAGAGTGTCTTGAAGGGCCGTCCCGTTAAAAACACGGGGATCACTATTACACACCCAATTTTCGCCTGGGAATGTCGACTACCTCCTGATTGGACATAGACATCAAGCTTATGAGATCTCTGCCATGCCAACACCTCAATGGCTAATATTCAAGGTTGAACCATCCAGATGTTGGCATCCTCTTGCCCCATGTCCTCCTCTTCCTCCTCTTCCTCCTCCTCTTCCAAAGGTTCTTGGGTCCTGAGGGCAAGTTCACGGAGGAAGTCAGGTTCATGAGCTGAGTTCTGGGAGGCGGACTTGAGGCCGATCTTCTTCTTGGTTAAATGGAACTGGTCACGAATGAAGTTGTAAAAGTCGTACTCGTACTTCATCCTTTGGTAAAGCACCTGCAAGGCCTCTATAGTCGGCATGTGCTTCTTCACTGTGCCTGTAAGGTTTCCCATCTTCCAGAACGCTGCAGAGAAATCAGATTTACAAAAGTATGAGCCACAGAGAAATCTACAGTATGCGATTCAAAATAATCAGTTTTAAGACGAGTTTAATTTTCCAAAACCTTCTCGGACGATTTAAATACTGTTTTTAATTTTCTCCTAGCCTCACCAGGTTTAAAAATGCTCTTTCATTTTTATTCCTATTTGCATTAGAATTCATTTTTTAAATGTTTTATTTAATTTCTTACACAAATTCAAAGCAATTGAATAAAACACACTTGGACTCTTGTAGATGCTTAGGACATCACTAAAGTAGTGAGGTAGGAGTCTCTCCAGCAGGAGCAATACATCCTCCAGCTCTTCCAGAATCCCAACAAGTAGGAAGTTCTCTATAACGTTTTGTTTGGCCCTCTCCAAAGCCCAAACTCCAGGCTCTCTGTAGCAGACAAAGACAAATTACATGAAAACATCCAAATATTTCAGTTTGCTTAACTAAAGAGATTCTTTGTGAAAACAGAAACCTGTGTGACGCTCATTCTTCAGCGAAACACAAAGAAAAGGAAACCTTGAAGATTTTCAGACAGTTTCGGTTCCCACTGACTTCCATTGTATTTTTTGTCCATACAACAGAAGTCAATATAGGGAACTGAAACTGTTTGGTTACCACCAACATTCTTCAAAATATGTTCTTTTGTTGTTTCGTAGATTGCAGAAGAAAGAAAATCATGGAGGTTTTGAACAACTAGTCGGTGAGTGAAATTGCAGAGTAATAAAATCTGCATGATTACAAAACAGCTATTTAACTCGATAATCATTACATATAGCAATACACATGCTTATATAAATGAATTATAAAACACTAACTCATCAACATTTATACCCAAATGATGGGTCATAATTACCTGCACTGAGGGTGTTGTCCACAAAAGTATGGAACAATGTAAAAAAGGCGTGGGTTGGAGCACTCTGGGTAGTTCTCCATGATGCAAACGTTAATGTCCTGCAGTGGAGACATGGGGAAATAAGTCAGACTGACAGAGCTACAGCCAAAAAGAAAGCAGCACATTGAACAAAAAAAATTGGCAAACGGAGCAAAAATTCTAAATGTGCTTATAAATCATAGACATGCTCATTTTCACTGGACTATATGCTTTAATACTGTAGCAGCCCCCTCCAAAGTAGCACTAATCAGTTCTAGTGAACACTAGAACTGTTCTACACTACATCAGTTCTAGTGATGCACACATTAACCCAGAATACTGTCTAACAGTTGATGGCTGCTCTGTCAAGTCCTCGTCGTCGGTTAGGAACCTGGGTGTGCTCTTTGATACCAATCTTTCATTTGAAAGCCACGTTTCTAGCATCTGTAAAACCGCATTCTTCCATCTTAAAAATATATCTAAATTACGTCATATGCTTTCAATGAAAAATGCGGAACGGTTAGTTCATGACATCAATGCTAGATTATTGTAATGCTCTTATGGGTGGTTGCCCTGCACGCATAATAAACAAACTACAGCTGGTCCAAAACGCAGCAGCTCGAGTTCTTACTAGAACCAGGAAGTATGACCATATTAGCCCAGTTCTGTCAACACTGCATTGGCTCCCTATTAAACATCGTATAAATTTTAAAATATTGCTGATTACTTACAAAGCACTAAATGGTTTAGCTCCCCAGTGCTTGAGCGAGCTCTTAACGCATTATAGTCCTTCACGTCTATTGCGATCTCAAAACTCTGGCCAGTTGATAATACCTAGAATATCAAAATCAACTGCTGGCGGCAGATCCTTTTCCTATTTAGCACCAAAACTCTGGAACAGTCTTCCTAACATTGTCCGAGAAGCAGACACACTCTGTCAGTTTAAATCTAGACTAAAGATTATTAGATGATTATTAGGCTGCATAGTTTAGGTCAGCCGGAACCGGGGACACTTCCTATAACACCTGATGTACTTGTTACATCATAAGAAGAATGGCATCTACGCTAGTGTTAGTCTTTCTGTTTATTCCGAGGTTTACTGAAGTCAGCCGGATCCGGGCCGTATCCAGATCAGATGGTGGACCTGCGCCTGGACCCATCCATAAGGCATCCCTGAAGTGCCAGCCTCATCAGCCCTGTGAAGGCCTCATCGACACGACAGTCATCGGCACTGATCCTCAACAAACTCGTCTCCAAACCAGTGTGATGATTCCGACTTCCAACCAGATGGAACTGGATAAATATTCTTAATGTTCTGATCCAATCTGACTTCTGATCTGTAATGCTGCCTGAATCATAATCATACACTGTTCGTTCGTTGGCCAGAGGAGAACTGGCCCCCGACTGAGCCTGGGTTCTCCCAAGGTTTTTTTTTTCCATTCTGTCTCCTGATGGAGTTTTGGTTCCTTGCCACTGTTGCCTTGGCTTTTGGCTTGCTTAGTTGGGGACATTTAATATTCAACAATATTATTGGTCTGCCTTACTTAAGGTGGACGATGACGCAATTTTCTTCTAGAAACAAACTTTGTTGTATTATTTTCATGTTATCAATGTGAAGCTGTTTTGTTACAATCTGTATTGTAAAAAGCGCTATATAAATAAAGGTAAAAAAAAAACCCACAAGGGGGCACCACTTACACAAGTTGTGTCTTCTGAAAGTTATGTGACGCCACTGACAGAACATCCAAAACACTCACTCATCTGTAACAATGTTTTATCACTTTATTTGATCCCAAATCTATAATCAACATTGGGAACATTAAATGGGAAGATATGCAATCCATGGAGACTCGTATGCACACTTATTTAAAACACACAACAGGAGAGGCCTATGAAACCAATGTATTTTATTTCCATTTTATCTAGCAAAAAGAAAGCAGACTAAAGAAGTCCTGAGATAAATATGCCTCTCCCTTGTTTAATTATCAAGACTACAATACGTGAAGTCCTCAGAGAACAATATGGACAAGAATAAAAAGATTATATGGAAAAACGGGAGAAGATGATATGAAGTTTTCCTCAAAACAACAATGCAGCCAACGTTGCTATAATGATGAAACTAGATGAGAACATATTACATGCTGAAAAGTAGATGGTCAAGATGACATTTCTTGGAAAAGCGGGCAATTTGTCAAGTTAACAGCCTCGTCTCTAACTCGTGCACGAGAGAGGTTACGTAAAGACCACATAGCCATGAGGCTCCAGACTCCACGCACTCCTTCCCTTTCATGAGCCCCAGGTGGGGGAATCACATGCAAGCTGTGGGTCTAGAAGAGAAGGGCCCTTATGCTAGCAGGTAGAAAAACATACTCTTGAGTTATTTATTTCAGCATTAATCTTTCACCGTAGAATGGCCTTTACACATGCCAAGTCGATATGTGAATGTTATTTCTCCGCCTTTCAGGAGCCCTAATTCAGGAAATTAAAAGGTCCCCTAAAGATGAAACTCGTTTGCAATACACGTTGTTTAGTCTGGAATATTTTAGAAATTTACTTGGATTATATCCATTTCATGACCATTAAAAGTATGAAGGTTTTTCAATTATCAGTTACTTTCGAATATTAATGTTTCTGATAGTTTCTCCGGTTTTGTTTGACCCCTAAAAATGGTGGGTGATTTATGTAATTAAACTGCAGACTTGAGTATCTTTGGAATTTTGCTAATTTTAAAGCTGGTTTTAACTTTCAGTTTTTAAATGTGTCAAATGGCTTTTTTAAAAAAAAAAAATTTTTCTACTGCCCCCCTCCCAAATTTATTTTTTCTCATTTTTAAGCTGGTTTTCACTTTCAGAGTTTTTGGAGAAGAGTCAACTGGCTTTTCTTTTTACTGCCCCCCTCCCAAATCCTGTACTTTCACATTCTAAAATACTTAATATTCTAAGTATTTGAGTGCATTGCTTTCTTTTCTTTTATTCCACTAAAACAATTCAAATTGTGGTCAGATTTTAAAATGCAATTTATAAAAATAAGTCCAGGATAGATAGCACCCCTAAATCAAAGAACCATTATGAATATTCTCCTCCTTTTTTTCTTCTTTTTTTTTGCATCACATCAAAACTGCCTCATATCTTAGTTTCTCTACCATTTGCCCACACATGTGCACATGTTTTAAACAGTATTGAACATTAACAAACAATGGAATGGAATTTATACACAATTTAAATTAAGTTAAAGCAAATTCAATTAATTTAAGCATAAGCCTTCAGATAAAAGGTTTTTTTAAGATTATGATAAAAGGCTTGATATCTTGTCAAGGTACAGTATAAGCAATGAAGAAATTACAGTAATTATGAACATCGATGCTCGGATTGGGATGTTTGCTTAAAACTTAATTCACTGATTGTGAACTAGAGCTAAAAAACAAACAAAAAACAGATTGTTGTGTTTAGCTTTCTTGCACTGCTCTCTAAACGTGTTCATTTGTTGACAATATCAAGCTGATGCACTGGCGATTCCTTCAAAGCAGTGGAGCTCCAGGAGGGCCAGTTCCTTTAACAATGCTCACTCTGTGTGTATCTGAATAGTCTAAAAGCCAAGAGCGCATCAATGTCCTTTCATCCGCATTTCCACTCACTCCCAATGGAAACACATACCACTCTGATGGATATGCACTTTGAACGCACAAATGCTATTGCTGAAAGAAAAACAAGTAATGTCCCATTTGGGCTTCCGTTGACTTTTTGGTTTATAAAAAGGAAACAAGCATTTAAGTACAGAAAGCCAGATGGTCAAAAGGGTAAATGTCTGAACACAAATGTCATCCTCTAACTGATCACCAATTACGCAGCAACTTACAGAACAACATCCTCAAGCCCTGAAGAGATAATGGTGCCTTAAAGCTGAGCCATACATTTAAAACAAACAATTAAAAATAATTCAATGAGGAGAAAGATGATGTTTGGTGGAGTGGAGAAAAAAAAGAGTATAAAAAGAAAGAAAGTCTGTTTGGACATATGAAATGACAGCAAATGTCTAGTGTGCTTCTGGCAAACATCCCGAGCAGTAAAACCGGTCAGTGGTCCTCTCTAGAAGGACCCACTTCAGCTCAGGTGACACACTTATTTGGCCTTGTGTTCTTGATTCAGTCCCAAGGTGGCCATTTCATTAAGCACCTAGGAACACAGCCATTGCAATTTACCCCTAAACTACCTCCAGATGGACGTCACCACGCAACATGCTCTGCCTCACACGAAAGAAAGCATTTTTCAGTTTAGAAAACGCAAAAAAATAACAACAACAACAACAACAACAAAAAAAGTAAATAATATATACTGGTTACTGCATTCATAATGCTTGGCTGTATTTGAGCAAAGCAGAGATTAGACAAGATGATAGGTTACGAAAGGAGACAAGAAGTCAGTCTGCCAGAGAAATGAGAACCTGGATGAGTTCCACTAACGGGGGCAATTTCCTTCCTATGTGCACGGCTGCGCGCGCACGCACACACACACACACACACACACACACACACACACACACACACACACACACACACACACACACACACACACACACACACACACACACACACACACACACACACACACACACACACTTCAGCTGTGGAAACAATGTTTTTAGTCATTAGTAAACATCAGTACTACAGCTTTGAAGGTCTGCCAGCATACCTCACACGAAAACACTGTGGCTTTTTTGTGAGTAATGACTAGGGGTGTAACGATACACCAATGCCACGGTTCGGTTCATATCACGGTTTTGGAGCCACGGTTCGGTTCGGTTCGGTTCTGTTTGCTGTGGGGGCAGGGTTCATGGCAGGCAACCAGCAATAATAACACTAGATTAGCTTTTAACTTAATAAAAACAACAACAAAAATAATTTAACTTATTAACTTTAACTTTATTAACTTTACTTTATACAGCAGCTTTCATGTTTTCTTTAGAGCAGTTAGCA
The DNA here is from genome assembly GCF_964197995.2 of Scardinius erythrophthalmus. Taxonomy (NCBI): domain Eukaryota; kingdom Metazoa; phylum Chordata; class Actinopteri; order Cypriniformes; family Leuciscidae; genus Scardinius; species Scardinius erythrophthalmus. The sequence continues at coordinate 40,254,352 of NC_138231.1, forward strand.
CACCTGAGTTAACTAAAATGAAATAAATGCCTCCACTGACTAGTCAGAAATAAACTGCACACCTGAGTAGGGTTGCCAACTTCAGAAAAGTAAAATAAATGCAGGACAATCATGGTTCTTTATAGGAAAACAAGGGACCCTCAAAATATTTGTACTGTATCGCACAATGTACATCATTTCAGTGTCTGCAGACAGTTAAGTATGTTTAAAAGGTTATCAGACAAACACATTTGTATTGCTTAACCTATTTATGTAGGTTACAATTTAATTCTAAAAATAATTGTAATGTCATACAAACAAAATGTCACATTACAAACAAACCACCATTCAAAATAACAGCATTTATCTGAAATAGAAAGCTTTTTTAACATTATACATAGGCCTACAGTTCAAAAGTTTGAGGTTAGTAAGATTATTTTTTTGGGAAAGAAATTAAAGAAAGTAATTGACTACTTTTATTCAGCAAGGATGCTTTACATTAATCAAAAGTGACAGTACATTTATAGTGTTACACAAGCTTTCTATTTCAAATAAATCTCTTAAGATCTTTATACATTCTTCAAAGAATCCTGGGGCAAAAAAACAAAACAGTTTTAAACATTAATAATAATCAGAAATGTTTTGTGAGCATATTATTCGCTCAGGTAGATTACATGTTTTCTTGCGTGGCTGGAATGTTGAACAATAATCACATTGTTTGCATTCGCCAAAATTGATTTGCCGAAATCAAAACGTGGACAGTGAAAAGGAATTACCGTTAGCGCGAGAGCGGCGAGACGAGTCCGGCTTGAAGCGGAAGCGACGAGACGGCAGAGGATTATGTTCGCAAAACAAACAATGATTTGTCTCAAAACGATGATTAAAAAAAGCTGTGATATGTCATCATATTGGATGATGACAGGTGTCGGTGATCATTCTCAAGTGTCGTGATAAGCACTGCTGCTGCTGTTGCTGTTGTATCAGTCAGTGGTTGTGACCGGAGGGTCTTCAATCTCAATATGCCGCGGAGTTGCCATCCTGAAGTGCGTATGTAAACTCCCGAGCGTGATCGATCACCCAAATCTTGACATGCACTTTATTTAGTAAATAATATTATAATAATATTTAGTAAAACTACAGCTCTTATTAGTTGTTAAAAGTGTACTTATTAATAACTATTTAATCAAATGTCAAGGAAGAAAAAAATATTTTTGTGACAAAGTGATGTGAGAGTTGGGCCGGGGCAGCAGGGGGCGGGGCGCGTTCGGTTCGACATGAGAGTATCGCGGTTCGAACCGTGGCTGTTGTATCGCGGTTTTTCGGTTCGGTTTGAATATCGTTACACCCCTAGTAATGACCTTACAGAACAACCGAGTTTGCTGGCGCAAGTACATTTAATTTGGATCAAAAGTGACCGTAAAGACATTTACATTGTCACCAAAGATTTCTATTTCAAATAAATACTGTTTTGAACTTTCTAGTCAAAAAACACTTTTCAGCTTTTCCATTACATATAAGTGTTAAAAGGAAACCAGCTTGAAAAAATTCAGTCACAGCAGGTGAAAGAGTCCTAACCCCCCCTCCTTGTCTTTGCGAGCATGGCCATTCCTCTAAAACACACTTTATAAACTCACTTCACATGCTTCAAATATATGGGACGACTCTGCAATATCAAATGCGAATGTGTTCGTGTTGGTGAATGCATATGTCTGACGTTGAGTATGTGTGTGGGCGCATGCACATCCATTCAGATTATGGGGAAATTCCCAAGTACGTCATAGATTATTATAATTAAACTAAATTCAAAAGGAAAGATCAAAAATGAAACTTCAATAGGATACCATCTGAATGCTCATTTTTGTCAAAGTGCCCAGCTATTACAGACACATAAATCAAGCAAACAGATATGTTTAGTGTGAGATAGATCACAAGCCTTGGTAATCCTAAATTATAAAAACAGAGATGTGGTTAACCAGGCCTCCAGGAGGAGAGAGGATCTTAAGAAGAGGTTATGTTCTTTAAGGTTCGATTATATTTATTGTAGTCTCTCATTAGCTAAGATAAGTTCAATTCCTATCGTAACAGAACTGCTAGTGTTCTGTGTTATCTTGTTTCATACATTGTGAACTGAACCTACTAACTGAACCATGCTAACCTGACAAATCTTGCCCCCTACTCAGTAGAAATATACATAGATTAATCTTATTACACCGGGTACCGCATACATTAACAGAGAAAGAGGTCTGGACTGAATTAACTAGAAACTTGATCAAGAAAAGGTCCCAGTTAATGTTCCAGATTAATGCGTGTCTGGGAAACTGGCCATTTATGTTTTATGAAAAACAGATATGAGCCATAATTCTGTCACAATCCTTAGTCGACTGATGTAATTCTTCCAGCAATGCCAAGTTTTCATGCGATTGTCTTGAGTTTCAGCATTTATGTAGTTTTTTTTCCAAATCCAAATCAGAGGTTAGAGCATTTAGCAATGCAATTGACTAAAAAAGCAAGTATGACTAATCAATTCCTGAACATTCTGCTCACATTGTCTGAGCTAATTTCCAAACATACAGCCAGACTCCTGCACCCACTCTCACAAACACTCATTGTGCAACAAATTCATTCCCAAGGGGAAATAGAGTCCCCAAGTCGAGTCACTCGATGGTCACGCTGCTATTTTCTCTGTGCATATATGTACAACTCCTATCTGTTTGAATAGGTAAATTACTAGTCATACTGTATGGAGCTCTGTTACAGTGCACTAAACTACAGTGAGCCCTTCACATCACTATTCAGATGTTTAAGTTTGAACCTGCGCTCAACTTCAGTACTGCTGCATCCCTATAGTAACCAGCAAAAAAAGTGTTGATGCACAAGATTAACAAAGATAATGTTAAAGCAACACTAAGGAACTTATCCTCTTCGGTCCCCCTACAGGTTGGAAGCGGAATTGTCCATTATCGCTATCATAAATAATTTCGCCGCCCGCAGCTACTGTCGCACGCACACTCGCTGTTTATCTAGCACCGGCTTTGGAATGAACGATGTCCACTGACAAGGTAGAGTATGTTGCATGATTTCATGAAAGCATGATGTATTGCAACATCAGAAATGAAGGAAAACTAAATAATGACTATTGTAACGCTTGACGTAAAGCAAGTCAAATTTGTAGTTTTCTTATGTCTCATTCAAACAACAGAAACGCGACCCAGTTTGGTAAACTTGCACGGTGTGGTTATAGCAGATATAGGGCTGCAAATCGAATCCAGAAGTGCCTTTCACCCTGTTACGACTTGATGAACCACTGATACGATTTTGGAAACATTATTTTAAGGTAAAATTTTTTCCTTAGTGTTGCTTAATACAATTTCTTAATACGATTACGTTTCCGTGCCTAATTAGGTATTTCTTTAACTACAAAGCAGGGTGTAGCTCAAGGGGTTAATTTGCCCACAAACAGTAGATTTACTTGCATTTATTTTTTGTCTTTTTATCCTCCTTAATGAACAAATGGTATTTCCATTTTAAAACTCAGAATAAATAATGACCATTGCTAACGCTGTGTCTACACTGGATAGGGCGCAACACAATGAGTCCCTGACAGTAAACTGATGCTCCGTTCTATTTATTATGTACTCTATCTCTATGCACTTGCACAACTTCTGACACAAAGGACAAATTGGTTTGCAGCAGTGGATTTTGCTGTAGCCGCGTTTCCATTACCCTTCAAATTGCGCAAATTGAAATTGCGAATTGAAAATACGCCCAATGGAAACGCGTCAATTTCGCAAAAACTCGCATTTATCGCAAAAAGGTTTTTATGCTCACATGAGGTGGTTTTTCAGGCAATTCGAAAAAGAAATATTTCGCAAAACTGCAATGGAAACAGTTTTTGCGCATTTGCAGGTCAGCTGACATAGATGATGCGGAGTGTTTGGACAGAATACGAGACAGAGTTCTTTATTAAATTCATAAAAGACAAAAGAATTACAGGAATAATGGATTCTAAACCTCAAATAAATGCCACAATCAAGACCTCGAAGCAGATATGAGGGAGAAACACCCAGAAACACCTCATAGGCCTATGTGCCGCTCACAAGTATATAATATAACAAGTCATTCCTTACCATTAATGCTTTGAAAACACACATACATCTCCCTCGATTAATACTGACTAGTGCAGTGGCTGGGAAACCTACCAACGTCCGTTACCATGGTTTTTGGAATGATTTTACTTGCTTACTATTTTTAAAAAATGAAGTTTTAGTCGCAGAACATCGGTTAATGTAAACGCCGTCATTTCGAAATAGTTTTTTGTCGACATTTAGAAAAATCGCAAAAGTTTTGCACAAATCTGTAATGGAAACGCGTGCCTTGTGAGACGACAATGGTCGTGCCACGTGTAGACATTACAATGTATTCTAAATACAATGAAATAAAATTATACTTTTTACAACCTGTGATGTTTTCCTCACACATTACATCTCAAGCATGCTTTTGTATCCTTGCACTAATTTAAAAAAAAAAAAAATATATATATGGGGCAAAATTGATGTTTGTGGTGAAAATTAGGAAGAAGAGGAAGAATTTAGAAAGAGTCTCTGACCAAATATCTCTCATCATCTTTCATCTGGGGTGTGCGGATCAAGTGATTCTGCTCTCCTCTCCAGTCCCCAAAACGACGAAAAAAGTAATTGGAGAGGAAACGGTTAATGGGATCCCTGATGATGTTTATGTAGACAGGCTGTTCTATCCTAAACCTGAGAAAGAAAGACACAAAGAGAATGAGCACTGAATCCATCACTAATTTAACGGCAGCATAAAATGTGCGTCTTTATCTTGGACCTGATCAGATACATTCAGATAAATAATTCCTGATTTGCTTACCTTGTGAAATTGAGAAAGTGAACATGTCTGGTGTACAGAAAAGGCTGTGGAATAGTGCTAATGTTTCTCATCAAATCCACCTGACAAAAAATCAACACAAATAAACAGAGATCAAAATGCATGTTACATAACCGTTCATGAGCATCTCTTCATTCAACAACACTGACAATTATGATAAATCAAAATAGCAGTGGGATGCAACAAGTTACAATTGCAGAGCACAAAAAAAAAAAATCAATATTTTAACCACTAGAAGCATCAGTTGCACGACATGTAATTATATATACTTCCGGTCAAACAAATAAACAAATTAATTACAGGGTATATTAATTAAAGCTGCAGTCTTCAGTGGCTATAAAACCTTCAGCCACAGCTGTGGATCTATAAACCATAAACGTTATGCAAGTAATTTCAAGTTTCAAAGTGAATTTTAGAATTGCACACACACACACACACACACACACACACACACACACACACACACACACACACACACACACACACACACACACACACACACACACACACACACACACATCTTTGTGGGGACTCTCCATAGACGTAATGTTTTTATACTGTACAAACTTCAATTTAGGTCCCCACAGTGACACGAGTCCCCAATGAGGCGGTGTGCATTCAGGTTGAAGACGCACGCAAGCACGCACGAAACATTCTTCGCGTGGATGTTACGTGGTGCAGTGGAAAGAAGCTGACTTCTCATTACCTTAATGTTTCCTAATGAGGGCCATCTGGGGCCCCAGTCAGCCCTGATAGAGCCCATGTGTCTCTAAATGCATGTTACAGTCTCTACAAACATACCTACACAGGCATAAGGAGACTTAACAATCCCTATAACAGATCACCATACGAGGAGCGGGATGGCGTAATGCTGGTCCGGTGTGCCAGGACTGTATATGTAGAGTGCAGCACTGGACAATAGGTTCCAGAAGTGGAATTCTGGCTTGGAAAAGACCACCCTCAGAATGGAGATTTCATACCGAAATCTAAACCTCTTTATACCCCACATCTCCGTCAAACAGCTTACCACACTGTAACAAGTGCCCCACTTAAGCTTTAATCTTTTATCAAACGCTGCGTCAAAGCCAAAACACACATTCGGTAACAACCTGAGGAAGTGACATCATCTTAATGAGATTTCCTGTGCTGTAAACGCTTATATGGGCACAGACATGGCCATGCAACGTACAGCTAAAGTAATGATATACGAGGTGTTGGTAGAACCACATCACAAGTAACACCTCAGGTTGTGTGACACTGGGTAAGCAGTCTGTGGTTTAGTGTTTTGAGGCCAATTAAAAATGTACAGGTCTTATTATAATGACATGCCAGAATAAACATGAGTGTGACCCGATGCTTTATTTTGCTTACTAATACACTGTTTAGGTCATTATAGTTTTTTTCTAAAATGTTTTAACCGTTAAATTATTTTGGTGGAAAAGTATCATGGTTTCCACAAAAATATTAAGCAGCACAATAAAAATTAATAACAATAATAAAATAAAACAAATAAAAAAGCATAACAAAGTAAAAAAAAAAAAAAATTATCTATATTATGCTGCAACTTCTCATGTCAAGCGCAAGAACATTGGAAAGCACTGAAGATAGCAATGTGCTGAAACGTTTGCTTGCTGCTGTCTATTTGTTTTTAACTCACATGCACTTTGCACTTTTTACACAATGCATTTTATAAAATAAAAAAAGTGTTTTTGTAGACTTTTCCAGTCTTGAGTGGATCAGTGTGTGGTTAGCCACCCTTTTTGTTCATTGCGCAAGAACATTAACATTACGTATCTGGAATACATGACCACTGATGGTTAACAGCAGAGTCTTCAGAATTTTCATATTTGTTTGAATATGAAATACCCCTTAAATGACAAAACCTTGTTCTACACAATCACATTATGATGTGAACATAATGATTGTTTAATGGAGAGGAGGTTCATTCGTACTTGTCTCATTGAAAGCTCAGACTGAACATTCCCTTTACACACACAAATAAACTTTCTTCTCTAAATGAGAGTTTTATGACCCTTATCCCGCAGAGAAATTTGCATTTGTTTAGGAGACTCTACAGATGCTCCAACGCCACAAACAGGTCATCAATCACAATCACAGCTGTCAGCCAGAGAAAACAAGGACTGGAAATACACTTAACGAGCACAAAGAACGTTATGCTAATTATGGACAACTAATTATGGACGAAGCTGAGGGCTTAATTCTCCAAGCAAGGTCAATGGTCTATCAGATTATTAAACTTCACTTGTGCATAAATGATACACATCAAAACAAGACATTAAACCCTTATTTTATTGAGTTAAGATTGGGCCAACCCTTTAATTTATTATTATTATTATTATAAAATTATTTCCACATTTTAGAATACCAGTAATGTCATGCAAGCAATAAAATAAAACAAGTGGAAATATGGAAATTATGAAGTGATCAGAAGTATTAAACAAATCAAAACAATCTTATATTTTAGCTTCTTCAAATATAGCCACACTTTGTCTAGATAAATATAAATACATTTATTTAAACATTTTATGTATGTGCCAGTGACTGAGTGCGGTCCCACTGGATCATACGGCACCTTCACACCTTCTTGTTTGCTCTTGCAGTAGTTTCACCAACCAGGTATGGACATTTGTTTATGTAAGATTCCAAGATAAATCATCTCAGTCTCAAACAGAACACAAAAGAAGATATTTCGAAGACCGGAGGGGTCCAGATATCTTTCAATGTATGGACACAAAGACATTTAGAAAATATCTTCTTCTGCATTCCACAGAAGAAAGAGTCATTAAAGCTACACTGTGTCAATTTTTAAGTTGATTCTTAGCAAAAAACACTTTGTTCTTTCAAAATGATATGTGCTCATTAATGTGTAATTACATCTACCAACTAATCAAGTATTCTCGTAAGCGTAGAATCTGCCATTTAGAATACATACGAGCGAGTCGCTCGAATGGCGGCAGCCATGTTGCGCCTCCATCTTGAAAATACATTAGCCAAAGAGGGACATACCTGGAAATTCAAGCTTCGCCTTTCGCGTTTTTACACTCAGTGGCACCGTGACGAATGCGAGGGGGAGATTACTCGTGACTGCCGGCAGATTTGAAGTAATACGGCCACCGTAGGAGTTAAAACGGCCTCGGAATGGGAGGGGCTAGAAAGTAATATTCAGTTGGTAGTCATAAACAATTTCACCACTAGATGGGAGAAAATCCTACACAGTGTAGCTTTAAGGTTTGGAACCTCAGAGAACATTCTAAGAATATCTGATACAACACTCTGAATCACTTTCATTTGCTGTTTTCCCCTCTCTCTCTCTCTCTCATCTTTCTGAACACACACCACCGTTTAGGACAGTTAGTCGTTCTGATGGCAAAGAAACCTGTATGTGTTCTGAGCTTACCCCCTGTAAACACACACATTTAATATTAGCTTTGAGTATTTACCATACATCTAACCAGTTTACACATTTGAAAACCTATGAATAATGTATCACTCAGAAAAACATTTTATTCTAGGGTTCTGGAAGGTCC